>NC_058410.1:21756037-22023423 GCF_002201575.2 Neomonachus schauinslandi | reverse complement strand
GACCAATTGCTCAAATATTTCAATCTGGTTATACTGATCAAGGTGAAAATTGGTAAAAAGATCATTGCTATCAATAAGGACAATGATGATAATCATGGTGATTTGTTAATTTAAAGAGCATTCCAGATAGAGAGGATAGCAGGTGAAAAGTCTCTGAATGAAGAATGCATTATTTGAGGAATAGCAAAGAGGCCTTTGAGGCTGGAGCAGAGATTAGGGGATGGGAATAAAAGATGGAGGAGGGTTCATGTAAGGCTTTATAGGTCACTGGACAGTCTTTGGCTTTTACTCTGGGTAGAATGGAAAGTCAATGCAAGGTTTTGATGAGGTGCTTCTATAAGAGTTCTGACAATAATAATGACAGAAATTTTAAAAAGATTCCCAGAATATAGTGTACATTTATGATAGATTCTTACATAAAACTAATAGAAGAGAATATGCACCAGAGCATTTGAGATAGGGACAAGAGTATCATATCTGTATATACATCTCAAATGCTAGAAGTAAAACTATGATTAAGATAGTTATACCAATTCTGAGTTAAGTTTTCAATTATATTAAGTAGTCCTCTCAAATTTCTATTAGCTTAAGCAAAAATACAAAATATATACTTTAAAAAAAAAACACACAAGTTAGAATATGAATGCTTACTTAGCAGGCAGAATTACCACACTTTTACTTCAAGTATATTAAGAATGCCCAATCCACAGAAAATGTTTTTGCATATGGGAGTACAAGTATCATTGTGCATTGCTCTTTCTAGTAGCTTGGATAAATCTCTTTGTTCTACTCTATTTTCTAGTTCGATTTCATATTTGTCCTTAATAATCAGTAGTTTACATCATTTACTGTTCCAAAATTGTAACTCAGTTTGTAGCTTCCCCAACAACTATGAATGATATTATCTTTTTCATTATAATTTTCTCATTGCTGAGGTGTAAAAAAGTAAAATTATTCTGTGTAGCATCAAAAGCCTCAGCCAAGGCTTGATACAGTCTGTTGAATCTACATAATAATGAATGGCTTTTTAAACACTGTCCACTGTTTAACTGAATAATTTTTTTTAATAGTAAATAAAAATTCAGTGACATTTTATTATCTACCATCAAGTTATAGGGATTATTAACCCCCAGAGAACTCACCTGAGTCACTTTGCTTTTTTTTGTTGTTGTTTTGTTTTGTTTTTTAATTTTATTTTATTATGTTATGTTAGTCACCATTCATTACATCATTAGTTTTTGATGTAGTGTTCCATGATTCATTGTTTGGTTATAACACCCAGTGCTCCATTCAATACATGCCCTCCTTAATACCCATCACCGGGCTAACCCATCCACTCCACCCCGTCTCCTCTAAAACCCTCAGTTTGTTTCTTAGTGTCCATAGTCTCTCCTGGTTCATCTCCCCCTCTGATTCTGCCCCCCCTTCATTTTTCCCTTCGTGCTTTTTTTTTTTTTTTAACATATAGTGTATTATTTGTTTCAGAGGTACAGGTCTGTGATTCATCAGTCTTACACAATTCACAGCGCTCACCATAGCATATACCCTCCCCAATGTCTATCACCCCATCCCTCCCACCCTCCACCACTCCAGCAACCCTCAGTTTGTTTCCTGAGATTAAGAATTCCTCATATCAGTGAGATCATATGATACTTGTCTTTCTCTGATTGACTTACTTCGCTTAGCACAATACCCTCCAGTTCCAACCACATTGTTGCAAATGGCAAGATTTCATTCCTTTTGATGGCTGCATAATATTCCATTGTACATATATACCACATCTTCTTTATCCATTCATCTGTCGATGGACATCTTGGCTCTTTCCATAGTTTGACTATTGTGGACATTGCTGCTTTAAACATTGGGGTGCAAGTACCCCTTTGGATCACTACATTTGTATCTTTGGTGTAAATACCCAGTAGTGCAGTTGCTGGGTCACAGGGCAGCTCTATTTTCAACTTTTTGAGGAACCTCTATACTGTTTTCCAGAGTGGCTGCACCAGCTTGCATTCCCACCAACAGTGTAGGAGGGTTCCCCTTTCTCCACATCCTCGCCAACATCTGTCATTTCCTGACTTGTTAATTTTAGCCATTCTGACTGTATGAGGTGGTATCTCATTGAGGTTTTGATTTGGATTTCCCTGATGCCAAGTGATGTTGAGCACTTTTTCATGTGTCTGTTGGCCATTTGGATGTCTTCTTTGGAAAAATGTCTTTCATGTCTTCTGCCCATTTCTTGATTGGCTTCTTTGTTCTTTGGGTGTTGAGTTTGGAAAGTTCTTTATAGATTTTGGATACTAGCCCTTTATCTGATATGCCATTTGCAAATATCTTTTCCCATTCTGTCCATTGTCTTTTGGTTTTGTTGACTGTTTCCTTTGCTGTGCAAAAGCTTTTTATCTTGATCAAGTCCCAATAGTTCATTTTTGCCCTTGCTTCCCTTGCCTTTGGTGATGTTCCTAGGAAGAAGTTGCTGCAGCTGAGGTCGGAGGGGTTGCTGCCTGTGTTCTCCTCTAGGATTCTGATGGATTCCCGTCTCACATTGAGGTCTTTCATCCATTTTGAGTCTATTTTTGTGTGTGGTGTAGGGAAATGGTCCAGTTTCATTCTTCTGCATGTGGCTGTCCAATTTTCCCAACACCATTTGTTGAAGAGACTGTCTTTTTGCCATTGGACATTCTTTCCTGCTTTGTCAAAGATGAGTTGACCATAGAGTTGAGGGTCCATTTCTGGGCTCTCCATTCTGTTCCATTGATCTATGTGTCTGTCTTTGTGCCAGTACCATGCTGTCTTGATGATTACAGCTTTGTAATAGAGCTTGAAGTCCAGAATTGTGATGCCACCAGCTTTGCTTTTTCAACATTCCTCTGGCTATTCAGGGTCTTTTCTGGTTCCATACAAATTTTAGGACTACTTGTTCCATTTCTTTGAAAAAAGTTGATGGTATTTTGATAGGGATTGCACTAAATGTATAGATTGCTCTCGGTAGCATTGACATTTTCACAATCTTTGTTCTTCCAATCCATGAGCGTGGAACATTTTTCCATTTCTTTGTGTCTTCCTCAATTTCTTTCATGAGTATTCTATAGTTTTCTGAGTACAGATCCTTTGCCTCTTTGTTTAGATTTATTCCTAGGTATCTTATGGTTTTGGGTGCAATTGTAAATGGGATTGACACCTTAATTTCTCTTTCTTCTGTCTTGTTGGTGTATAGAAATGCAACTGATTTCTGTGCATTGATTTATATCCTGCCACTTTACCGAATTCCTGTATGAGTTCTAGCTTAACTGAATAATTTTTGAATCATTATATCTTTCTGCTTTTATGAGCAATCAGTGATGTGCCTCGTCATACAGCTATTGCTGCAAAGTACTCTGAAGTACCATCTGTCTTTCTAAAACAAATTAATAGATGAGGTGTGCCTATAGTAATGTTACACTGTCAAACATAACAGAACCTTATATAGTCAAAAGAGCTTTAATATTTAGTTTCATCACATTGGGAGTTTACATTTATACCAACAATGTTAGCATTGCTCAAAACATCTAAAAAACTACTAAGTAAAAATGTATTCAGTGTCACTTAATAAGTGGTACAAGGAAAAGAGAATAACCTTGAATTCCCGCTTTGTTTTATGCCCATGTAGATCACCTATTTTCATTTTTGATATCTCAATGACATTTGGCCCCTTCTGAAAGAATTGATCGTTCTGGGGGGAAAAGTCTTTGAGTTTTGGGGTGATAAAACCTGAATCATAATGAGAGCTGTTACTAAATCTCTAGCTGATGATGGATGCAGAATACTCCTACATGAGTAAGGATAGAGATGAGTTGAATAACATGATTGACAAGCTTCATCTAATTGATCAAATATATATGTATACATATTATATATATATATTCCTTTTAAGCATATATGGAACATATACAAACATTGACTGTTTAGTAAGTCACAAAAGAGATGTTCAGAACTTTAGAAGATTGCTTTGAGGCAGTGAACATTCTCTGACTACAATGCAGTTAGCTTAGAAGTCAACATGGAGATCAAAATGGTAATATGTTCTGGTTCCTAGACAGGATGACAACTTGTTATTAGTATCCTCATTTTGCTGCACTGATTCTAATTTTATCTTTGCCTATATGGATCTGCTAGTACGTGGTGCCATGAATTCCCATAGAAAAGGCATCTAACACAGATTTGTTGGGTCAGGACACTTCCTAGAACCATGGCTCCTGAGCTGAAACCCAAAGGATGGACAGATGAGTGAAGTTAACCAGGAGACTCAGAGCCTAACAGAATAGAATAAGATCCTCAGGCTAAAGCCCAGATGAGAGGCACAAGGAGAGCAACTTGCTGTTTAGCTAAAGTGTAGAAGTGGAAGAGAGACGAGCCAGGAGATGAGGCTGGAAGGTAAAAGTGCCCAGTTTGTGGCACTTTGTTATAGCAGCCCTAGCAAACTAATACAGTTTGTTCCCTATTAATTTGCTTGAGAATTTTTCAGGGGCACCAAGATGGCTCATGATAATAGAAAAGAAAAGACTCAATTTATATTATTTTTCAGGTGATTTCATTCCAAATTATTTTGGAATTAATTTTAACAACATTATATATTGCATATATAATAATGAATTGAATACATCATTATTTTACAGACATCATTGGTGAGCAATTTATAGAAATTTCTGCTCAAACAGGTCTTTTTTAGGGCCAATATTTCATAAATCATTTGCCCACTGACTCCTTGATTGGCTTCAGAATTGTATTGGAATAGATAGTTTCAAACCAAATTTAACATCGCTTCTATTTGGAGAATGAGAATGTTCTGGTGGCCCAATTCAGAAGTAGTTTAAAAAATCAACAGGTTGGGGCACCTGGGTGGCTCAGTAGGTTAAACGTCTGCCTTCGGCTCAGGTCATGATCCCAGGGTCCTGGGATCGAGCCCCACATCGGGCTCCCTGCTCAGTGGAGAGCCTACTTCTCCCTCTCCCTCTCCCTCTGCTGTTCCCCCTGCTTGTGCTCTCTCTCTGTGTCAAATAAATAAATAAAACCTTTAAAAATAAATAAATAAATAAATAATAAAATTAAAAGACATTTTAAAAAAATCAACAGGTTGTCACACTGTGAATAGGTTCCTTATGAAAACTTGTTGATTGATATTCCAAAAATAATTAACATTTGGGTATAGCTCAATTTGGAATTTAGTGATGTTTGATACCATCCCATTGTGGAGTCAGGTTATCAATTATAACAATCTTCTAACTGTCAATTGATTATAATAAATTGTTATATGCATCTATATCTAAATCATAGATAATGTACCTTCCATGAACTTGGAAACTTAGTTCCACAAAGCAGTGACATCACTAGAGAAAAACAGAGGTAAAAATATAGAGCTCACTATGGTTGGGGTTCATAAATGTTCAGATCTATATAACAATATTTAATTTCTGCCTTTGTTTATCATTTAAAGTCAAAACACTAGGTATTTAGAATGTTAAATGTTTTACTTGAAATGCACATTTGGTTCACAAGCAGCAATTTATTGTTCTGTTTCCATGATGCATTGCTATTAAATAAAGCACTGGAAAGAAGTCGTCTGTTACAATTTGTTTCTCCTTTGTGCAAGCCCCTATTTGCACCTCATGTCCTGTTGCTGGCTGCATAGCAAAAGAGATTAGAGGCAACATGATTTCAGATCAAAGAATAAACATCTGCCTACCCCTGGCTTTTCAAATTACACATTTTTTTTTCTGATTAAAGAACTCAGCAGAATTCTAAATAAAATGCAATTTTTAGGAACTCATGTTCCTTAAATTAAAGAGCTGATACTTCAAGCTATTAAACATTCACACTTTTTCAACTTCCTTGCTGACGAATGCTGAAAATACACTGAAATTTTGCATAGTGTTACACTTGTCAATCTGTTTTATTATATCAAGTTTTGACCCAAGTGACTTTGGATGACATTTATTTATGTGGACTCTTGAATACCTCAGGCTTCTTTTTTCATAATAGAAGGTATGGGTTGTTTACTTTAAGTTAAATTTAATGTTGTAAAGTGTTGTTTCTAATTTCATGTTATAGGTCTAGCATCCCCAAGCTAAAGGAAAGGTGTGAATATAGTGAAAGCATTTGGCAAGGCTGTATTACTGAGGGGTGAATTTCTCTTTGGAAGGGAAACACTTCTGGTGAATATATTAAGAATGATTGTGCTGGCATTGATAATTCTTCATCTTTTCCATTCTTGAGAATATAGATATATGCCATATAATATAATTTTGTTTTGCTTATGTCCTTTAAGTCAATAGAGGACAAATAAATTATAATAAGTTGTATATGGCATTATTAATGAACAATTTAGAGGTGGCTATACACAATATATGAAAATAAAACACAGATGAATTAAAGATTTACATCTAAAAAATAAAAACTGCCAGAAGAAAATATTTAAAAAGTGTAATTTCCTTTTTTAAAAAAAAGAGATTTACTTATTAGAGAGAGAGAGAGAGAGTGCAACCATGTGCATAAGGCAGGGGTAGTGCAGAGGGAGAGAATCTCAAGCAGACTTCCCACTCAGCATGGTGGAACCTGATGCAGGGTTCGATCTCACGACCCATGAGATCATGACCTGAACCGAAACCAAGAGCCAGAAGCTCAACTGACTGAGCCACTAGGTACCCCCAAAAAAGCATAATTTCATATCATTAGAGTGTGAAAGTCATTCCTTAATACAACACTTATATCCAAAACCATGAAAGAAATGATTGAAGGGTTTGTATACCTAAAAATGTAAGCCAATTCTCTATAAGAAAATGTAAGTTTTAAAAAACTTGGGAAAAAGTATTTATGTAGAGATAAACATGTCATTAACAGTGGCATAAATACGTTTTTAAGCCTTTTATAATAAAATGTGTAGTCTTTAGTCCTTTAACAGGTGTTTAAATAAACATCTAATATGTCTGAAGTCAAAAGCTAAGTGCAAGAGAGATGCAGATTATACTCAGATGGGGTCCTTTGAAGAACCCCAAATCTAGAGTTATCTTTGCATTTTGTTAGAGTGTCTGGGTCCGTAAATGGTTGTTTCTAAGTTATAAAACTATATTCTACTTTAAAACCTCTAAATAGAACAAGTGTTATCTAACATTAATATCATAACATAGCTCCTTAAAGTTTATTGACTTTTTGAAATAACTGAATTAACTAGTTCCCAAATATCCATTGTACAGTGAATGACAGACCTTTAAGATCTAATTAACTTTATTTTACAGACACATGCAAACTTCTTGACACAACCTAATCTTGCCAATACAACTGAAATGGTGTCCCACTTTGCACAATTTAGCATTGAACTACAGCCCCCTTACCTGTGTTCATGGAACAAATAGAGAAAATAATTAGAAATCCACTTTTCTTGAAATGTCAAGAAGGGCAGAAGCACTCTGACCTCAGCTTTAAATTTAACCAAGAATATGGGAGGATTTGAAGCTATTCAACATGCTTCTCCTGGAATTTCCCCCAAGCACTGATATCTGAATAGGCTGAAAAAATATGCAGGAGAAGCCTTATTCTCTCTTGACATGAAGTTATGCTCAGCATGCTAACTATAACACCACTGCTTAGTTTCACAACAACAAAGAACAACATTTTTCCATTCTTTGTAATGTTTGTGCTAAAATAACAGTCTTGTGATTATTTTTCTTATGCTCTATAGTCAATGTTTCTTAAGTACCTACAGTGGGGTACTTAAAGGTTCTTCTACACGATTTTTAAATGTATTTTAGCAAGACTGTAAAGATTGAGTTTTTACCAGGCTTGTCAGCAGTTACATTTTTTCTAAGGGGTAAAAAGCACAAAACATAGAATTATTCTTGGTCCCCATTAAAATATAGAACATTCTGTGGTGACTGATTGCTGATAACTGATATTGGTAATTGGAAATATTATAACTTATGAACCAGTACTAAAGGATATCTGTTGTAATATGCTCGTTACATCCTTTTCTGTCACATAGGTGACATTATCTCCATTTTACAGATGAGAAACTGAGATTCAGAAAGGTTAAAAAAACTTGCTAAGGTCACACAGCTAATAAGTAACATCAAGATTCAAACCCAGAACAATCCAACTCCAAACCCTCCTATTAACCACTGACCTTTTATCGTCTCAAATTCCTATAATAAATGGAAGCAATTTAACCTGTGTTATTTATTCGCACCTCCCTTGTGCTATAGGCCCTAGTCTAGACTCTAGGGATATAGTGGTGAAGACAGACTAGGACCCTGCCCTTGTGGGCATGCTTCAAATGAAACAGATAAATACTTAATATCAGTTAAGTCATAATGAGGAAAAAATAAAGGGAAATAGAGAGTCATGGGAGGTACAACTTTATGTAGGGGCAGGGAAGGCCTCCGTGAAAATTTGTTAGCTGAAGGGAGACCTTGGATGAAATGAGAAAGGAGGAAGCTACACAGATATTCGAGGAGAAGAGCATTCCACACAGAAGGAAGAGCAAGTGCAAAGGCCCTGGACTGGGAATATCCTTGTGTCTCAGGAACCAAGGGAGGCCGGTGTGGCTGGAGAGGGGAGGGTGAAGGAGAGCAGGGCCAGTTCAGGCAGGCTTTGTAGGCCATGGTAAGGATTTCCCATTATTAATTTTTTTTTAATGTGCAGTAGGAAACCACTGAAAAGTTGGCTTTAGGGGAGAAAGCGGGGCTTATTGGCCCGGGCTGTATGGAGAATGAACGGTAGAGGGGCCAGAGCTGAAATCGAGAGTACAGTCGAGGGGATATTGCCATGTCCCCAGGGAGAAGTTAGGGCTTAGAGTGGCAGCAGAGGGGGGACTGGTGAGGGATCGCATATGGGGTCTATTCGAGAATTAGGGGGATTTACATCTGGCTGGGGAAAAGAACAAAACTCAGAAGAATGGAACTATAAAGACAGTGTCCAATTAGGAACTGCACTGTGAGCTGCAAGTTCTTCCCTGTTTCTTCTGCCTATTGTTTGGGGCAAGTGGACCTGGTGATCATAGTGGGTATTTTGAGATTGGGGGAAGGTTGTTTTAGGCTTACTTGAGATTCCCCTAGATCTCGTTTTTGTTTTTGTTTTTGTTTTTAAGATTTTATTTATTTATTTGACAGAGAGAGAGCACAAGCAGGGGGAGCAGGAGAGGGAGAAGCAGGCTCCCCACTGAGCAGGGAGCCCGATGCAGGACTCGATCCCAGGACCCTGGGATCATGACCCGAGCTGAAGGCAGATGCTTAACTGACTGAGCCACACAGGCACCCCTCCCCTAGATCTCGTTTAGTCATCAATTTGCCTTATTAATTAGTAAGAGTTTATCATAATTCTACATAGGTTTCTCAAAAGAATTAAATCCAGGGCGCCTGGATGGCTCAGTCAGTTAAGTGTCTACCTTAGGCTCAGATCATGATCCCCGGGTCCTGGGATTGAGCCCCATGTCAGGCTACCTGCTTAGCGGGGAGCCTGCTTCTCCCTCTCCTTCTGTCCCTCCCCCTGCTCATGCCTGCTCTCTTTCACTCTGTCTCAAATAGGTATATAAAATCTTTTTTAAAAACAGAATTAAATCCAAAGGACAAAAGCAGAGTACATGGATCTGTGTGTAAATTGGGAAGAGTGGAAGGAGGACAGAGGGGAGGTGCAGAAAAAGCAGGCAAGGCTGACTTCGAGGGAATGTTGTGATCAGTGGAATGAGTAAGGGGAGACAAGAGACGCAGAGTGGTAAGGAAACCTGACCTCACTCAACTGAGGCTGTAGCCCGAGGTAGGAAGGAATCAGAGCCAGTGGATTGTTGAAGTGCTGGGGAGACGAATACTCTAAATGTGGCATGCTAGCATCATGGAAGGCGCAACCTAGCTCCTCATTTTCCCGAGGCAGGCGGACTGGGGATCCACTCTTCATTCCCACAGCCGCTTCCCTGCCCCAGAATACATGCGCCTGAGCGGGGGTGTGCATGCCTGCCTTTGTGGCGAGTATCAGCTAAATAAAGCCAACTAGGTCTTGCCTCCCCTCCTAGCTTCCAAACTGCCAGTGCTCCTCCAACCACCATTCAAACTCAGTAGCTTTTCCTTCCCTTTTTCCTTTCGTTTTGTGTGTATGTTTGTAAACAGTGACATTCAAGCCCAAGAGGTAAGGATGGAGGGGGAAAGGAGGATGCAAAATGGGCGTGAATCAAGGAAAATTTCAGAGGTGCAAGAATGAGGTTTTTGCCTGGACTTTAAAATGTTGGCAAACTTTGTTGATTCACATTCGTGTGTGTGTGTGTGTAAGTGTGTGTAAGCGGTGGGGGGGGGGGGCTCCAGGGTTTACTAGAGAACCTCAGATGTTTGACTAAAAAAGAGTGAAAGCCACTACCTGATGTGCTCATGTCTTAAGAAGTATTTTTTTTTTTAAGATTTATTTCTTTATTTTGGAGAGAGAGGGAGAGAGAGCGCATGCGTGGAGGGGGGCGGCAGAGGGAGACAGAAAGAACCTCAAGCAGATTCTGTGCTGAGCTCAGAGTCGATTGATGCAGGGCTCGATCTCACAACCCAGAGACCATGACCTGAACCGAAATCGAGAGTCCAACGCTTAACTGACTGAGCCACCCGGGCACCCCGTGAAATGTATTTTTTAAGCACAAATGAGTTTGTTGTGGCTCTTTGTGATTAAACTTAAAATCCCCAGTTTAAAAAAAAAATTTTAAGTTCTTCCAAGGAAAAGAAACTTTAGGGCACCTGGGTGGCTCAGTTGGTTAAGCGACTGCCTTCGGCTCAGGTCATGATCCCGGAGTCCTGGGATCGAGTCCCCCATCGGGCTCCCAGCTCAGCGGGGAGCCTGCTTCTCCCTCTGACCCTATCCCCTCTCATGCTGTTTCTCTCTCTCTCTCTCTCTCTCTCAAATAAATAAATAAATAAATAAATAAATAAATAAATAAATAAAAGAAACTTTACCTAACTGCATCAGGTAGCAGCCTGGAGCTAAACAAGGATACCGGAGCACCTGTTTCTTTTCCTGTATCTGCTGGATTATTTTAGCTGAAGGACATTTGAGCCAGCATTTCTCAGACGAAAATCTCTTCGGAGTGACTCAGGCCATGTTTCTCCCCGTGGGATGTACGAATTACCTGTCGATCCTGTGACTACACATGTGTGCATTGCTTTTGTTTTCCCAGCAGATAGATTCCCTCTAAGCTGGGTCTGTTTTCAGGTCTTATTACAAAGCTTCGAGTTTGGGGAACCCAACCGTGCTGCTAATTCCTGTTGGGGAAGGTGAGCAGCCCTCACCATTCCTGAATAACCTGGGAGGTACACGGAGCTGAGGGCGGTTGACCAGAAACAGTATCAGTGACAGCCGCGGGCGGAATTAAAGCCCGATGCCCTCCCGGAGCCATAGGCCCAGAGTTTGCTCTGGAAGATGCTCTGTGTGTGTGTGTGTGTGATAATCGTCTCACACACTATATAATTCTGTTACAGCAGCCAGTCTAAGTAGGATGATTCATGAACCCTGGGCAGGCGGAGCACCCAGCCTTGTCTCTGGAACATCCATGTGATTTCCGGCCAGACTTAGCCCGGAAGCTCCTGGCAAACAATAGAAAAGCACCAGGTGTCCTCAGCAGAGATCTTCTTCTCCCTTAAAAGTGGAGATTAGCAAATTTCCCAAAGCAGGAGAGGCGCTCTTGGTTGTGCCTGGTGTTACAGTTACCTCACCACAGAAATATTTGTCCTGGATGCCTCCAGACCCAGCGGTACCAGGGGTGTCCCGTGGAATGAAACTGTGGCCCTCTGGACACAAGGCCCATCACAGGACACACCAGGAAGTTGACTCCTGCTTAGAAACTCAGGCTGCGGGGCACCTGGGTGGCTCAGTCATTGGGCGTCTGCCTTTGGCTCGGGTCGTGATCCTGGGGTCCGGGGATCGAGCCCCGCGTTGGGTTCCCTGCTCCGTGGGAGGCCTGCTTCTCCCTCTCCCTCTGCCTGCCCCTCTGCCTACTTGTGCTCTCTCTCTCTCTCTGTCAAATAAATAAATAAAATCTTAAAAAAAAAAAGAAACTCAGGCTGCTTTGAGGTTTCACTCTGGATGTTGGTAAAGCTGTTATAAAGTGAGTTGGTCTTTCCGCCTTGGTATAACGAAGCCTTCTCTGACTCCTGTCTGTGAACTCTACCTTCTTGCCTGGAACTGGGACAGTGGGGTGTTTCTGCACGGCTACTGCTAAGCCCCTTACCTTAATAGACTCTGAAGGTAAAAGGTAAAATCTCTAGGCTATTTGTTATCGTGCTTCGAGGACATCGGTGACTAATGGCCTGAGAGAATTAATGCAGCTTTCCATATACCAAGTTTATTTAGGGGCAGTAGCTTATATATGGAATAAACAGAAGAATATTGAGAGCCTGGAAATGAACCGTGACATTTATGGAAAATTGATTTTTCACCAAGGATTAATTGATTGCCACAACAATTAACTCAAAATTGGCCAAAGATCTAAATGTAAGTGTGAAAACTATAATACTCTTACAAGAAAACTTTGGTATAAGTCTTCAAGATCTTGGATTAGGTAATGGTTTCTTAAATATGACACCCAAAGCATAAGAAACAAAAGAAAAAAATAGATAATTTGGACATTATTAAACTAAAAACTATTTTTCTAAACTAAAAACTTTAGTGTTTCAAAGGACACCATGAAGAAAGTGAAAAGACAGTCCAGAGAATGGGAGAAAATTTTTGTAAATCATTCACCTGATAATGGACTTGTATGCAGAATATATAAAGAACCATTACATTATAATAATAAAAAGACAACCCAGGGATGCCTGGGTGGCTCAGTTGGTTCAGCATCTGACTCTTGATTTCAGCTCAGGTCATGATCTCAGGGTCATGGGATAGAGCCCCATGTCCCTCCAGCTCCGTGCTCAGCGGGGAGTCTGCCTGAGGATTCTCCCTCTCCCTCCGCCCCTCCCCCTGCTCGCACACACACTCTCTCTCTATAATAAATAAACAAATCTTTTAAAAAATTAAAAAATAAAAAGACAACCCAACGAAAAACAGAGGATCTGAATAGACATTTCTCCAAAGATATACAAATTGTCAATAAACATGTGAAAAGACGCTCAACATCATTAGACATCAGAAAAATGCAAATCAAAACCACAATAAGATACCATATGTAGAATGGCTGTAACGAAAGACACAGATAATAGCCTTGGCAAGGCTATAGAGCAGTGAGAACCTCATACACTGTTGGTGGGAATATAAAATGGAACAGGCATTTTGGAAGACAGTCTGGCAGTTCCTCAAACAAGTAATCATAGAATTATGATATGACTAGCAATTCCACTCCTAGGTTTATACACAAGAGAAATAAAAACATATGTTCACTAAAACCTTGTCCATGAATTTTTTTTTTTTTAAGATTTTATTTGACAGAGAGAGAGAGACAGCGAGAGAGGGAACACAAGCAGGGGGAGTGGGAGAGGGAGAAGCAGGCTCCCCGCGGAGCAGGGAGCCCGATGCGGGGCTTGATCCCAGGACCCTGGGATCATGACCCGAGCTGAAGGCAGACGCTTAACGACTGAGCCACCCAGGTGCCCCTGTCCATGAATTTCTTAGCAGCATTATTCATAATAGCCCCAGAGTGCAAACAACTCAAGTGTCCATCAAACTGATGAATGGATCGATAAAATGTCATGTATACATTTGGCAATAAAAAGATATGAAACAGTGATACATGCTGGAACATGGATGCCCCTTGAAAACATTATGCTTAGTGAAACAAGGCCACATACTGTATGATTCCATTTCTATGAAATGTCCAGAATAGACAAATTCTTAGAGCCAGAAAGTACAGTAGTAATTTCCTATGGCTGGGGGGGATTGTGGGGCCATGGGGAGGGAGGCTAATGGGTACAGAGTTTCTTGTTGATGAAAATATTCTAAAACTGATTGTAGTGATGGTCACACAACTCTATGAATATACTAAAAACCATCCAATTGTATACTTCAAATGGGTGAATTATATACCATGGGAATTAGATCTCAATTAAGGGGTTATAATAGAACAACCATAAAAAATAGGTAGGTGGAGAGGATGGAATATGTCATTAATTGTAGGCTCTCTCTGTATTTTTCATTCTCTTCCCTTGGCCTCTATCTGCTTTCCTGGGTGTTTCTTCAAAAACATCTGAAGCAAAGATTTACAACTCATTGTTTGGGAGCCATCAGATTTGTGAGAAAAAGCTAGAGAGAAAGAGATGATTGCAATACAGTGTTTACATTCCTGATTTACCTGTTGTTCATGTTTCAGACTTTGTTCTTAACTGTGTACCTGTTACCTTGTACTAGCTATCATCTCTCCTTAGAGATGGAAGGTCTTTGGAATTTTTAATAAAATGTCCTCAGTTTCTTGGTTACACTTATCTACTGAGAATCAAATGTAGTTTACTTTTCCCCAAGCTTGCTTCCAGTAAGTTGCTGTATAAGAGGTAGAAGAAAGCAGGGGGGGCAGCAGATGTGCTGTTTTCTCCTACTTTCTGGCAAAAATCAGATCTCTAGCAAGATCAAAGAGTCCTTTATTCCACTAACTGCACTTGTTATCCTAAGCTGATTACAGGGACAACTGTTTTAAAGCAAGAAACATCAGTGGAGGAAAGAGGAAATCACAGGATAAAATCCATTCTTTGTTTTCCTCTCCAAGCTGAGCTTCGAGCTGCTGGAAGAGAGCGAGGGCACAGGGACCGTGGGGCAGGGGTGCTTGGGGGGATGTGCCCTGGGATGTCGTACTCCTCCCAGCTAGATCAGGGCAACTGACCTTGGCAACTCACTTACCACCCATGAGCCAAAGATTCCTTGTCTGCAAACTGAGGTATCTGAATTCTTTTCCAGCCAAAAAGGTCTTTTATTTTATGATCACATAAGCTGATCTGGAATTCTTTGAGAGATCAATGCTAAGTGAACGTTCAGGTAGATGAATCTGTAATTGAATGAATATTATATCCAATGTCTTGATTCGTGAATAAATATCATCATGGAAGAAGCAATTTCATGGCTTTCAACAAGCCTCTGTAGCTACAACTGATTAGTGCAGCATTTTAAATTAATGATTCAAACAGAAAGATCGTATCTGTTAATTTTGCAATCCACAAAAAGATGAACAAAACACACATGCTAATTCCCAAACTTTGGTTCAAAAAATTAACTGCCAGACTCCAAATGAACAGAGGCTTGATTGACCATAGTGAAACTTTGAATATTTTGAATGTTGGATGACCATAGTTCAACTTGAACCAAATTTGATCTGGTTACTTTTCTTTTTTACATTTTTTATTGGGATTTTTTGAATTGCACAGATTTTAAGAGAATAATTCAATGAGTTTTGACAGATGCATATATCCATGCAACCCAGACCCCTATCAAGATATAGATTATTCCCGGGCGCCTGGGTGGCTCAGTTGGTTGAGCGACTGCCTTCAGCTCAGGTCATGATCCTGGAGTCCCGGGATCGAGTCCCACATCGGGCTCCCTGCTCTGCAGGGGGTCTGCTTCTCCCTCTGCCCTCTTCCCTCTCGTGCTCTCTCTCATTCTCTCTCTCTCAAATAAATAAATAAAATCTTTAAAAAAAAAAAAAAAAAGATATAGATTATTCCCATCCCCACAATAAGATGCTTCATGCCTACTTCCTTTCAGTCCCCTCTCAGAAGCAAACAGAGGTCTGATTTCTTTCACTATCCATTAGTTTTTTCAGTCTTTGAACTCTATCAATGCAATCATATAATATATACTCTCTTGTGTCTGGTTTCTTTCACTCAGTAAAATGGTTTTGAGGGTCACCCATTTTGTTGGGTTTATCAGTAGTTTCTCACAGGTTGGATTCCCCAGAAAGAGACAAAGATTAGCATGCAGGGCATTAATTAAGGAAGCCTCTTGGGAAGGGAGGGGAGAGAAGCAGAATTGAGCAGAGGGAGAAGTGAAGCTGTGAACCAGTCCCCACACCAGCCTTTAGCAGATCCCAAGGGGAGCTCCCAGCAATGGCCTCCATGGGTACATGGGTAGTTCCTGCCTGCCAAGGGGAGCTCTGGAGCTGGATGGCCTGTCAGAGTGATCTCAAGTTGGGATACATTCTGCCCAACCCCATGTTGATTGGGCATTGGACGTAGACTGCCTCTCCAGGAAGAAGGTGGTGCTTTGGGCAAGGCTGTGTGTTTCAGCCAAGAAAATTCTACCCCCCCCCCCAAAAAAAGGGCTGACTGCTGAGGGCTGTCTTCCAGCAGTGCCCCCAGCAGATGGGGAAATAAGTCCTTTATTCCTGAGGGGGATTCGGGGCAGCACATCAAAATGTTTTCTTGCTGAGTAGTATTCCACTGATGGATATACAAAATATATTTCTCCCTTCTCCTGTTGATGAACATTTGATCCAGTTTTTGGCTATTATGAATAAAGCTTCTATGAACATTCTTGAACAGTTCTCTTAATGGATATGTGTTTTCACTTCTGGATAAATGCCTGCAAGGAGAATTTCTGAGTCATAGTATAGGTGTGTGTTTAACTTTGTAGAAACTGCCAGACCAAATTTCCAAACTCCAAGTTATCATTGTATACTCCTGCCAACGATGTATGAAAGTCTAGTTGCTATATATTCTCCCCAACTGGTATGGCCAGTCTTTGTAATTTTAGGAAAGACTTGAAAAGTTTCCTGACCTCTTGAATGGAATGTCAGAAGGGGTTTCTGCTTGAGTTAGAGTCTGGACTAGAAAGATTCTGAATTTATGATATGCAAAAAGCACAAGTTCGTATACACTTCCATCGAAAAAAAATCACATTTAAGCTTTTGACTTCGAGTCCTCTGTTATTTTGGAGGTGTACTTCTATATTCAAATTTACTTCAAAATTACTTTAAGATTTTTTTTTTTTTGTCAGAGAGAGCACAAGCTGGGGGAGTGGCAGGCAGAGATAGAAGCAGGCAGAGGGAGAAACAGGCAAGGAGCCCGCTGTGGGACTCCATCCCAGGACCCTGGGATCATGACCTGAGCTGAAGGCAGACGCTTAACCCTCTGACCCACCCAGGCATCCCTCAAAATTACTTTAAATTCTTGAAGTTCAAGTTGAACTGAAAACCTAACATGAAGTTGAACCTCCTTGATGATGAGATTCTCCTGTATTTGTAAATGAATTACAGTGCTCAGGTTCTTTTTCCTAATAGATTCCTTCAACAAGTAAATTAGATAATGTGCTTTAATAGTAACTAATTTTTACTGTTCAGTTACTATATGCAAGGCTATGTTCTAATCAATTCACATGTATTACATCAGTTAGTCCTTACAATTGATTCAGGTGGAGACTATTATTATCACCCCCATTTACAAATGAGAAAATGATAGGGAAATATGGAGCCGCTTCATTCATTCAACAAATATTTATTGATTGCCACCAATATGCAAGGGGAAAAGACTAAACAAAAAAAATCTTTTTCTTCATGGAGCTTATATTCCAGTAGTAAGAGAGATGATAGATAGATAGATAGATACATGATAGATAGATGATAGATAATGTGAGCAATTTTACTCTTGTGCTTTCAGTCTATATTTTTTATTTGGAATAGTAATTAGAAAGATAGAATGATATAATGTATATAACCTACATTATTCTATATTATTATACTACTCTGTATCATACAACACAATAGGCAGCCACAGCTGGATGTCTAAGAGTTGCAGATAATGGGTCCAGATACTTCTTTGAGGGTCAAGAATGGATCACAAGCCACAGTCCTTAGGGCTTAGATTCACACTTTGGGCTATAAGTGACTTCCTAAGAGGGCTATAAGTGACTTCCTAAGAATTGCTTCTACAGTTCAGATATACTGGGTGGAAGTGGACAATTCAGCTTTGCTGGTATAATTTTTTTTTTTTTAAGTAATCTCTATGTCCAACATGGGGCTTGAACTCATGATCCCAAGATCAAGAGTTGCATGCTCCACTGACTGAGCCAGCCAGGCGCCCATCCACTATAATATTTTTGAATGAAATATGATATAAGTTTATAAAAGCCATATATTTTGATATATAAACTACATTTGTCCTCAATTATTATCTATTGTGTATTTTTCTGGTGCTAGCCTGAACTCATCAAAGGGGAAAGTGTTAGTTTAACCATCTGGTTTCCTTCCTCAGCTGCTTAAGGTCTCTTCCTATTCCCTGATATGCCTCTCCCTCAATTCAAAGTAAACTTCACATATATTCTACTTCCTCTAGTCCTCCATTTTTACTAAATACATCTTCCTTTCGAGTAATCTGTATTCCCACTTGTGTTAGTTATCTATTGCGGCGTAACAATATTACCACAAATGTAGCAACTTAAAACAATACGTATTATCTCAGTTTCTGTGTGTCAGGAGTTAGGGCACAACTCAATGGGGTCCTCTGCTTTGAGTCTCAGGACCTCACAAACTGCAGTCAAGGTGTAAGCCAGGGCTGTGGTCTCATCTGAGGCTTCCCTGGGGAAGGCTATGCTCCCAAGCCCAGGGAGGCTGCTGGCAGCATTCTACTCCTTGCAGAATGCGGGACTGCGGGCCTCAGTTTGTTGCTGGCCTTGGCCTGGAGGTTGCCTTCTGCTGCTTGCCTCTCAGCACTCTCCACATGACAGCACACAACATACCATTTGCTTCTTCAAAGCCAGGAATACAGTGTCTCCTAACAAGACAGACATTATAACCTTACATAACACAATCACACACACATAATCGCATACATCCTTGCCATAGTCTATTGATCAGAAGCAAGTCACAGATCCCATTCATTCTCACGGAAAGGGGCTTACACAGTGATGTGAATATCAGGGGGCTACCTTAACATCTCTCCACCATACCCCCAGTGTTAACAAACTTTTCTTTTTTTTTTTTTAAGATTATTTATTTGAGAGAGAGAGAGAGTGTGTGTGTGTGTGTGTGTGTGTGTGTGCGCGCGCGTGTACGCATGCGCAAGTCAGGAGAGGAGTCAGAGTGAGGGAGAGGGACAAGCAGACTCCATGCTGAGCACAGAGCTCCATGCAGGGCTCAATCTCATGACCCTGAGATCATGACCTGAGCTGAAACCAAGAGTCAGATGCTCAACCAACTGAGCCACCCAGGAACCCCATTAAGAAATATTTCTTGTGGGGTGTCTGGGTGGCTCAGTCGGTTAAGTGTCTGCCTTCAGCTCAGGTCATGATACCAGGGTCCTCAGATGGAGCCCTGCATCGGGCTCCCTGCTCAGTGGGGAGCCTGCTTCTCCCTCTCCCTCTGCCTGCCACCCCCCCCCTTCTTGTACTCTCTCTCTCTGTCAAATAAGTAAATAGAATCTTTTTTAAAAAAGAAATATTTCTTGCATTACCTCAGTTATCAAATATTTCCTTCCTACAAAAGCAGAGTAAATTAGAATCCTCCCTCCAGTTTGTTAACCTGTGTGCAGTGATTTGTGAGTTAATGGGCATTTCTGTTTAGCTTTAGCACTGCTGTTTTCAACCAAATCAATTTTTAACAAATAGATATAGGCCAGTAATCTCAAAGGAGAAGTTGAACAAAGTTTTAACTGGGGACATTGAAAACGTAAATGTGTGTATTTAGTAGATGCATAACAATGTGATTATGAAAATATTCAGATTCTGGGCGCCTGGGTGGCTCAGTTGTTAAGCGTCTGCCTTCGGCTCAGGTCATGGTCCCAGGGTCCTGGGATCGAGTCCCGCATCAGGCTCCCTGCTCGGCGGGAAGCCTGCTTCTCCCTCTCCCACTCCCCCTGCTTGTGTTCCCTCTCTTGCTCTCTCTCTCTCTGTCAAATAAACAAATAAAAAGCTTTAAAAAAAAAAAGGAAATATTCAGATTGTTTTCTCAATTAGTGAATCAAAAAACATAAGGACTTATCTGTAAATGATATTCTATTGACACTATTGTTTATCACTAGGCCTGATAGTAAAGCCCACACTACTTTTACTGCAGACTCAATTTCCTTTTCCTATTTCCCTGGGTACCCACAGGACTAAATGATTCATTGGTACAAATCATCTCCTCCCTTCCCTCTCTCCCTCCCTCCCTCCTTCCCTTCCTTCCTTTCTTCATTTCTTCCTTCATATATAAAATTCATAGTTCCTGAGCCCTTACCCATATGCTGACTTTGTGCTGGTGTTACAATGGTAAATAAGACATGGCCTCCAAATGACATTCAGTTCAGTGCAGGAGACACAGGAGAGTGCCTTGAGACAAATTCCGTCGGGGAAGTTGCTATAGCAATTATATATAGATTATAAAGCGAAGGAAGCCGAAAGCTCTGCTGGATTTTCTTTTCCCCTTCCTTCCACTGCCCCCTTCCAACCTAAGCTAGAGCCAGTGGGCCTCCGGCCTAGCAGAGCTTTCGCAATGGCCCTCAGCGATGCTGACGTGCAAAAGCAGATTAAGCATATGATGGCTTTTTCTGAACAAGAAGCCAATGAGAAAGCAGAGGAAATAGATGCGAAGGCAGAGGAAGAGTTCAACATTGAGAAAGGTCGTCTTGTGCAAACCCAAAGACTGAAGATTATGGAATACTATGAGAAGAAAGAAAAGGCAAAAGAAAATTCAGATTTCTAATTTGATGAATCAAGCAAGGCTCAAAGTCCTCAGAGCAAGAGATGACCTTATTACAGACCTACTAAATGAAGCAAAACAGAGACTCAGCAAAGTGGTAAAAGATACAACCAGCTACCATGTGCTGCTGGATGGACTGGTCCTCCAGGGTTTGTACCAGTTGTTAGAACCCTGAATGATTGTTCGTTGCAGGAAGCAGAATTTCCCTCTGGTAAAGCATGCAGTGCAAAAAGGAATTCCTATGATCAAAATTGCCACCAAAAAAGATGTTGATGTCCAAATTGATCAGGAGGCCTACCTGCCTGAGGAAATAGCTGGTGGAGTTGAGATCTGTAATGGAGATTGTAAAATAAAAGTTTCCAATACCCAAGAAAGCCGGCTGGATCTCATAGCCCAGCAGATGATGCCAGAATTTTGGGGAGCCTTATTTGGTGCAAATGCCAACAGGGAGTTTTTGGACCAAACTTTTGGGCGAGGTGGAGTTCATCCACTGCTCTCCTGCTGTCATGCGGAAGTTTCTGATATTTGAAGAAACAAGATATCTGTGTGGCTTCCTCTTCACTTTTCTAATATTCTGTATTTATCAGTGGATCCTCTCTGTAGCTAATGCCCTTGGCCTAATTGTTAACATGAGAGAAAGTTTCACTTACTATGATCAGGAAACCTCCTTCTTAGCTTATCTGAAAGTAGCACAACTTTCATTTGCTTCTGTAGCATGAAGGTGAGGGTATCAGATTGTGGTTACTGGAGCTTCCCTGAGTCTCTGCTCTTCCTCTCGTCTTCTGCTGTCAGTTCTCGAGTCTAGAGGGTGATGTGTATGGTGTTCTCTGACATTCAGTCTCTGCTCCTTAGGCTTCAAATGCATGGAGGGCATGCATTCCTGCCAGCAATAGTAGCTTCACAGTTCACCTGTTTGGGCCTAGAAGCATTTCTCATCTGTAAATGTGATTTAAAACCTAAGCCATGAATCGGTCTTATTTATTAAAACAAAAGGTTTACATGGGAAAAAAAAAAGAAATATATAGATTAAGGTCCCAGAGGATTTAACATCTAAGCCAACATACCTCTTAGAACATAAAATATAGGAGAACTGGAGGCCAGATTTCAAGAATCAATCAACCCATGTCGACATAGAAAATAAAACGCAAAGGAGGATGAATCCTCTAGATAGTAATAAAAGGGGGAGACACACAGAGATTTGAGAATCAAGGCTTTCAGTAAACCTAGATAGAATATGGGATGAAAAGAAGCAATGAATTTTTAGTAACTGCAGTGTTGTCAGGCTATGAAAAGAAAGTCTCATTCTGCAGATGGTACCAGATATTTCTATATTGCCATAAATAATGGGATACAACTCAATATTCATGGTGCTTTTGCATAAAAATGAAAAAGTCTAGATGAAATAGGGTAATATTTAACTTGGAAACAAAGCAAGAATTATCACCCTAAAGTCACAGACAAAAATGGGAAATGTATAGTAATGTTGACTAAATGTAGCTGAATATTATATTCATCATTGGTTCAAAGAAATATATCGTAGTATGTCTCATTGGCTCACAAAATAATACTGTATATACACACCTCTGAAGAAGAAATCAAATAATCCGAAAAAATAGTGAAATCTTGGGGGCTTCATGTGGGTTTTGGAATACTTCCCAGAAAAGCAAAATTCACAGCATTTTCTCCTGCTACATGTCTTTTAAAGTGTAACAGTAAAACTTTCAGGTAAAATTTGCTTCTATCTTGTATATTGGGCTCTCCTCTGCCCTGTAGAAATTTCCCTTGTGCATTCTCATAAGAAGTTGGGGAATGAAAATGCTTCAATGAAAAAGCGTCATTGCTTGGGAGAGGGGTGTGTAGATTTAAAATGGCAATATTCCAAGCCCATTTTGTATGTCTACTTATTAATTGTGTGATTATATGATTTCTCCCTGAATAAATCTTGTTTTGATGAAAGATTAAGTCTGAACACCTGCAAGGTGCCTCACACCCCCCAACCTCCCCACCCCCCCACTTCTCAGCTTCCATCTCCATCACCTGTTTGGAGAATGTGTCAACTTTCCTTAATTGAGAAGTAATTTGCAGTTACTGAAATCCATTTTATATTATAAAGCCTCTTCACTATGTACAACTTTTCCCTAGAGGGTTGTGTTACTTGGAGGCATTTCTTAGATTTAAGTTCTAATAAAATTAAATATGTTTTTAGGAACCAACCTTGTAGGGTGTTTTTTCTGTTTTAAAATACCAGAAGTAGGATGTCTGCATGGCTCAGTTTGGTAAGTGTCTGACCCTTGCTCAGGTCTTGATCTCAGGGTCATGGGATCTAGCTTGCATGGGGCTCCCTGTTCAGTGGCGAGTCTGCTTCCTCTCTCCCTCTCTTTCTGCCCTTCCCCCTGCTCCTGCACTCTCTTTTTTTCTAAAATAGATAAATAAATCTTTATCAAAAAATAAAATAATAAAATAAAATACCAGAAGCATGAAAGTAAAGAACAGTTGAAGTTAAGCCTGTTAAATATGACAAACTATTTATTTTGTTTGTGATTCCCTTAAGATGCTATTTGGAGTTTTAAAGATACCATTGTACTACAAATAAAAAATATTACAGAGAGATATTTACTTTAAAGGAAACAAAAATAAGCCGTAGATAGTTCTTCATCCATTTTTAATTCTAGGATGCTGAGCTCTTTAATAATGGAAGTGGTTTAAATAACACTAAAAATGAATCTGTATTTTTCTCCCTGAATGTAAAACAGTAAGTTTTAAATTCACTTCCCTATGGGGCACCTGGGTGGCTCAGTTGGTTAAGCATCTGACTCTTGGCTTCTGCTCAGGTCATGATTTCAGGGTCCTGGGATGGAGCCACTCATCCTCCTCCCCCTCCCCCTCCTACCCCCCCGCTTCCTCCTTCCCCTCCCTTTCCCCCCTCCTCTCCCTCCTTCTCCTCCCTGGAGTCTACTTAGGATTCTCTCTCTTCCTCTCTCTTTGCCACCCCCACCCCTTGCATGTGCACATGCACTCTCTCTCTCAAAAAAAAGTAAATTCACCTTTCTACTAGTGATGTTTCAACTCTTCTAACTTCCAGGTAGTTCTGTTTTTCATTTGGAATTGTCTTCACCTACATTCCAGTTACTTTTTCCATTCAAAAGTGTAGAGCATTCTCTCATTGAGTCAGCCCCTGCTTTTCACATGGATGAATGATGGTACTGAATATACCAAAGCAATGAATCGCCTCTCTTGATTTTTAGTTCTTTTGTTTGTGCCCCCCTTTTTAATTCCCCTTCTTCTCTGTTCTTTCCTTCTTTTTTCTTTTCTTTTTCACCCTCATTAGTTTAATACTTAACTAATTTAATGTGTGAGTTTATCCCTAAAGCCACCTGCCTGCCTCCCTCCCTCCCTCCCTCCTTCCTTCCTTCCTTCCTTAGCTTCCTTCCTTCCTTCCTTCCTTTAAAATAAAGGCAGTCAGGGTTTTAAATATACCTCTAATTACCACATTAACATCAACTCACATGTTCTGTGATACTTTCATTGTTTTTTGTTCTAAACATTTTATAAGTTATAATTTGACTTCCTTGTGTTTCTTAGGAGTACATTTTTTTTAATTTCCAAAAATATATGGGAGACATTTTTGTTCCTGTTTTTAAGATTCTAAGAAATGTATTTCTAAGAAATCAATACATTTAATTATGGTCAGAGATTGTGGATTGTTTAATATGAAGTCTTTAAAATTTATTGGGATTTTGCATATGATCCAGTATTAACTCAGTGTATAGTTGCCATTTGAGTACAGGGCTCTACATACATCTACTTTAAGCTTGTCAATTGGATTGTTCAAATCCCTATCCTTAAAAGTATTTTGCCTGCTTGATCTTATTACTTTTTGATGATATGTTAAAATCTCTCCATATTATTGTGGGTTTGTCAATTTATCCTTGCAATTCTGTTAGCTTTTGCTTTTAATATTTCAAGGTTCTGATGGTAGGGGTATACCCCTTAATAATTTGTATGTGTATCTTCTTGTTACTATTTTTATCCTTTGTAATAGATCCCTCTATTCTATTTATTATTTTGACTTGAATTTTAATTCATCTTTTTTTTTTAAGATTTATTTATTTTATTTTAGAGAGAGATAGAGCAAGCATGGGGGGAGGGGCAAAGGAAGAGGGAGAGAGAGAATCCTCAAGCAGACTCCCCGCTGAGTGCAGAGCCCAACACAGGGCTCAATCCCAAGACCCTGAGATCATGATGCTGAAATCAAGAGTCAGATGCTGAACTGACTGAGCCACCCAGGCACCCCAATTATTAATATTGATATACCAGTTTTCCTTTGGTAAGCATTTGCTTTGTATGTATTTTTCATGTTTTTATTTTCAGCTTTTGCTGTTTGGGATATATATCCTAAAGTTGGCAGAGAGAGAAAGATATATAATATTTCTGCTTCCTCCAGTCTTTTAGTGTCTGTCATTAGATAAAGATATTCCTTTCATATTTATTGGGATTACTGATTTGGACTTGCCTTGACCATCTTAATTTGCATCATCTTTTTTAGCATGCTCTTTTTCAATTTTTTTTTCTTTCATTTTACTATCTCATTATTTGGGTTAGTGAAACTTCTATTTTCCCTTTCTTTTATTTACTGACTTGGAAGCTTATTATTGTATTTTTCTTATTACTTGGAACAATAACTTTTTCTAACAAAATCAAAAACTATTCAATTTGTCCATCCTCTTTCTGGTCAAAATCAGGACCTTAACATATATTAAAAATTTACTGACTACCTCTCCATTTTGCATACCCAATATTTTATTAAGTCCACCATAATTTTATCAATTTCTGTACCCACCATTGTTTTTTGCATCTAACCCTTAATCTGGGCTCATTTTCTTTCTTGTTAAGGAATATCTGTAGAAGTACCTTTAGTGATTAACCACTTTTAGTGAGTGATTATTTGACTTAGTGATTGTTTATCTGGGTATGGAATTCTAAGTGGACAGTTATTTCTCTGTAACATCAAGAAAATATAACTCTGTTGTCTTCTTCAATTTATCGGGATTCCTTAATGTGTCATCTGTCTTGTCTACTTACTAATTTTTTGATTTTCTCTGTATTCTTAATACTTGATTTTACTAGGATGTGCCTAGATTTTTTTTCCCTTGGTGACACCTAGCATTGTTTTAATTCTCCCCTTGGATGTCTACTGAACATCTCAAAATTGGATCTATAATTTTCCACTCTAAACCCACTCTACTCACTGTTGTCCCATTTGGATTCATGGCAATTTGGTCCTTCCCCAGTTGCTCATACAAAATTTTGAAGTCATCCTTGCTTCATCTCTATTCTCTTGTGCCCCACATTCGACCCATGAAGAAATTTGGTTCTATCTTAAAATGGATCCAGAATCCAGGTACATTTCACCATTCCCACTGCTGCCAAACTGGTCTAAGTCGAGATCATTTCCTGCCTGGATTATTCCTGTAGTATCTCTTCTGTTTTCTCTGCTTCCAACCTAGTCTCCCCTGTCCTCTACTCAGAAGCCATAGTGATCTTAAAATATGTCGGATCCTGTCTTTTTTCTTTCTTTCTTTTTTTTTTTTTGGTCAAAACTGTCACTGCTTCCCCATCTCATTTATAGCAAAAGCCAAAGTCCACGGTCAACTACAAGGTCTTACAAGGCTTATAATCACTTTCTCATCCACCCTTCCTTTAGTACTCCAATATACTGCTTGAACATACAGCATACTCTTATCTTTGTATTAACTGGCCTTTCTGCTTGGAATGCTTTTCCTTCAGATAGCCAGGTGGCTAACTCCATCACCTCCTTTGGGTCTGTGCTCAAATTACACCTTCTCAGTGAGAACTACCACAACCATCCCATGCTAATCCAATCTCCTACTCTTCTCTATTTCATATCACTTTTCATCTTCTAAATTGTTATAAAATTTACTGACTTATTGTGTTCATTGCTAATTTTCTGTCCTTTCACTAAAATATAAGTTCTGAGTGCAGGTATTTTTACCTTGTGTTTAATTCTATATATAAAATACTTAGAACAGGCCCTGATACAAAGAAGAAGCATAATAAATATTTGCTGGGTAAATAATGAACCAATAAATAATTCTTATTTATACAGAACTATCACATATAATATAATATAATATAATATAATATAATAAATATAATCCAATATTAGTTCTTATGTATTTTTACAGCACAGGAATACAATGAGATAAAGTTACAACCCAAAGGTCAAGTAATTGGTAAATGGTTAAACAAATTTTGCTATAGCCATACAATGGAACACTACTCAACAAAAAGGAACAGAATACTGATACATATAATGTGGATGAATATCAAAAACATTAAGTGAAAGAAGACAGATATAAAAAAACTGCATATGGTATTATCCCATTTATATGAAGTTTTAGAAAAGTCAAAACAACAGGGATGGAAAGCAGGTCAGTAGCTGCCCAGTGCCAGGGGGTGGGATGGGGATTAACTGCAGGACATGAAAGAACTCTTGAGGGCTCTCAAAGTTTTCTAAAATGCTCTTGTGGTGGTGATTACACTATTGTTTACCAAAACTCATTGAACTGTTTATATAAAATGAATAGATTTTAGGGTTTGTAAATTATTCCTCAAAAAGCTGTAAGCAATAAATAAACAAACAAATGCAGTTTAGATGATCCACACATTATCAAAATTTAATCTTTCTTTGATTTAGGAAGTATGTCATAATCTGGAGGCATCTTCAGAATGAATTGCTGACTCCGTGCTGGAAAGATGCAGATTTGGCAATTAATAAAGCTCAGAGCCTCCTCTGTAGCAGCCCATTGTTCATCCTTAACTCTTGGTGGAACAAATCTCTATCATAGTACTCACTTTTATAATCATTTACATGTAAGCCACAATACCCACCCTTCACTATATATATATATATGAACTCTCGCTGGGGTAGGGTCCGTACCTCATTTATGTCCCATGTGCTATAGGTGCTGGGCTGATGGGAGGTGCTCAGTCAATGTAATTGAACAAATAGACGATTATTCATAGCATGGCATATAAAAGCAAATTTACAGTCATTGACAGACTTGATATTATTTTGCTATGGAGTCTGTATACTATTATCAAAAGCATACATATAGTTCTAGATGATTTTTTTAATCCATACTTCAAGTTGCTGTAATTACGGGGGTAATGTAAATGCTTATTCTTTTGTTCATCACATATGTATCGAATGCCCTCTGTGTGCCAGACATTTTGGTAGGTCCTAGGGATGGATGTGATGGTTAATAAAACGATGATTTGGGGGTGCTTGGGTGGCTCAGTTGGTTAAGCATCTGCCTTTGGCTCAGGTCATGATCTCAGGGTCCTGGGATCAAGCCCCACATCATGCTCCCTGCTCAGTGGGGAATCTGCTTCTACCTCTCTCTGCACCACCACCCCCAGCTTGTGCTCGCACCTGCTCTCTCTCTCTTTCTTTCTCTCTGTCTCTCAGATAAATAAATAAAATCTTTAAAAAAAAAAAACCACACCAATGATTTGGACCTTACTTTAAGCAATTGTTTTCTGTAAATTGGGCAGTAATTATTAAAGATGTCTTTAAGGCTTGGTCTCTATAGATTTTGATCAGTAATTAAAGATTATTAATTTTACAGCAGCTGTCAGAGTCTTAGACACTGTGGATGAGTAATTTATCTTTCCTGTGGAATGAAGTGCAGCAAATTACACACTATTTCTCCTGGGGTGAGGAAAATTTGGGGGAAAGGAAATTGCAGCACCACCCATAAGGTCTTTATTTTCCAGGATAAATCTTCCAACTGTCCAACTCAATCACTAAGTAAGCACACGTGAGATACACCACGCCCTCTGTGGAGACTCACTAAGGGCAAGGCAGGGGCAAAGTATTTTGATAATCCTAGCTTGAGCAAGCAGTAGAAGGAAAACTCAGGAAATAAATCATATAAAAATATGAGAACAATAGGAAAGAAAAGCCTGTTTTACAGGTTTGTTTCCTGTTCTAATACTTGTGGAATGTGTTTTTCTCTCCTACTGATGCTTAATATGACTAGAATGCCCAAAGTTATAATTCTTTTCTTAACCAAAATCTCCTTTGTCTGTTTATATTTTCATGTTAAAACTAAAATCTCTCAGAATTGTCCAAATAAAAGGCATAGGAAGCATTTGGTTGCAATGCTATAGAATAACATTTAAAAAAGTAAACGCTAGTTATGTATACAGAATTTCAACTGAAATTATAAGATCCAGTAAAATTTTAATTTGCATTTTAGTAATTACATTTTTCTTAGTAAGCTTCCTTTCACAAAATGTAGCCAAATTTTGGAGTAATACAAAGTTTTCAAAACCCAGCACACATTCAACTAGAAAAAGTACCTTAATACTTAAAAATGTTTGCATATTAGTTTTTAGTTTCCGAGTTACGTATTCTTTTACCTGATTATTAGAACCCCTTGTGTTAAAATAGTCTTCTAACTTTAAAAATTGCCTTCTAGCGTGCTCGCTTCGGCAGCACATATACTGAAAAATTAAAACTGCCCTCTAGCACCTCCATCAGCGGAAGGAAGAAAAGACAGTTTTCTGCTTTTTGATAAATCTGACAATGGTAATAGAAAGAAAATAATTGGCTAACATAGTGGTCTTAGATTACCTGTGAATTTTAGTTGTTTCTTCTGACCATTGTATCTAGAAAACAAACTAATACATTGAGGAAAAAAATCCTATTTGGGAAATTACTCAGTTTTAATCACTAAGTTTCATTTCCTTCCCAGTAGGAAAGGGTTTTTCTTTGACTATAATTCCCCTGACTCAGGGAAATGTCTGTAATTCGCCAAATTTTCATGGCCAAGTCCAGCAATAAGAGTGGCAATTAAGAGAATCCTTGTCTACTTGTACATGGCCACCACCAGCCACTTTGCTTCCTGGACCACCACTCTTCTGACCAACATCTCATCTGCTGGGAGTCTGCCTAACCCTCCTCTCCCACCCAACTGCTGGTGTCTCAAAATGGATCTTGCAGCATCTGGGCAGAGCAGACCCCCAGGATGTGTATTCATGGCATTTGTGCTCTGAGGGAGAAAGATCTCACTCTTTCTCCCACTCCCAGCTTAGATTTGGCCGCCTAGAAAAGACTGGCAGTCACCTAAAGGATAGGATTTGGTAGTGATGACTGTTCTAATTATACAGCATCTTCTCTAGCCACCAAATTATGTGTCTACAATTTGGACTTGGACCTAGTAGGTAGAGACTTTTCCACAAATAGATGGCTAAAGTTTAGGTTTATTTATGCTTTTCACTTTTATCTAGCAGATCTAGTGATTTCCATCCATCAGCGGTGCATGTGTAACTTCGGGTACCCCAGGTAGGAGAGCTTCATAACTCCAAATCAGACAGACCAGTGAAATCTGTGTGATAAGGTAAAATGCTTGAAAACCTCAATGTGTACATCCAACCTTTTTGTCAAAAGGCAAACCAGATTCAGGAAGGGGAAATTCTGCCTAACTAATCCACTCACTTTAACTTCTTTCTGGAGGTAAACGAATAAATCTTTCAGGGATTGAAAGATATTTAGACTGTCGGGTGGAGAAATCAGTAGATGTCATCATTCTATATTTTTAGGAGACCTTAACATAGACTATTGCTCAGTTTCAGTCATGGTATGACCTGATGACAGCATATCACAAAGGATGAAAGTAGTGGTATGCTGAAGACAGCTCATACAAGCCAGTTGGTAAATTTCCAGGAATTTTGCAAACCAATTGACATAAATTTTGCAAGCCAGTCAACTGCTTGTTGAATTGGCCATTGTAGGAGTATTTACATTAAGGAAATCGGCAAATACTACTTACAAGTCACAAATCAATCTTGTCCCCCACTTCCAGACAAACCCGAGTGTTGAGTATTTATCAGGATATCACTGGATAAGAGTTTGGTTTGGAAATACAGACCAAAGAGCAGGACCAATGGGATTTATGCTGAAGAATTATAAATAGATGGCTTCCTCAGAATTAGATGTTGGCACTAATCTTATTTAGCATTTTTATAAACTCCCTGGAAAGAGGTAATACACAGAGAAATGTCCATATTTTTCCGATGACTTTAAATGTTCCCATAGTTAAACTATAAACTGTAGGATTAACACCCAGAGCTCTTAGTAAGACTGTAAATTGGCTGAATAATTGATTATCTCTAATAAGGCAAGAAAAAGGCAATTTTGGAAATTATCTTAAAATACTCTTGTTAGATGATAAATTCTAACGTGATGACCTATAAATGGAATTTAGGGATTTCTGTAGACTTTTTCTGTGTTCATTAGTATAATTCCTTAGCCTTGATAAAAAGGCAGCAAAATAGAATAACTGTCCCACCCTTATAAAGAAACCTTGATGCACACTTATTGCAGTTGTGGTTGACATGTTTCAAGGATAATGTAATGGAACTGGAAAAGTTTCAGAGAAAAGTGTGTAACCTGATCGGGGGATTAAAGGAATCTCAGATGAGGCTAAGATTATATTAACTAGTGAATCCTGAAAGGTTTTGAATAAGGTAAACATAGATGGATCTAGCAAATCCTGAAAGAAGAGAACTATAGAGTACCCCTTTGATGTTTGAAATAAGAATTTGTAGAAGAAATAAAAAAGAAACACACTATTGTTTCTCAAGGAAAAGAAGTAACGATAGCAAAAATAGCCTCAGATTTAGCCTTTGTCAATTTTAAAAAGTCATTACATTTACCTAATTTTTAAAGATTTATTTATTTATTTATTTGAGAGTGAGAAAGAGAGAGAGCATGAGCGGGTGGGGCAGAGGTAGAGGGAGAGAGAATCTGAAGCCGAGTGAGGAGCCCAACCAGGGCTCAATCTCACCACCCTGAGATCATGACCTAAGCAGAAACCAAGAGGTGGATGCTTAAAGGACTGAGCCACCTGGAGCCCCTCCATTTACATTTTTTTAATGCGCAAAATTTACTGTGTATTTCTTATGATCAATGACCTCCCTTATTAATTAGGCTCAATCAGTGGAAGGAAGACTGTGAAGTTTCCTCCTCTCAGTTTAGGTTGAGAGAACAGGTAACTTGAATTTTTTTTGTTATTGTTTTAAGGCAAACTTACTAAAGTAAAGAAATGGAAGAGCCATTATAATTGTTCACTGTCACTGATGAGTCCCCCAGGTGGGCTGTGTTCCCAAAATACAACAGTTTTGCACTTTATAAAGAAATTTAGTTGATTGATTTCATTGCCCTAATTAGAACTCACATCTTGGTTAATCCTCAATTTCATTTAAAAAAAATCAAGTGTCTTAAGAATGAATTAGGCAAAGGGAAGTAGATAATTGATCACAGTATTCTAGGGGAAAAAATTCTCCACAATAGAGGGTGGGCTCTTTGGGTGTGAACAAAATAGGGCAACTTACATCATTATGATAAAACAGACAAGTAAATGCCTTTCAAAAAATAAAGCAAGGTTGTGTGTGATCTTAATAATACAAACTTCAGAAAAAAAAAGATTTTCATGCTTAAGGTATTAAATAACTTAGATTATTATTTCATTATATATATTATCTAGCTTTTTAATAGTTTAGAGTGGAATGTCTAGGATAATCTGAAAAGTGAAAGCTGTGGCAAATGAATTAAATATATTACAGTTAATTTGTTACTTTTTAATGAAATATATACATTCAGAAAAATGCACAAATCATGGTATACAGTGAAATTTCATCAAGTGAACACATTTATGTGACCACTACCCAGTCTCATGCACTATCTATTGATATATATACACATATATACACACACACACATATATATACATATATGCAATTGATGAGTAATCTATATTTTATATATAATATATACTATATAATCTATATATATAATCTATATATAATGCACTATATATATATAATCTATAGATTACTCATCAATTGTATATACCAAGAGTATTTATCTGTATTCGTATTTTTAAGAAATTTGGGGTTAAGATTTACTTATGGGAAGTTTTAATTCAACTTTTAGGGAATGTTAGCTTCAATTACCCTTTGTTTTTGTTGTTTTCACCTTTTTGTATATTTTAAACACCTTACCACAAGGTTTCAGAGATTTCACAGTGATTCTTTTTAAATAGGAGAGGTGCGCTTCCCGGAGTTTAGGTGGTAGAGAGCAGTCTGTCCTTTGCTGATCTCACACATAGATCCATCTTTCAGATTTATTGTTCAACGTAACTGAGGCCACTAATTTTGTTTGTTTGTTAAAAGGAAGCTACTTTTTAAAACGAGGAACGCCCCACACAGGGCAGACCTCTAACAGTCCTGCAGTACTGCCAACAGAATGTGAGGAAGAAACCAACTTTGAAGAACAAATTTTGTTAAATTAAGTACCGTGACTAAGTACTTTAATTCCTTTTCTTACAGCCCTAAAGGATCATTTGACATTGAACCTTTTAAGTTACGCGGGAGTCGCCTGAACTCTCTACTACCCTAGGGGGGTGCCGGTCTTACCGCCCCCGCAGGCGCCGCTGGGCCCGCCGGGCCTCTCCCCTTCCCACTACTTAGTGCCCCTGCGCCCATTCCCCTCCTCCCCTCCCCCTCGCTCTCTCCCCTCCCTCCTCCCCCGTGACCCCTGACCCCAGCTAATCTGCATAGAGGAATGACAGGCATCCGCTGGGCAGGATCCGCCTCGCCGGCTGCGGCCGGCCGGGCTGGGAGACCCGCGCCGGGGAGAAGGTGAGGGAATCCGGCGGGCAGCTCCGCACAGCCCGGGAAATGAGCGCTTGGAAACCTGCCTGCGAACGGACCCATGATCGAAGGACCAAAGGAGCCGCGTGATCGCCAGACCTGGCCCCGCGACCCCAGACATGGGTCAGACCTCGGTCTCCACGCTGTCCCCGCAGCCCAGCAGCGGTGAGTCCGGGGCGCACGGGGCGCCCCCGCCGCGCGGGCGCTGGGCTTGCTCAGTGCAGCTGGGACGGCCGAGGGCTCCGCGGCAGGTCGGGCTCTGCCCGAACCCGCCAAGTCCCTCGGAGAAACCCGAGAGGTAGCGCTCCCCCAAACTCTTTGTCGTGGAGAAGTGGAATGCGTTTTGGGATCCAGCCGGTTTTACCTTAAAGGCACAGGCTCCATTTTCCGTGCGGGATGCCTCGCCTGGGTGTTTATCTGAATTTCTTCCGAGCCTGAACGTTACGAGAAACGCCATTTGCGTATTGCAGTGTTTTTAAAACGCGAAACTTAGAGAGCAAGATAAACGTGCCAACAGGTTTTTCTGTATTTACGCTTGGCTTCCGAACAGACTAGAACTGAATTCTTTCAAGCTTGTCAACTGATTTATGGTTTGTTTTCGGAGTAGAAGTGCCGGTTGCTTTCTCTTATCCTGGCAGAACTCTGAATACTTCGTAACTTTAAAAAAGCGTGATCGTTTCAAAAGATAATTTGTTTTATGTTAGACACATAAGCTATTAAACTGGGGAAAATGTACCTCACAAACTCAGTTGTCGAGGGCTAAAGTTCGTTTTATGGAATCGTGTGTAACGTTTCTAAGTTACAACGATCTGTTTAAAAAGTTTGTTTTTTCCATTTTCTTTAAAAAAGGGAAGGAAGGTAAGCCTGGCATTTCTCCAGCAGGGAGGGATAAACAACTTTTTGGTGGCGTTACTTGTGATTGGATAATGAAATAAATGTAAAAAGTCCTGTTTTGATATTTTTCCATCAACAGTTAAAAAAAAAACAAAAACCTCAAAGGGACCCTTTACGTTATCCCTTGAGATATCTGATACACTTTTAAAATTGTGTAAACATTAACAGGATCTTGCTGAAAGGAAGTGACAGGGCAGAGATGAAGGTTTTTTTAATCAGCTCCAGGATGTCTCCCAACTAGATAGCATTCTATCATTCCAACTTCCCCCCCACATGGGTTTGTTTATACTGCAGTGCTTCACACCCTGAAAAATCATGAGCTTTGCTGGGGCTTATGTTAATGTCCACAAAAGAGGAACCTTCTACAAAGGAGAGAAATCAAAATCCAAAAAAAGATCACACCTTCCCTTCCTGTTAAGGACAAGGTTGTACAAAGCTCCAGAACATCAGAGCCATATTGATATGGCTTTTAGGGATGGGATTGGGGCGGGAGGGGGGGGGGGCAGGTGGTGATTAGGATCTTAACTTTAGTAAACTATCTTGTGCAAATGAGGCTTAGTTGCCTTTGTCTTTCTTTAAAGCAGGGTGACTTCTTTCATATTAAGGGAGAGTTATTATTTTAAATTTCTGCACTGGTAAAACAGAATTAAATCATCACTCGAATACAACAGGTATAAAATACTGCCCTGAATTTAGTTCTTTTGCTGCAAAATATTGTTAGGGTTAATATTAGAAAAGTGAATTTTCTCGAATACAACAAGTATAAAATACTGCCCTGAATTTAGTTCTTTTGCTGCAAAATATTGTTAGGGTTAATATTAGAAAAGTGAATTTTGGCTTTACGAAAAGCAAAGAATATTACATAACTGATCACTAAGAAGCAGAGTAGAATCTTAAAATATGACTGTCCTAGCTCTTACCCAGTACAGCAAAAAATACCCAGATTGCTATAATTCCCAATAAAATGACTAATTATGTCAAGAAATTGTGCAGCTGATGTATACAAAAAGTTATTTATTTATTTATTTATTTATTTAAGATTTTATTTATTTATTTGACACAGAGAGACAGCCAGAGAGGGAACACAAGCAGGGGGAGTGGGAGAGGGAGAAGCAGGCTTCCCGCGGAGCAGGGAGCCCAATGCGGGGCTCTATCCCAGGTTCCTGGGACCATGACCTGAGCCGAAGGCAGACGCTTAATGACTGAGCCACCCAGGTGCCCCTACAAAAAGTAATTTAAACAAAAAGTTGTGCTTGACCATAAAAGATATTTGATTTGGGCTTTTGTAAAATAATTGTTACAGGCCACGAATCAGCTTGCTTTTCACTCTCTTAATTTTAGTCTCTTGAACTTTCAGCTTAGGGCTGCGTCTGTTTCTCTAGGTTTTAGGAAGACCATTAATCACTATTTCTGAAAACATGCAGTGAGAGCCATTATTTCTATTTTTTAAAAACAACTTTATTGACATATAATTAACATACCATGAAATTCATCCCCTGAAAATGTACAATTTGTTGTTAGTGTATTCAGTGTTGTGTAACCATCAGTCTGTTTTCCCAGCCTACTCAACCCCCAGCCCCAGTCCTAATGAACCACTAATCTGTCTATCTCTATCGATTTGCTATTTCTGAACATTTCGTATGAATGGAAACATACATCACGTGCCCTTTTGTGACTGACTTCTTTCACGTAGCATAATGTTACCAAGGGTCATCCATGTTGTAGCATGTATCAGTAGTACTTCTTTTCATTGCCAAATAACATTCTACTGTATGGACATACCACATTTTATCTATCCTTCCATCAGTCGGTGGACAAATTTGGATTATTTCACTGTTTTGGTTCTATGACTAGTGCTGCTATGAACTTTATGTGCAAGTTATTGTGAACATATGTTTTCATTTCTCTTTGGTATATTTCTAGGAGTGGAAACGCTGGGTCACATGGTAACTCTATGTTTATGTTCTGTTTTAAGGAACTGCCAAGCAGTTTTCCAAAGCAACTGTACCATTTTACATTCCCTCCAGCAGTGTATGAAGGTTTCAATTTCTCCACATCCTTGCCAATACTTGTTATTTATCTTTTTGATTGTACCCATCCTAGTAAATATGAAGTTGTATCTCATCGTGGTTTTGATTTGCGTTTTCCTAATTACTAATGACATTGAGCGTCTTTTCATGTAAATGTTGTCCTTCTGTATGTTTTCTTTGGAAAAATGTCTATTCAGATCCTTTGCCCAATTTTAATTGGATAATTTGACTTTCTATTATTGAGATAAAAGAATTATTTATGTACGAGAGATAAGTCATTACCAGATATGTGGTTTACAAATACTTTCTCCCATTCTCTCGATTGTCTTCTCACTTTCTTGAAATGATTTGCAATTCAGAATTTTGAAATTTTGATTATTTCATGTTTATGGGGGTTTTTTTGCTTTGTATTTTTGGAGTTATATCTAAGAAACCATTGTGTAACCAATGTTAAGAAGATTTACACCTGAGTTTTCTTCTAAGAGTTTTATAATTTTCGCTCCTACATTTAGGTCTGTGATACATTTTAAGTCAATTTTTATGTCTGATGCATTGTAGGGCTCCAATTTCATTCTTTTCCATGTGGTATCTAGCTGTCCAGCACCATTTACTGAAAAGATGATTCTTTCCCTCTTGAATTGTCTTGGCACCTTGTCAAAAATCAATTGACAGTATATGTAAGGTTTATTTCTGAACACTTTACTTCTGTCCCATTAGTCTATATGTCTATTAATATGCCACACTGTGTAGATTACTGTAGCTTTGTAGTAAGTTTTAAAACAGAAGAGTGTGTCGTCTAACTTTGTTCTTTTTTTAAATTTTTGTTTTTTAAAGATTTTATTTTTAAGTTATCTCTACATCCGACATGGTGCTCGAACTCACAACCTGAGAGCTGTGTGCTCTACCAGCCGAGCCAGCCAGGCACCCTAACTTTGTGCTTCTTTTGCAAGATTCTTTTTGCTATTCTAGTCCCTTTGCATTTTTGTATGAATCAGTCAGCTTGTCAATTTCTGCAAAAAAGCCAAAAGCTGGGACTTTGATAGGGATTGTGTTGAATAACACTGTTCTCTTAACAATATGAAGTCTTAAAAACAGAAACAATATGAAGTCTTTCAATCTGTGAACACGAATGTCTCTTCATTTATTTAGATCTTCTTTGATTTCTTTCCACAATGTGTTGTAGTTTTCAATGTATAAGTATTGCTCTTTCTTTGTTAAATTTATCCCTATGTATTTTATTATTTTTGATGCTATTATAAATGCAATTATATTCCTATTTCATTTTCAGAATGTTGCTACCTAGCATATAGATACACAAAAATAAATTTTTATATATTGATCTTATACCCTGCAAACTTGTGGAACTCATTTTTTAGTCCCAGTAGTTTCTTAGTGCATTCTTTAGGATTTCTATTTACAAGATCTATATACAAAGTCAGGTGCAAATAGAGATAATTTTACTTCTTGTTTTCCAATCTGAGTGTCTTTTATCTCTTTTCCTTGTCTAATTGCCCTTACTCATTATACACTATCATGTTGAATAGAAGTGGCAAGAGTTAATTTTTTTTTAAATGTAACAGAACATTTAATTACATCAGTTTCCCATCAACACACTAGTCATTTAATCATGATTATATTGGTCATTTCCATTGATTGGCAGGAGGTTCTTCCACTAAAGTCACCCATGGTTTCCACTGTATCATTTTTCTTGCCAGACTTAGTTCATTTTCAGCCTGAAGAATCACCTCTTCTAGTTGGCCACCCTGAAGTTGGTCTTCTAATTTCTTAACATCTGGTTCTGCTTTAACTGTACTCAGCTTCTCATTTGTAATCTGTTCTGTATACTTTCTGTATGCTGCATTTCTAGGAATTTGCTCAAGAACATCAAGAATCTTTGTGTACAATATTCTTAGCCTCTTGTGTGACTCACATACAGCCAGTCCCACGAGCCTGGTGGTCTTCTTCAGCAAAGCCACCATGACAGAGCCCAAGAGTGAAAGTTCTTGTCTTCTTCCTGATCTAAAGGGGAAAGCAATCAGTTTTTACCATTTAGTGTCATGTTAGCTGTGGGTTTTTCATAGATGCCCTTTTATCAAAAAGTTCCCTTCTGTTCCTAGTTTGTGAGCCTCTTTGTCATGCAAGAATCAAAGGCTTTTTTTTTGCTCTGTTGAGATATTCATTTGTTGTCCTTCGTTCTATTAATATGGTATAGTATATTAATTGATTTTCAGATGTTAAACCAAGTTTCCATTCCTGGAATAAAGCTTACACAGGTTTGGTGTATAATCCTTTTTAAGTGTTGCTAGATTTGGTTGCTAGTATTTTATTGAGGATTAGATCCATTATTTCTAAGCACAGGCTAAAATGTAACCAAGGAGGGTGGTTTCAGTACCCTCTGGCCTCATCCCCTAGAAGCATTGAGACTTCAGTATTCCCCTGACCAAGTACAAGGCATGGTAGATTGGACACAATAAATGTTTGTTGAATATATGAATGAATCAACAAATATTCTCAAGGAACAGCCTGATCACTTTAAGCCAATGATAATATGAATGAAGGTTATGTTTATTTGTTTTTTACTTCAAGAATTCTGTGTTATTCTGGCCCTGTTGTCTGAAGGGTGGTATCTAAATCCAGTAACCATTTCTTCTGTCTTCTTCAGCACCACCCCACCCCCACTGTGTCACACAGACCAACTCTTGGCTACTTGGCCTCTGCCCTGGAGTTAAAAGGGCAGAGAAAGCCACTCTTTAATTTTTAGGAGACAAGGAACAAGTGAGTAAAGTATTCAACATCACACCTAGGCCATGATAGAACCTCTATCTATCCGTGTTTTTAGGTTTTCATATTTTGGTCAGTGCCCAGGTCCTGCCCAGAATACTTACCCATTTCTGTGTAAACCTGGTATAGGAAGAAATCATGAAGGCAAAAATGGATAGAGTTTATTTTCCTTAATGAAAATAACATGCACATGATTAGAAGTAAAACTTTATAAGACAATTCAGGCTACAAGTGAGTTTTTCTCCCTTCCAGACCCCCAGTCTCTTCCCAATTATAACCTGGAATGAACAACTTTTTTTTGTTTTGTTTTCATTTCAGAAAATTTTCATTCAAGTATATGTATCTTTATCAAAACACAGTAAGATATGTTATATAGTTACTGCTCTAGAGTTTGAGTTTTTCATGTAATATAACTTCAAAATATTTCCATATTGATATTTTTAATCCTATTAACAAGCAATTTTATAACATATAAATACATCGTAATTTTTTAAAAGACCTCTATTATTTTTTATATTTTATGTTTATATTTTTATATTGTTTTGGGGTTCTTTTGTGTGGGGGCTATTATGAAAAATGCTGAAATGAGCATCTTTATCTAAACATCTTGAACTACATGGACCAGTAAAATCCCAGCAGTGGACTCGTCAAGTCAAAAGATTTGTATATTTTATTTTGATAGACTTTGCCAAATTACTCTCAGAGAGCCTGTATATCAGTATATCTGCTCAGTATATGCAAATTCCTTTTTCTGAACTCCCACCAACACTGCAGGCATATCAGGATCTCTCTTAGACCATATAGTGCTTTGTGAGAAACTGAAGTCACTCCATCTTCTGAGTGAGGCAGCCCTGCAGGCACAAGATTTAACAAGTGGAATATTAGCAGGAATTCAGTCCCAACTCATTCCCTTGCCTAGAGATGCCCTGTGCAGTGAACACTCTGCACAACTATACATGACCACAATGTTATGCATAATTAATTTGAAAAAATCCATGTCAATCTGTATGCAAAAAGGGATATCTCACTTTGATTATGAGTGAAGTGGAGCATTTGTATTTCTTTTTCTCTGAATTGCTTATAGCAAATCTTACAGATTTTTGTGTTAAGATCAGCCTTGTGCTTATCATGTATTGTAAACATTTTTCTATGTTTTTCTTCTTAAATTTGTTTTTCATAAAAACCGTTTTCATGTAGTCAAATTGATCAGTTCTTTTCTTTCTTATGAACTAGAGTTAAGAATCACGTGTTCCTTCGCTGTTTTTCTCATATTTGAATATTGGATCTCTGTAACTTGTTCTGTTTAAAGTGAATGATTTAATGATATTAAGTTTTTAAACTTATGTATAGCAAAAAACCCATCATCAGCAAATTGAAAAATGAAATCATGAAGTTGACAAAATATTTGCACTGTATATGGAAAACAATGATAAGTATCTTAATGTACTAAGACCCTTAAAAAGCAGTAAGAAAAATATCAATAAGAAGAAAAGTAAAGGCTCAAATAGAAAACAAGAAAAGAACATGAACAGGCATTTTTCAAAATATCTGATGGCTGTAACTGTGAACTCACTGTAGGTGAGGAACTGTTCTAAGTGCCTTGCTTGAATTAACTTTTTAACCCTCACAACATCCCTAAAGGGTAACTACTATTAATATTCCCATTGTACAGATGGGGAAAACTAAAGCACAAGAGTTAACTTGCTCACATTACTTAATCAAAGAAGAGACATAATTTACCAATTGGTATATGAAATAGTTTCAGCAGTTTAATGAAAAAAAAAAGATGTCATTGATCACCTATGAAATGAGCAAGGATTTAAAATAATGATTCTCAGACGATTGTCTTGTGGTAGTTTAAATTGGCACAACCTATCAGAAGAGCAGCTTTGGTGATATATATCAAAAACCTTAAAATGTACATACACTCAGACCCAGCAGTTGCACTTTCAGAAGCATATTGAAAAGGAAATAATTACTCGTTCACTGGGACAATGTTTATTAAAAGCCAAAAATTGGAAGTAGCAGTCAAACACCAAGAAATTTTTTCAGTTAATGGGAATACAGTCATATAATGGAATAAACCATTTAAAAATGGTGTAAAATATGGGGCGCCTGGGTGGCTCAGTTGGTTAAGCGGCCAACTCTTGTCTTTTTTTAAAGATGTATTTGAGAGAGAGAGAGCTCGTGTGCATGTGGGCACACATGCATGAGCAGGGCGCAATGGGGGGGGCAGAGGGACAGAGAGTCTCAAGCAGACTCCCTGTTGAGCAGGAGCCCGTCACAGGGCTCCATCCCAGGACCCTGAGATCACGACCCCAGCTGAAACCAAGAGTGTGATATTCAACCAGCTGTGCCACTCAGGCGCCCCTTTAGTGGCCGACTCTTGATTTCAGCTCAGGTCATGATCTCAGGGTCCTGAGATCGAGCCCCACGTGGGTTCTGTGCTCAGCAGGGAGTAGGCTTGAGGATTTTCTCTCTTCCTCTGCCTCTCCCCCTGCTTGCATGCGCGCTCTCTCTCTGAAAAATAAATAAATCTTTTAAGAAAATGGTGTAAAACATAATTTTGAACAGTGATTTTTATAATAAATAACAAAAATATTAAAAGGCAGGTTTAAAATAAAGATTCTATTTTTAAAATATGTGCATGAAGAGAAATCTAGACAGGGGTGGGGAGAAAGAGAGGAATTTCATTGCTGAGGAGGTTGTGTGACTGTCCCGGCTTTCCTCTGCCTTGTACACAATCCTAGCCAGGACTTCCACATCCTGTGTCCACCTGGACCTCCACTGTAATTAAAGCCACAAGCTGACCTGTAAGTATATCAGCTTTTCTCTAGCTGTCCTCGGACTCGGCTTTAAGTTCATTGGCTGCTTTTCAGCCACTTTTTTTTTTTTCTTGTGAATTCCATGATGAAAACAAAAATAATCGGTCCTACCATAGCCATCTTCTTTTTGGGCTGAATTTTCTTCTTAGCCTATTTGATCATAACACAGATGCAATTGCTCACCTGGAGATAAAGAAAATGAGCAAATATTTGAACTTCATTTACTTCTCTTTGGTTCATAGCTCATCAGGTCTGGTTGACGAGTAATATCCCAGATATTTTTGGCTGCAATGTATTTTTTCTTCAGAAGTCCAAGAGGATAACAATCAGTGGGGGAGTCAGACTTCACCTTTTGCCTACTTAATGCAGTAGGGAAGGAGATAAGGACTCTGGGTTGTTGATCCTCTAATTAAGCCTCTTTCACTTGAGTAAAGGAAAAGTTCCAACACATTTTCTTCTCTTGAGGGACTTCAGTGTAAGAGGCTAACTGTCTATTCTTGGGAGTCTCTGTTCTTGGGAGTAGAGATACATATTTAATGAAGACTCAACTTATATAAAAGTGTTCTTGAGGTAGAAATAGTCTTAAGAAAATAAACACTTGGTCTATCCTCTATTCCACCGCTATCTGAAGCAGGGAAACCCAAACCAAAACCAATAGTTCTGTTCCCCAGAAGGGAATGGGCAAATAACATTACTTTTAAAAGTTTGGTCTGTTATTGTTTATATTTGCTTACTACTCCTGTTTATTTTGGTTTCAAGGGGTGGATGTTTTTATTCATATATACCTTCTGGCAAGGATGACATTCCAGCCATTACCGCTAAGGGAATTTGGGTTGACAAAGGAGGGACTGAACTGGTGTTTTGTTTAAGAATAACCTGGAAAGCTGTGCTGGTATGTGCTGGGTGGATATATTCCTGCAAATCAGGCTTGCTTTGTGAAGCAATATTAAAAGGAAAAAGAGTGACACTTTCATCCAACTGAAGTAATTACATGGAAGGTTCTGTGCTGGGCTGTGGGGGAAGATTCAAAGGGGAATCATACACAGACCCTGCCCACTAAGGGTCTGTGCCTAGAGGTCTCATCCACTTGGTGGAGATGGGCAGAAAGGAAGGTGGAAGGAAAGGGACCCTTGGAGAACTATGAGGGCAAATCAGGGAAGCCAAAAAGTACAGAAGGGGGACAAGGATTCTGGCCCACACAGGTGGTGGGAACCATTGAAGGTTTTTTATCAAATGAGAAATCATTAGAGCTTTGGCCCCAGGGGATGGATCTGCCTGCCCCCTGCAGTATTGATTTCCTGGGGGAGACCGAAGGCAGGACCAAGAGGTCGGCTCTGATAATCCAGCAAGTTGAAGTGAACGCCCTACCTGGGAGGGTGGCTGGAGAAATGGGAGTGGGGTGATGTCTGTATCTGCAGCTCGGCTCTTGCCTTGCACTTCCGGGCTCAGATCTGCAACTGTCTATTGGGCAGGTCTGCTTGGGTCTCTCATGGGCATCTCACAGGTAAAAGGTGTCAACAGGAGGCTTGAGTTTACCCTCCAAACCCCTTCTTCCCTGAACTTTCCACATGTCATCAAATGATACCTCCCACCACTCACTCATTCTAGCCAGAAGTTGAGGATTCGTCCTTGAGTTTTCCCTTCCCTTTCACACCAGACCATCAATGTGTCCTGTACATTTCCCTTTCAAAATATATCTCCAGGCCCCTCACTTCTGTCTTTACTGCCACCTTCCAAACCTTGACCACTCATTGCACGGAAAGCTGTAGTGGGCTCGAGCTGATCTGCTTCTGTTCTCAATTTCCTGCAATTCCTGTCTCACACAACAGCTAAAGTGATGTTCTAAAACATAAATCACGTCACTTCTTACTCACAACCTTCCTGTGTCTTCCCATTGCACTTAGAATGAAATCTAGATTTTGTAGTCTGGCCCTCCAGGCCACACACGATCCTCTATGATCCTTGGTCCCTGCCCCCCCCCCCCCCCCCCCCCCCCCCCCCCCCCCCTTTTTTCCTCTTACCCCCCCCCCCCCCCCCCCCCCCCGCTACAGCTTTACTCCCTGTTTCAGTCATCAGACAAACCTGGCTCATTCCTACCTGTGACCTTGGCAGTTGCTGCTCACTCTATCCAGGACGTAAGGGACACTCTTCCAGTAGCTCTTTACAAAGTTGACTCCTTGTCTTCGATCCAACATGACCTGCTTCATAGAGACCTGCCTTGGCCAGCCCTCTTCAGAGGAGCCTGTCCACCCACCCCTAAAGCTACAGTTCTCTGCTCTTTCATTGCATGGATCTCTCATTGCACTGATCTCTCAGATTATCCTGTTTGTCATTGTCTCCCTTCACTAGAACCTAAGCTCCAGGAGCTAAGGGACCTTATCCTGTTTCCCAGTCTGCCTTCTTATTCTGACATCTATGCCTGACACAGCTGTTTGTTGAATAAATCAATGGCTCTGTCTGGTCAGATTGGATATTAATAGAGTGATAGGAACTGAATGGAAAGTCAGCATCCAAGAAGTGTATGGTTGTTTAAACCGATTCTTTAGTATTTACCTCCAGTCTCTAGCATGCTTACATTGCTAATTATCGATTGTACAGCTTGACACATTATTATTGACCTCACAGTATGGAAACTGAAGACATAGCTTTGTTTTTCACACCTTCTCTGACCCCTGTCTCCCCGCCCCATCACGCATTTCCCATCCTTCCATGTTCTCATCTTCCCAGCATTCGTATATTGTACTTTTGATTAGAACAGTATTCTGTATAACTATGTAAAAATTGGTGATAGCTAAGCCTTGTGGTAAACCAGGATTACTTTTTCTTTCCTGCATGGCTTTTGCTTTCCTTACTGGTGTTTTTGTTTGCTTGAAAAGGGGCCTGCATACTCATCCCCAAATCTTTCCCCAATTATGTAAATCTCTTCTCAGTATGCTCAAACACTTTTGTTATTCTGTCAAGTTCGACTGTAAGAAGTGAATCCAAGTTGGACTGGATTTCCTCTAAGCTTGCTGCCTGGCTGTTACCCTGCATCTCTCTTCATTTCATCCTGGGGAGTCCTCCCACTTCCCTCTTGTGATGGATCTCCGGATTGCTAGATCAGAGTCTTATCTTCTCTGGGTCCATTTCCTAATTTGGACAGAGCACACAGGTAGCTTCTTGAGAAAAGCTCATGGGACGTGGTTTTTTTGAGACCTACTACGAAGACATCTTTATTCTGGTTTTCTACTTGGTCGATAGCTTGGCTGCGTCATAAGGTAGCAAAGCAAACTTGCTGTAACATGTCAAAATACTACTGTCACTTATAATTAACCACAATTAATATTTTCTCTTTATGTAGAAGATTAATTTTTTCTCTTTAGCACATAGCTTTTAATTAATTTCAAAAGACTTTCTCGAGGGTGCCCAGGTGGCTCAGTCGTTAAGCGTCTGCCTTCGGCTCAGGTCACGATCCCAGGGTCCTGGGATTGAGCCCCGCATCGGGTTCCCTGCTCCGCGGGAAGTCTGCTTCTCCCTCTCCCACTCCCCCTGCTTGTGTTCCCTCTCTCGCTGTGTCTCTGTCAAATAAATAAATAAAATCTTTAAAAAAAAAAAGACTTTCTCGAATGATTGTCACATGAGAACTCAACTTTGATCTACTCTTGTTGTTATAGTCTAAAAAAATATTTTATGGATGTTTAATGTTTTATAGCTGAATGAACTAATTTAAAAATACGTTTACTGTGATAATAATGGTACTTTACAGACTTTGCTGATTGTGAGAATCACCTAGTATGCCTGGGGAGAATACTCAGTTCTGGGCAACAGCAAAATCCATCTCTTGGATAGGGGTCTCAGAATCCGAATTTTCAGCAAGCATTCCAGAAGGTTCTTAACATGAGAAATATCCTTTGGAGATTAGCAGTGTTTAAAAAGTGGCTTCGGATGAAAATTTCTCTTCATTAACAATGTGTCTTCTCTTGACTGAGGTAGAAGTTACAAAATGTCCAGTTCAAAAACACTGATGTTCTGTACCCAGTGTCTTGATAAATTTGGTCATTAATATGTCCTGTTCCGAGCAAGTATTCCCATTGTCTAGTACAATTTTGGCAAAATCTTGTTGCCAGAAATTTTTTTGCTCTTACGTACATTTTGCTAATATTATAAACTGCAAGATAATTCATTTCCCACAATATAGTCAGGCTTGAGGTAAATGTAGTTACATTAGAAAGGAAAGAAGTTAATCTGCAGAATGACAATTACTGTTTAAGGAAAGGACACAGAATTTTGACTCTGTTGCCTTTTTAGGAAGACCTCCTTGAACTTCCATCTGAGGCGGCTGCATGCTAATTACTTAAGGCGGAACCAAAGTGACAGAGCAGGGGGTTGGATGAAAACAGGTGTTTAATAATGCGTGGGAGGGACTGTAAGAAAGATTTTAGTAAGATCTATTTTCTAAAAAGGAGGCTGAGCCCTTTTCTCTTTTAGAAATGTGGGCAGCAAATTCTGAAAACTTCAAAAGGAAGCAATCATTTATTTAAAAATTCTTTTCATATGTTCCTTTCAGAAATGTTTGGCTTTTTATTTTTGCCTCTGTTTGTACTTCAGGGGTCTTTCCTTTCAGTGATGTGCCTATTTTGCAGTACATTGCCCAGTGTGAAGTAAATTCCAGTCTTAATTGGGGTCTCTTAAAAGCTTTTACTAAAGGGTTTCTAGCCTCCCCGAGGAAAGGCCACTGTTGTTTGTCTAAGGTGCTCTGAGGAGGGCCTGCTGAGCATTGCCTTGGACCTTCCTTCCAGAATAAAAATGCTTCTGACCACAGCTGGGTAGCCCACAGGGCTGAGTAGGGCAACCTGACAGGATGATTCAGGATTGCAATTGCCGATTTCATCTATTTAAAGGGATTCTGTGTTTTTCAAAATTTCTTCTGCATCTGTAAAGTTAACTCACGCTGACCTGCCAGGCTGTCTGTGGAGGAGCTGGCTGAGGATGGAAACTTGGAATAAGCCAGAACGAGTTAACTGAGCTCATGTTGAATGTTCCTGTGTGTCTAACAGAGCAGTGTTTCATTTTCCTAAAGTCTACTAAAACGGAATTATATACATATGTGCGCAACTAGTGTTCTGTCGCTTGGAAAGTACTTGGCTGCCAATTTTTTAAAGAAAACATGAAAAGAATAAAATCAAACTGGAGATTTTAAAAAGGATCTAGAACTGTACACTTTTAAAAAGACTGAATCCCCTTTAGTCATCAGACCATGGAATGTCAGAACACACCGATACCTCATTTTTCAAATGATGGTGTTTTAATTTATAAAGCCATTAAAAATGATTATAGTAGAAGCCTTTAAAGAACTTTCTTTTCCCCTCTGTTAGGTGGGGTGGGGTAGAGATGAGGTTGGAAGCTGTGTGACATTTTCATTCTATCTTCAGTGTATGAATAAACAGCTTTACAGACAATAGTAAAGTCTGTATTAGTTTGCTAGAGCTGCCATAACAAACTCCTACAGACTGGGTTGGCTTAAACAATAGAATTTCATTTCCTCACAGTTCTGGAGTCTGAGAACTTAGGACTTAGAACTTAGAAGTCCAAGATCAAGGTTGGGTTTCTTCTGACGCTCTCTCTGGGCCACTTTCTCCCTGTATCCTCATATGGTCTATGAATGCACAGGTCTATCCAATCTCTATTGTCTTACCAGGGCACCAATAATTGGATTAGGGCCCACTCATTATGACCTCATCTTACCTTACATACCTTTATAAAGGCCTTATATCCAAATACAGTCACATTCTGAGGTGTGTCACACTTCACTTGGGGTGAAGACTTCAACAGATGAATTTTGGGGGGGCAAAATTCAGACATAACAATGTCCTTAAAACAATGTCCTCAGTTTACAAACTGAGATCCACTCACAATGGCCCATAAACACCTTGGATCCATTGTCTTTTTTCTGGTTTCTTCAGTTCCACTTCCTAACAGATTATAGCTTCTTCCCTGCTCACCTTCAACAGTGCCGCCACATACTCAATAGATATGACCCGAGGAAGAGGATGCATTGAAGGTGTTTTTCAGCAATGGGAACCAACATATATCACTAGGCAGTGCCACTTAAGAGATGAGGCATGGAATGTAAAGATTATATGTGGTAGAATTAAAAATAGTCTATGTGAACACTGTTTCTGCCATATTTATGTTAGAAATAATTACCTCATGAGTGGAGCGCCAAATTGATTGTGTAATGCTAAGAAAAACAGTGCTTATGAAGATGCGAATCCCAGTGTGGTCAGCAACTATGTATGTACCACCTGACTAGTTTTATAATCTTTGAGGTCCCTGAATGTGAGGCACACTATTTAGAGAAATGCTTTATTCCCAAATGTCACTACATATATATTCGTCTTTTCTGTGTTTGATTTTTTTCTTACTCTGTATGCTTTTATTATCTTAGATGTGTTTGATATCCAGCAGAGTGACATGTTTCTTCACAAAAAGCTGCTAAAATAAGAAATAGAATGAATAGGGATGCTAAAGAAAGATAACGTTAAAACACCTGTCTGAGTAAAGCCAGAACAGGAATGTTCTCTCCAGAAAATGCAGCAGCCCCATTGAGTCAGGTTGGTAATTCAAAGATGATTCACGTGTGACTAAACACATTTGTGTTATGTCCCATACACATTGCAAAACACTTAGCAGGCTTTGGTAATGGCTTCCTTTCTCTTGTTAAGCTCTTGACTGGAGTGGACAGATTGGGTGGACTTGTTCATCTTGTCACAAGGCATGAAAATAGTGCTTCAAAAACATACCCACCTCCATGAGGTTCAAAATTCTTTAATATAAATGGAACAGGTCCCTCAAGCCATGTAAGCACACAAGTAAGAGGGGTGCATCAGAATCTAGCAATCCTAGATCCTCCCTCAAAAAGGTTGAAAACTCTCCAGACACCTAAGAGATGATTTAATTTTTTGGCATCTTTTGGACCAGGAGTTTCCTAGAAGTAAGTTAGATCTTGAGATGGCTGAGATACAAGGCATTCCTAAAAAGCTCCATGTAAGACCCGGTTGTTTTGGCCCCTGATCTGAATCCAAAGGGTGATGGAGTGGGAGTTGGGGGGTGTACAGGAATTCCTCAGCCAAGCTCCACACCCATTAGTTGTGACCCTGTCACTTTAGTCTTTTAAGGCATTGAGTAGATTAGAATCGGCCAAACACTTAATCTAAGGATGGTTAAAAGTCACAACATTGGTGTTTTTCCAAGTGAGAACATTTCTCTTGCATTCAACCCTGATATTTCAGATTCAGAATTCAATGTCCTAAGACCTAAAGATGAAGTCTTACTATATACAATGGAAATAACTGATAAGGATTTAATGAATAAGTACTTAAGGTTTTGCATTGCCGGTCTAATGTTATTTTTATTGTCTGGTATCTAATCCTGGGAGCAAAAAGAAAGAGCACAAGGTTCCTGTCAGATCTCAAAAAGGGAGTGGTACAGAATGAACACAGGTCCCCTTGATAATGACTTCTTAGCCAGTCCGGTAGATGATGATTCTCAGTAAGTATGAGTCCTTTAGGACTCAGGTATCTATGTTGAATTTATTTATTTATTTTTTAAGATTTTATTTATTTATCTGAGAGACCCAGTGAGTGAGAGAGAGCACAAGCCAGGGGAGGGGCAGAGGGAGAAGCTGACTCCCCGCTGAGCAGGAAGCCCGATGTGGGACTCCATCCCAGGACCCTGGGATCATGACCTGAGCTGAAGGCAGACGCTTAACCGACTCAGCCACCCAGGCGCCCTCTATGTTGAATTTAAAGGTGGCCTTAACTATAAAGAATTGGAAGTTAATAGAATCATGAAACGGAACTTCGTTTTCTCCTCAGATTTTGACACTAGGCATATTTGGAAACAGGAGTAAAATGCAACTTCCTGTGTTTGGCCACTATAGCAACACATCTTGTCTAACACAGGCTTTTAAAAGCAACAACTTGTAGCTCAACGAGATGTAGGCAGTTTGATAACTGAATTTTCAGCATGGCTCAGTAAGAATTCACCAAATATGCAACATGTCTTTTGAGTAAAATAGGTTTGTGGGGTTTTTTACTTTTTTATTTTTTGCAGGTACAAGTGTAAAAATAAACTGTGCACCTTCCCAGCTGGTGGGAAATAGAGCCAAATCCAGTTCTGGCTGTTCTCTCCCATTCTTGTGGGTGATGTCAGCCTTCTTGCCTTGTGACTTTCCTGAGGGCATTTCTGCTGTAGGATGATGGTGATTTCCCTTGAGGGCTGGTTGGTCTCTGCTGCTCTCAGCAATTGGCCTGAGACCAGTGGAGAACACAGGTGGCTCTGTGAAGGAGTCTGTTTTGAACAGGGTGTTTTTGTTTTTCTGGAACCCTCTAGAAGACCAGGGAAATAGCTTTCAAAGAAATTTCACTGTCCCAGTTGCTCCAAATCATAAATAACCCACTTTCTAGAATTTATTCCCCTCAAAACCTTTTTAACAGCCCCATTTCCACTTGTTTGTGTAAGAGTAGGAGAGGAAGTAGTGGAAGGCACTGACCTTTCTTGAATATTGGTGATGCAGTAGGACCCTTTACGTATGTTATTTCTGTTAATGCTTGCAACAACCCAAATGCTAAATTGTATTATCCCATTCTATGGATTAGGAAGAGGTTCTGAAAGCTTGAATGACTTGCCCAAGATTACCAGCTAAGAAGTGGAAGAACAGATTATTAAATTCAAGTCTTTCTGGCTTAAGGCCCATGTTTTCTCTCATTGGAACTTATAGGTCTGTATTTTTACTTAAAATGACTCTCTCTTTCTCCCTGTCTTCCTCTCTCCTGTTCTCCCTCTCTTTGTCTCCCTCCCTTTTCCTTCCTTCCTTCCCTCCCTCCTTCCTCTCTCTCTCTCTCTCAGCATATACTAGGTGTCACCAGGGTGCCAAACAAGATAAAGGATAAAACAAAACATTTTCTTACTTTTCTGGAAGCTTTAGTATAGAGCACAGGAAGAGTTGATCATTTCTCCATTTGTGTTTGCTCCCGTAAGATACTGGTATAACAGGAGATGTTTGATTCTCAGTTGAAAGGTGAGATAAGAGAGTGGTATTTTCTGTTCAGAGTGGAACAAAAACTTGCTGCTGGTTGCTAGGCTTAAGGAATGGTTAGTCATTGGGCATGTTACATTGTCTAGTCAGATATTTGCCACCGCAACACTGGGCTACCATGCAGAGGGCGTTGTAGTTCTACCAGTTTCTGATGTATTTAGTGAATCAAAAATCTAAAGTATCAATACAGAGCTAAATACCCATAATGTTGTATTATGACAGAATTTATCTCAAGTTAAAAATACGGTTTTATAGTTTTCTGTGTGGTTCCCTGTTTTCTGAGAGATTTAAATTCTTGCACGTAATGCCTGAAAACAATGGAAAAACAAAGGCAGTTTGGACTTGGTTTCAGTTTAGTCAGATAATTTGCCTTTCCAGTTTCTTGACTGTGAAACTAAATTGCCTTTCTGAGTCTCCCAGTTAGGAGAAAGAAGATGAAGACTGCAGAAAAGTCTGAGTTGCCTAATGTGTTTTGAGAAGGAAGAAGGAAATGTCCTGTGGGGTGTGTGGAGGGGTCACTCTTGAAAACATTAATTTTTGCCACTCATTGCTGTGTAAAAATACAAAATCCTTAAAAGATCATTTCACATGTACATTATTCCAACTGTTTTTTTTTTTTTCAGTTGTTTGTCTTTGGTGGGTTGTCTTTTTAAAAGGACACAGTAAACCGCAAGTAAGTCTTTGTTCACCTGAAAAATTTGTCAACAATGTCTGTACCATTCTTATGAGTGTTAATCATCCTTCCTGCTGGCTTTGATATTTTCTCAATTTCAAATTTTAGTGTTTGTTATGTTATCATTCAAAATATTTGGAGTTCTGCAGGAAGGCACCGTTGGAAACAATTTCCTCTACATGAAAAATCTAAAGACCTGCTAAAATAAATCATAGCCTAGTTAGACCAGGCCTTTTACATTCATTATTGCCAAACATTTGTCCATGATTTAGTCATTCATTCTGTAAATATTTATTAAGGACCTTCTGTGGCCTGGGTACAGGGTGGGGACACAACCTGGAATAAAATGCTTTTGGTGCCTGTCCTCATGGGACTCCCGATCTAGTATGGAGCGCTGTTACTTTTTCTTTATATACTTGCTCCTCTAAGAGGCAGTCTTTTTTTTTTTTTCTCTACTGCTTAATAACAACAACAATTAAAAGTTACTTTTATGGCTTCTGGAAAAGTTGATGAATTGCAACTAGCTGCTTCTGAAGTTCAGTTACAGGCTTTTTTCCCCATTATTCTAGTACACATTCAGTGTTCCTTTAGGCCAGTATTGAAAATCTTAATAAAAATTATATCAGAAAAGAATTTTGGAATAAGCTGGTTGGCTTGATGATGCCCTAATTGGATTCAGAGAGGCTTTCCTTGTGGTGTTCTACCCAAGTCCTGCTGGTACAAGTCGTTCTCTGGAATGCTTGCTTGACACACATGTCGTTTTAAAAGAAAGAAACCAAAATAGAACATTTTGTAAGTGGGATCTCCTTAGTGACTGTGTTGGGGAAAAAAATTAAACTTGACCCTAAAGTCATCATTACTATAAAATTACTTTTTAAAAAAAACAACTAATAGAATTCTCTCCCTACCCCCCCCCCCCCCCTCCCCCGGCCCGTCTCTAGAGAATTAGGTGTACAAAGGAAGGAATGTTAATCCTTTGCTTTTCAGTGACTTTAAATGGTTTCCTGCCTAATTTGGATGGGGTGTTTCTACCTTTTAAGCACTGTTATGAAACTAGACTCAATCTCAATAACCCTCAAACAGCTTTGCCCTGAATTTGTAACACAGAACTTGGAGAGTGTTCCAGGCCATGCCTGTCACAAGGACTAGTGCTCAACTACCACAGTCTGAGCCCCTCCGGCCACTTACATCCCCCATGCTCTCACAGCGTGGAGGTTTCTATATTGGAATGATGGTTATTTGAAGAATGTCAGCCCCTCTCATAGACGGTAAGCTTCCTGAGGGCAGAGGTCCAATCCATTTTTGCTCACTAGTATGGCTTCGGAGCATTACCTTGTCTATCATAGTTGCTCAGTACATTAATTATGAATGAATGACTCCATTCCACAGTAAGCAGATTTTTCTCCAGCCTCATCTTTTTGTGGACCTCTCCTCCCTCCTTGTCTTGTTTTGTCTGGAACCCACCTCTCCTTGGCTGGTAACTCCGTAATGGAGTTTCTGCTGTCCCCCAGCCTTCACTACTGACATGTGATCCACTCCCGACTGCTATGCATGCCCACTTTGCTTCCAGTAGGGTGTATTCTCACTCGAAGTACATACCATCCTGCTGCGTTCCTCTTCACATCTCTGGTGCCGTCATCCCCTGACTTGCTGCTCATTTCCTCACATTCATCAAGTGAGATTCAGGCTCTCCTTCTCCACCCAGAGTCTCACTGCTATCCTGAGAGAAGCCCATCCCCATGTGGTTAGTCAGTTCTCTCTCCCTTCAGGCTCTTTCTCCTCAGTCCATAAACATGCCCTAGAATCCCCCACATTTGTGACTTTACAACAAATAAACTAAACTTTATCTTGTACCCGATGATTCTCAGTAGAGGAGAAATCCAAGGTTCTTTACTATGTACAGCCTACTGCCTTTTTTTTTTTTTTAAAGATTTTATTTATTCATTTGAGAGAGAATGAGATAGAGAGAGCATGAGAGGGGGGAGGGTCAGAGGGAGAAGCAGACTCCCTGCCGAGCAGGGAGCCCGATGCGGGACTCGATCCTGGGACTCCAGGATCATGACCTGAGCCGAAGGCAGTCGCTTAACCAACTGAGCCACCCAGGCGCCCCAGCCTACTGCCTTCTAAATATAATCATTTTCTAAGTGTTTACCTCTGGCCCTCAACTGCCGCTTTTGTTTGGAAGACTCCCCCAAATAACTTCAACATTGACTTCCTGCTAGTGTGCTAATAATGTATTTCTGACTGTCTGCTGGACATCTTCCCCTGAATGTCCTGCCAATACCTGAAGTTCATGGTGTCTGAACACAAGCCATGTAGGTCTTTCTCCAAGTCCTCTCTTGACATTCCACCACACCTCAGAGAGGTTCAAGCCATAGAATTCTCCGTGATTTCTCTAGACAGTTCCCCCATCTCCTCACTTCTTCCTCAGTGTCCCTTGGATCCATTCATCATTTCTAATTCATTTTCACTGCTTTCCAAGTTCAGATGCCTGGTGGTTGCAGTCACCTCTTAACTGAATTGTAAGGATATAAATCAGGGAGCCCTGGGGATTCTTTATGACATAAATTCTTCTCCCAGCATCTTGCCTAACACTGTATAAGCCTATAGTTTTCATTTCTGCCTTGGGTAGGTAGTCTGGAATTCTGCATGTGGCTACTATTCTCTTCCCAGATACCAGCCTCGGTGACTTGGTGTGACTGCCAGGGGACTGCTGGACTATAAACAGAGTTATCACATTATAGGTAGATTCTCAGGGCTCTTATTTATCCACCAGCTTTTCAACCTAAAGATATGGGTCCAGATTTAATATGTTATTTTATTAGTACTTCTGTTACATTCATCCACAGTGGGAAATTTTTCATAATTGTCTCTCAAGCAAAATTTATTCACTTACTTAAAAATTATGAAATTTCATTTGACTTTATTTTATGACTTGTACATAAGATCTGCCAGTTTCTCCCCAAAAGTTTCATTGCTATGCCCAAGCTCAGCAAACCAAGGGATTGTTGTCCTAACGTAGAGGAGGTAAAATTTGCTCAGTTGATGTTTTGCCCACTGGAGATGTGTCGACCTTTTCTTCTTTTTTACAAACACAGTACAACCTCCACACACCATGACCTGCTCCCCACCCCAGACTCGGGGAGTTGTAGGAGATAAGGTTAGTAAGGGAAGGAAGGTAGAAGGTTGGTTGCTTCCTTTCTTATTTTCACTTCTGTAGCAAAGTTCTTGATATTTCCACGTAGAGCCATCAAAGCTGTTCATAGAACCCTTTGCTTATTGTGATCACAGTGGTATTCAAAACTTGAAATGCTTTTATTTAACAATAAAATTCATTTTCCATTTGCAAAGTGATCCCATTTTCTACTCAATCAGAGTTTCTTTAAACCCCAAATACAAGTGATATTATTTAATCTGTTAAATATCCCATAGCAAGTCTAGGGGCTGTTGTGCATGTCAGAGCATCAGGATGTCATACAGCTGCACAAACATACTCATTCTGCAGGCCTATCAGCCACAAGTTTAAACTCTGAAATTCTTTGTCAGTGCTTGCAGACAGATGGAAGTCTTTAGTAGCTTTTCCCTTTGGGGGTTTAAAAATAATGGCTGCCTCCATTAGAAAAACAAGTTAAAAAACTGGTGATATCAAATTCCTAAAATTAATACTATGGTAAATAAGGATTATGTGCAATCAAAGGACCGTAGTTAATTTAAGCAAAGGACACACACTGCTTGCAACTAGCATGAGCTAAACTGTGAAGACACTGGACATTGTTTTAGAGAGCATAACAGTACCTGCTGTAATTCCTTGGGTTAGTCCACAGAAGAGGCTGAAGGTAGAACTGAGTTATTATACATTAAGGTTTATGTCTTGCCTCCTCTTAAAATAGAGCTCTATTCCCACCCATATCCCTCTGACCCATTTTGTACAAAGGATACCCTGGAGGCAGACTATTGACTAAATCCCACTTACCAGCTCTATGACCTTGGGCCAATTACTTGGCTCTCTGGACTTCACCTTCCTCATTTATAAAGTGGGAGTGCTGACAAGCACCTACTTCACAGGGTTGTGTTGACAGTTAAGGAGGCAACATTCATAACGCACTTAGAACAGGTCTTCATGTGGCCTGTAAGATCTATGTATTCAGCACAAATCAGTATGAGAATCATAGAATTTTTAAAATTGGAAGCGAGCCTAGAGATCATGTAACTTAGTCTCCTCATTTCAGCAATGAAATATTGGGGTCCTTGCCGAAGGTCACGGGGCTATTAAGAAGCAGAGTTGGGTGTGGGACTCAGCTCTCTTCTTGGCTTACAGGCAACCATTCTAATTGGATGGTTAAAACCCAAAACAGGAACTGAGATTTATTGCCTGTCCTGATTGTGCAACATCTTCTTTGCTTTTTGCTCTACAAATAGTTGTAGTGCCCTTCTAGAGCTACCAAGAGGTGCTACTGGTTCACCAGTTTAGCTGTCATATTCCAATGAGGACGGACTCATGGAGTGGGAAAAAAAGCCTTGAACAGGAATCACAGGACCTAGATGATGTCTCTGCCATTAGTTAATGACTTGGGAAGCCACATAGTCTTCTTGGGTCTCAGTTTCTCCACTGAGGAGAGGTTTTTAATATATATATATAGATTTTTAATATACATAGGATAATGTAGAATGTAAACACAGTTGTTGTTCCCATAACAGATAACATGGTACTCAGTGTTTCTGCGAATTGCATGGCTCAGAACTGCTGCATGATTTCATATGCAGAGTGGGAATAAACATAAAGCTGTCGTTATTTATGGAAAATAAACTGCTTCTTCACCTTTCATCTTGCATAGGTGAGCTTCCAATTTAGCACAGTTTCAGGGCAGTCTCAAAAGATAATAGAAAGATAGATTAGCTTTCCCAGAAATCTGGCAAGGGAAGGAAGATATTATTTGCGGTTTCCAGATAAAGAAATTAGTAATGATATCCTTTATAAGTAGAGGAGCTTGCATAAAGCTTATCATTGTCTCTATCATATCATAAAGCTCTATCATCTGAGGTCTTGTTAAGACAGCAGATTTCCATTTTGTAGCTAGGTAACTTTGCTTTGGAATGCTCATGTGTTTAGATGATTCTCATAGACATAAAGTTCAGTGAAAAAGAACAGACATAAAGGAGTATGCTGTATAATTCCACTAAGTTGAAGTTCAAGAGTAGGTGACACAAATCAGTGGTAATAGGGGTTAAAACAGTGGTTATTTGGCGGAATGGATGGGAGAGAGTGGGTATTGACTGGGAAGAAGCACAAGGAAGCTTTCTGGGTCTGGAAATGATTCTAGACTTTGATCTGGATGGTGATTGCATGTACAAAATCATTTACTGTCTGTAAGTATACCTAAAAATCATTTTGAAAGAGCTCCATAGTATTAATTTGAATGACTGATCTTACCCCAGGTCCCTTTAGATAATTTTATAGCTTCTTTCAAGTGACAGAGGACTGGAAATTGGCAAATACGGAGTTGAGTTATGAGAGCAGTCTTCCTCCGGGGGGACTAATATAACTTCATTTGACTCTGGATATCAAGGTTTTTCATATTCTATTCTTTTTCTTCAAATTTAATTTCTTGTTTACATTCTATTCTTTTTACTCTTACTGGATTTTAAAAGATGATGGCTACACAATTAAAAAAGTATTTTTAGCTGGGACGCCTGGGTGGCTTCGTTGGTTAAGCATCTGCCTTCGGCTCAGGTCATGATCCCAGGATCCTGGGATCGAGTCCCCCATCCAGCTCCTTGCTCAGCAGGGAGCCTGCTTCTCCCTCTCCCTCTGCCTGCCGCTCCCCCTGCTTGTGCTCTCACTCACTCTCTGACAAATCAATAAAACCTTTAAAAATATATATTTTTAGCCTTATTACCTTAATGTTGATTTTTCTTTAAACAATCAGCTGATGAAAAGCAGTTTTTTTCCCTGCACCAACCAAGATCTTTTCTAACTCTAAAATTGTATTATTCTCAGATTTTTAAGTCATGGTGTATACATTGATAATATAGAAAGTTCACTAATTCTTTAGTTCCTTTTTAAATATTTCACATTTAACCATTTCACATGTTCAAAAACATATCTTATAAATTTGCTTTCATTTTTTTTCCGTAAATATGTACCATGTGTCTATTTTGAGCACAGCAGCATGGCATGGCAATGAGAACGTTTTTCTTGGCTTTACTTTAAAAGGTCAGCCATCCTTGATCGGATCTCTTTCAGGCCATTCCCTCCTTGATTTCCACAGAAAAGTCTACTCATCTTTTCGGTTCCCAGTCAAGTCTCTCACTCCCTGTGAAACATTCCCCAGTCACCTCAGTCAGCGTTGACTGCTCCCCTCCATGGGCTTCCACCTTTGGGCTCTGTTCCCACCTTTGGTCCAGTGCCTCCTCACGTGGGGAGCACTGATTGCATCTGCTTCCCCAGCCATCCTGCTAGCTCCGTAAGGGTGAGAATCCTGTCCTACTGTCTGTGATCTCCCAGGACCTTATATGGTGGGTTCATAGCACTGAGTTAAAGCAGGCCTTGCTGTGCAGTAGTAAAGAGAACCATCTCGGGCTTAGAACCCAAGCTCTCCCACTTACGCAGTGTGTCACTTGAGGAAGATGCTTATTTATTCATTGTCAGTCGTATAATTTAGTCAATAAATCTTTATTTAATCTTTCTGTATATGAATACACCTCCACACACACACATTGGCAAATACTGAGCTAGGTATTTAGTCTCTGTGAGTCTTTTCTCATCTCCAAGATGGGACTGATGATAGTATCTATGTCAGAGTTGTCATGAGAATTAGCATGAGCCAAGGCAGGTAAGGTACTTAGCTCAGAGCCTGGCACGCATACACACTCAATAAATATCAGTGATTATCAATTCTGCTGTTGATAAAGTGCTCACTAATTTCCACTTTCAGGAGAAAATGAAACACAAGGTAGGTCAGTGGCTAGTTCATTTCTGGGTACTGTTCATCAGACCTTTCACACTGGCATGAGCTATGGGATTTCTGTACCTGAATTGTGCCATTCACTCTTCCACCCCCATGAGTGCAGGGGAAAAAATGGATGAGATAGGAAATGTGTCCTCAATTGTCATGAAATAAGCTTCAGTCCATTAAGTTTACTTTGATTCCCAAATAAAATTCTATTATTGAAAACAGTTCAGCTTCAATGATTTAAAAATAAAGAACAAGAAACCTTTTTTATTCCCAGGTTTGTCATTCTGTGTCAGCAGTGCATGATACTAATCCTGGCATGGTGAGAGAGAGAGAGAGAGGGAGAAAGAGGGAGAGAGAGTATTGGTATGTTCGGATCAACTCTGTCTGTATGGCCTCACAGTAACTGAGTGAATACTTCCTGACACCATTTTTCAAGGCCCATTATCTACGCTTTTGAAAGATGTTGAATGTCAGTTACCTTATTTGGGTCTATCATGTGCTAAAAAGTGCTGAAATAGCAATTTGATGACCTATAAATATCTCTTGGTGATAAAATACTAGGAATTGAAAATATTGTTAAGAAGAGATTTTAGAGAGAAAGATGGGCAATTCTAAAGCATATTAACTTCCCAAAAGCTCTTTGAGCAGAAATGTTTACTGTTGGTAAAAGCAGTACTCCCTGAGGTCTCCCTACAGCTGGTATCTTCACCCCTAAGAACCTCTTAAATCCTCATCCTCATGCACCTCCATGCTAGCTAATGCCACATTTATACAAATAAACTCTTTAAGATAGTTTTAGATTTGTAGAAAAGTTGCAAAGATAGTACAGAGAGTTCTCATATACCCCCTACTTACTTTCTCCTGTTGTTCATCTCATGTGTGAGTATAATACATTTGTGACAACCAAAGAACAGGGCATTGGTGCATTCCTGTTAACTAAATTCCATAGTTTATTAGGATTTCCCTCATTTTCCCCAAATGCTCTTTTTTGTTGTTGTTTCAGGTGGTATCCAGGATACCACATTGCATTTATTTATCATGTCTCCTTAGCATCCTCTGGTCTCTGATCATTTCTTAGACTTTCCTTGTTTTTAATGACCTTGACAGTTTGAGGTGTATCAGTCAGGTAATTTGTAAATGTCCCTCATTTTGGTTTTGTCTGATGTTTTTCTCATGGTTACAGCGGGGTTATGAGTTTTGAAGTATGATTCTCATCCATCATTTCAAGGGTATATATTATCAACATGACTTACTACTGATGGAATTAATGAAGATCATTTAGCGGAGGTAGTGTTTGTCAATTTTCTCCTCTGTAAGGTCACTCCTCCCCCTCCGTTTTATGTTGCAGTCCTTGGAAGGAAGTCCCAATGCGTAGCCCACATTTAAGGAGTGGGGAGTGTTCAGCTCCACTCCCTTGAGATGGAGTGCTTATATAAATTATTTGTAGTTCTTCTGTACAAATTCGTTTTCCCACATTTATTTAATTATTCAATATTTATCTATATTAGTATTATATTATTAACCATTCAGTATTTATATCAGTGTGATATTGTCTGTATCAGTATTCAATATTTATCTCTGTCAATATTGTATATATTAATTTTATACTTTGGATTATCATCTAATACCACTTTATTTTGTTGCTCAAGTTGTTCCAGCTTTGGCCATTGGGACTCTTTCAGTTGGCTCCTGTGTGACTTTGACATACTCCCATCAGTATGTGTTTTAAGTACTTGCTTACTTTCTGGCACTGTAACATGCTCCCGGCTCATCTAGTATTTTCCTTGCCGTAGCCGTGGAAGCAGCCATTTCAGTAGAGATCTGATTCCTTTTCTTTGAAGAGCACTGTTAGAAACCAAGAACTGAGTGCCAGTGTGCTCACTTGGGGTATTGCTGCTTCTAGGCCTTCTGAATGAACAGAACTAGGAAATACAGGTGTGTATACTGAGCTGTATGTACACGTGTATCTCTCTCTCTCTCTCTCCCTCTCTCTCTCTCTCTTTCTGTCTATCTGTCTGGCCAAACAGGAGTTCATTATGACATTTCCAACCCTAATACAGTGCCGTATGGATCATTCTAGCTACCCCCCCCCCTTGCTGATCAATAAGCTCCCTTTCCAGCAGTGAGAAACCTGGCTCCCAACATCGACTGTCCGTTTACTTATTTATTCTATCCCAGTGTACATGGATAGCAGTTTCAGAATTAACTCATACTCTCATGTAATGCCACACACCTTGATTTTTCTGTTCCTTTTCTCTTCCTGTCCAGTGATGATTCATCTTACCCCCCAAAAGGAAGAGATTTGATACAACCCAAAGTAAACTCTGATTAGCAAGAGAGTAAGGATCTCCATTAGTGAACTCAGGACAAGGATAGCCACTTGGCTTCCTTGGAAACCATTATCCAGTCTCATCTGCGATGGCTCAGAGCTTGAGTTTATTCTGATCTTGTTGCCTACTTGGTTCTGTGTCCAGAAATACATGCCCCTGTATATGATAGTACATATATGAAGGCATTTTTCAGTTGAGAGAGGCCTCAAGTCAGTATAGGAAATAAAGTCAAATCTTCCCTAAACACTACTCTAAAGTTCTGTGGCCTTTAAAGGGGAAAGTGGCAGACTTATACTGGAAAACATAAAAGCTGTAAAATACATAAATATTTTAAATATTTTAAAATGTTGATCTCAAGTGTGAAAAAGAAACTTCTGATGAAGGACAGGTTACTTTTCAAAACATGAAAGTCAATCAAAATTAGCCTTTAAAACAGGAAATTTAGACTTTCATCTGGGATTTACCTAGCAGTTTGTTCTCATCTGCATGTAAATGTAAGATTCAGGAGACTTGTGAAAATTTTTTTTTATTAAATTTCAAACTGATTTTAATGGTAAATGGTTCAAAAGAAGAATTATAGATGTACCAGTGGAACTGGCAGTCTCCTAAGTGTTTGGAGGAGAGAAGAGAGTTTATATTCTGTTCATACTACTCAAAAGCAGGTAAAAATCCCCTTCACAGTCATGGTTTAATAGAAATACAATGGCGGTGTGGCCAACTCTGCCAACATATGGTTCCTAATTGGAAGTGTAGTTTGCTTTACTAACCCAACAATTACAAAATTACAGATGAATTTATTCAGTCAGAAAAAAGATACGTATGTGTATGCACTGGTCTGGTCATTGGCACTGGCCCAGGCCCTTTCCAGAGCAGAGATAAAGACTAGAACTGTAGATGCATAATAAAGATAAATGGCAGTTAATTTCTTATGTAGCTATGAATTTAACATTAAGGCTTTAATTCTTCACTCACTCAGTCTCCCCATCTGTCACCTAGAGAATGACTTATTTTTTGTTTTGTTTATTTTTGTTTTCAGGAGAAAAAGTAGATTATTCTTAAGTGGTTTGGATCAAAAGCAGAATTTTTATGGAGTGTCAAGGAACTGGATATGTGGCTTGAGAGAAAAGGAGAAGTAGATGTATGTCTATAGCCACAGAGATGAATTTGAGATAGAAACCCTCATTCCTATGTGTGTAATAGTCAGCCCTTATATCTTTCACAACACTTAAATTGTACAAAATTAAGCCCTTCAGCATAAAATCTCAAAAAAGAAGAAACACCAGACACCCAGTTCCTCCCTAGGTTTGCCGCTTGTTTGAGGAAGGTAGTTAGACAAGAGTGGAAGTAAAGTAAATCAGGATTTTACATTTTCACTCTGGCTTAGCTTCAAAATCAGTCTGTCCTATATTTCTCTCTGCCTATACCCTGTCCATATAGGCAGGTAAAATAGGGTCAGAAACCATCTATGGAAGAAACAGTCACTGCAGGATTTGCATTTCTATCTGAAACTAGAATAGGCATCACTAGAGGGAAGAATGGAATTTATCCTTCTTATTTGGAAGGAGCTCATAAGGATTTAGGTATTAGTGTATATTGATTGTATTTTTTCCTTCAGTTTAAGATTTTTCTAGTTCTGGTATGTCAAGTGATTTTTGATTGAGATGTAGACATTTTTATATTATGCTATGGGCTCAAAATCTTATTGAATCCTTTTTTTTTTTTTTTTTTTTGAACTGGCTATGTCTGCCACATCTCCAGCATTGGAAGGAAGGGTACTGCCTCATTACTGCCAGGTAGAGGTAAAATTCCAGGTTCCCCACTCATCCTCTGTTGATACCTTATGGTGGAAATGGGGGCAGGGAATGCTCCTCATTACTCTTGGGTATAATGGTATTTCCAGATCCCTGCATGGTCTCCACTGATACCACAGTGGATAGGGCTGGTCTTGTTCCCACTGGGCATTGGTTTGATACCACCCCAATATTTATGGGGATGGAGGAGGAGAGACCCCTCATTACTGCTGGGTAGGGGTGGACAGCCAGGCTCCCATGTGGTTACTACTGACACTGTAGAGGATGGTTCATTACCAGCTGGTGGGCATGAAGTTCCCAACTCCCTCCTTGCTCTTCCCTGAATTCTCTGACAGGGAAGTTGGGGCTTCTTGTTACAATTTCATGAGGGTAGACATCTAGTCTACCCCACTCAGCCTTTGCTGGCATTCATGGTGGTAGTTTCTCTTGTGGTATTTGGAGTAGAGCAGTTATTGTCTAAAGGTTTTTCATCTTGCTAGGCTGTCCCTTTCTTGCTCTTTTGTCTGGAGAACAGGCTTTTGTTGAGGCTTTTTTGGTCTATGCCTCATGGTGTCTCCAGGTTGGTGACCGCTTCAGCTACAAGTCTGGTATAAATGAGACAAAAAGATAACCCAGGAATCTCACCTTCATGTTGTTTCTTGGGTCCTGAAGTCTCAGGGTGGTCTACTTTCTTTTCACTTTGCAGAGTCTTCTTATGCTTCGTTTATATATAACATCCAGGGTTTTTAAGTTCTATTTAGCAGGAGGAATAGGAAAATAAGTCTACTCCATTTTCCTGCAAGCAAAAGTCCTTGCCGTTTAGTTTTTCTTTTGTTTTGTTTTTCCCAGTATTTTCTTATGAAAGTTTGAAGACGGAAGAATTACACAGTTAATCACCACGTATCCACCCCAATATTTAACACTTAACTTTTTGCTATATATTTTTTTTGAGTATAAGTTTTATTTACTTTATTGTATTTATCCATCTGCCCATTCCATCTGTCTGTTCATTAATTATTTTTGATGAACATCAGTACACTTCACCCCTAAACACATCAGCATGCATATCATTAATTGCATGCAAAATCACTATTTATTTATGGTTTTTTTAAAGGTAAATTTTATATAAAGTAAAATGCATGATATCATAAATACCATTTGATGAGTTGTGTATGATCTATCCCTTATTGAGATAATTTCAGTCACCTCAGTAAGTTCCCTTCAAGCCCCTTCTCAACTAATGTTTACTTCCATCTCATTCCAAGAAGCAACTACTGTTCTGATTTTCTTTTTTTTTGCTATTGTCATAAATTCATTTTGACTCCTTTAGAACTTCATATAAATAGAACCACACGTATGTATTCTGTTGTGCTTGGCTTTTTTTCAGCACAATGTTTTTGAGAGGCATTCATGTTGTTGTATGTATCAGTGGGGGTTTATCATTATTTTTATTGCTGAGTGTTATTTCATTGCATGAACAATACCATGGTTTATCCATTCTGGGCTGCTTCCAGTTTTTTGCCATTACCATATAATAGTAGGAATAACATAAGCCATCATTGTCTACCTTCTGTTTTGAACATAATGTAAGGCAACTTAAGGTTTTGGGCCTTTCTCTGATTAATAAGTTGATTAAGGCACTAAAGATATGTTCTATCACACACAATACCCACATTTTCCACACATTTCTTATTGTTAGCGAAAATTATCAGTTTATTGGGAAGCTGAAAACTTTCTTTTTAAATAGAAGTAAAAAATAGTTTTAGATTGTAAAAATTAGAATTTAGCTTCTTGGCACTACATTTTATTTTGCAAAGGAGAAACAGTGGTTTTAACTACACCATAATTGTAGTATTCATTACTGAGAATGCCATACTAGCCTCTGGAGGAACATCCTATTTCAGGAATACTTAGAATACTCTCTTCCTCCACAAACTAGTGATGTAGTTGCTGCAGACGGATCCAGCTGTGTTTCACAGACCCTTATTTGTCTGGCCCTACCTATTATGTAAGTCTCTTGCTTCTTTTCTATTTTCCCAAAATGATTATCTAAGGGGACTGTAATTTCTGATTGATTGATTTACTGATTGATATTAGGGGAGTTCTACCAGCTAGGGAGTGGGACAAAATAAACTTTACATGAGATTCCAATTAAAGTGGTCATACTTGCTATTAAAGTGCAGGAAGAGGGGCGCCTGGGTGGCTCAGTTGGTTGGGCGACTGCCTTCGGCTCGGGTCATGATCCTGGAGTCCTGGGATCGAGTCCCGCATCGGGCTCTCTGCTCGGCAGGGAGTCTGCTTCTCCCTCTGACCCTCCTCCCTCTCATGCTCTCTGTCTCTCATTCTCTCTCTCTCAAATAAATAAGTGAAATCTTTAAAAAAAAAAAAATAAATAAAGTGCAGGAAGAAACAGATGATGTTGTCTCAAACTTTTTATTACAGCATTTCTCTGACTTTATTTTTCTTTATACAGTTGATGGACTGGACAAAGCTTCTGTAGCAAATTCGGATGGCCCAACAGCAGGCTCCCAAACGCCTCCCTTCAAGAGAAAGGGGAAACTCTCCACCATCGGTAAAATCTTTAAGCCTTGGAAATGGAGGAAAAAGAAGACCAGTGACAAATTTAGAGAAACCTCAGCAGGTATGAATATCATAACTTTGCTAGAAGATAAGTTGTTAAATTTTTAAAAGATAAAAAATTGTGTCTTGTAGGGCTTTTTTTTTTTCCCCCAGAAAAAAGTCCATATTTGAGATGAAATTAGTTAATTTCAGGATAAAACAACTTAGAGTTCTGATTTGCCTCCTTTTCCACTCACTGACTTTCTAATATATTCTTGTTTTTAACTATATACTTGTAAATTCATATGGAAAACTAGTGTGGAGGGAGGGGAAGGTGAAGGAAGGTGAAATAGAAAATTAGAAGGGAAAATGTTATTTGTCAACATTGTAGCTGAAATATCCATTCCCACACACACAATATTATCTGTCTATCTACTTAGTTCCAGTAGCACAATCCTATTTTTAATTTAAAAGTTTTTTGAATGTTTTTTTTTGAATGTATTTGTTTCGTGGGCAAAATGTAAATGGCTGTTTGAAGGAAAAGTGTTGCTATATTTTATTGTTAAATTTAAAATTTCCATCATGCCTTTAAGACAAATAAATGGTTTCTGTCCTAAGGGAGTCATAACACTATTGGTGTGAAAATTTATTATTATTATTTTGTGGATTTGTTAAACTTTAAGAATTACATTATTTAGTACCTTTCATATGGACTCATGGAAGAAATTGGCTTTAAACCTCAGGCCCGAATTAAGCCCAATTTAAACAAGTGTCTGGTATCAGTGATATTACCTTTAAGGTAGAAAAGCATTTATCTCTTGATATAAGTTCAGCGTTCTCCATGCTTATTGTCTAATACAGCCACTTCATCAAAATTCCTCATTGCACCAAGGTTAATATTGTCAGTGTATGTGCAGGGTCACAGAGCATATCTTACTGGTCTGTGCTGACATAGGAGCTGGCCTTTAGTTCTAGAGCTGTGAAATAAAATAGAAAATACCTCACATAGCACAAAGGTATGGAATAGGGACACCAAAGCTTCCTAACAAATTGCTTCTGATGCATTTGCAGCTATATAACTTCTTTGAGCATTTAATGTTTAAAAAAGAAATAATGATACCATATCTGGGATTTGTTTCAAAATCCTGGAGGTGGGGGTGAGTGTAGATGAAAGAAGATTGACCACAAGTTGGTAATTGCTTAAGCTTGGCGATGGGTACAGGGTGTTTATTATCCTCACGTCTCTACGTGGAGATATTGGAAAATTTCTATAATGAAAAGAGAGGGGGAAAAAGAGACTTGGCTTAAGGGGAAATAACAATAGCTTGGTTATTACATTTTCTGTAGTTTCTAATCGGCTTCTTGGATTAGAAGCAGTGGAAAGTGGACAGAGTGCTGTGCTGAGTGAGGACATCTGAGTTCTGGTAGTGTCCTTGCCTCCCAGGTACCATGTGACCTTGAGCAAGTCAGATCAGAGTTGAATGAGTTGAATTCCAAGGTGCTTTCAGTTCCAGATTCTATTGTCAGTCCTTGACTCCTAATCCCTGGCTGGACATCTTGTTCTCCCTTATTCTTCAGTTGTGAATGGAACCACACCCGTCTTCTTAAGTGTCCCCCTCCCATGTTTCCCTAAGTGTTGAGAGAATCTGGCCCTTCAGGTTACCATGGCTACCCAAGATGGGAGTAGGGCTCCAGACAGTGCTGGTAAGAAAATATTAAGAAGGGAGGATGAAGGTCTCCTTGTTTGTCTAGCTTGCCCTTTACTTGAATCTTGGCTGCTAACTTTTCTCTCCCTAATGTAGAAAAGACAGGCACAAAGAAATTCTCCTTCACTTTTCCTTGTCATCTATTTTTAATATTCAGGCTGTAACCCTGAATATTTAAGAAAAGTCATTTTAAACAGCATTAAGTGTTATTTTATGTTATCCCATATTTGTTGAGGAAAGCCTAGCCATCTTTCTATTGTTTTCTTTTCAGATTCACATAGGATTTTATATAAGTTTAGCTCCAAAGAGTTATTTGTGGATACTATATCCCTAGTTCCTAAAGACTACCAAACTACATTAACAACCTGAAAAAGTTATTAGATGTTTGTTTTCTTTGCAACAAAATTGTGACATAACAGAATAAAGACAAGCCAAGGAGATATGTTAACAATTTTTTGTGAATTTATCTGCTACATTTGTGTCATTTCTTTCTAAACCCATCTTAATGTCTTACTTGAATTTCGTTAAGATGTTATCAAGTGTCCCATTATAAAATACTTTGTTGTTACCTTATATATATGCTTATTTTAAGGCTTAAATTTCTGCTGAGCTTTATGAAGTGTATCAGTAAAGCCTAAAATAAAGGGAGGCACAATGGTGTAACAGATGTTTTATTCACATTGAGGAAAGATGTCACATCTAGAGGAAAACTGATGCATTTGGAAATAACTAAGAGAAAGGTGTTTTCTTCTTTAATAAATTGTCTCAAACAGTGAACTCTAGTTGTTTGGATATGACCAAGGCCATGTGCTGTCTGTCATACTATAAAGTACACCTTAGGCACATCCCACAATATGTTGGGATCTGAAAGAAGATGCATTTCTTCCAAGAAAAGTAAATCTTTGTTTTTCCTTCCCCTAAACTCCCGGCGTTATAGTCACATGGCTATGAATCTTACTGCGTTCTGCTACCTAGTGATTAATGCTGCTTTTCCTAGTCTGGGTTTCTGTTGTAGGAATTTTTAATTGGTAACAGAGAGGATGCAACACTGATTTATTAATGCCATCGTAATCAGTGCCATTGTACTCATATGTTTGCTGTGGTGGTGGTAGTAAAGAAGGATCCTAGTTGGTGGAGCATGTGAGTCTTGATCTCGGGGTATGAATTTAAGCCCCACACTGGGTGTAGAGATTACTTAAAGATAAAAATCTAAAAAAAAAGAGAGAGAGAGAGAAGTGTCCTGTCCTCTGCTTGCTTTGGTAGTCCTTGAGCCAGCTATATTTTGGAAGGCCATCTTGTCCTATAAGTCAGGCTGGGCCTAGACCCCAACTTCAAGTTCTCTGGCCTTGTTTTAAAGTGGAAAGTTACCTGTCTCTTCAACTCTGTGTAGGCTGGTCCACAGACTGTTGGGTCTAGGGCAGGAGAGCAGTCTCCTTTCCATTTACTTTCCCCCAGTGCCTCTTTTCTTCAGTCTTCATCTCCTGAGCTAGAGGGCCCTTCTCTGGTCCCACCTTTGCTCTCAGTTACATCCCTTCTGTGTCTTTAGAACTCAAAATGTTATTTACACTTCTTTTCCTATATAATAATTTCTTCCTGGTTTTTTTCTTTCTTTTTTTTGGTGGGGGGGGGGGGTGCCGTGTGTGTAGTGGCTGAGGTTCCTCCCTCTGGATCCTTAAATATATTTCCATCTCCCCAAAGATAAGAATACAGACAAATCCCCTGTCTAAACAACACTTGTTCCTCCAACTTCTGCAGAGTCTGTTGCCATCAAGACCAAACATCTTGAAAATCCAGCCAATGTCACTGCTTCCACGTCCTCTCCACACTATCATTCCTCTCCCTCTGCCATCTCCGCCTGCATCCAGCACTCCACTGATGACACTCCAAGCCTCCCAATCGGGAAATTCAGAGTCGCTCTCTCATTTTCATCCATCCCAACCGCTGCAGCATTTGCCATCACTGGTTGGTCTTCCCTTGATTTACAAAAGATGTCATTATCTTGGTTGTCTTTGACTTTTCTTGCTGCCTTTTGCCTCCTCTTTCCCCCTTCTCCTGTCCCCTAAACCTTTGAGGGAGTTTGCTACGTGTCTTAGCCCTTCCCTTTCTTTGTGCTCTTTCTCATCATGCCATCTCTTCTCAGTACCCACATCTCTCAAGCCGAGTCTCCACCCAAGACCTAGGCACATCTACCCAAGCACTTGATGGGTAGCAATGCCTAAGGAGTGCATGTTAACTCGAAATCCATTCCTAAGGTCTACATATATCTGCACTGAAAACGTGATGCATGCAAGTATTGTTCTGGAGTCAGATATTCTGGAGTGAGTGAGCAAGCAAGGTTCCCGCCCTCCTGAAGCTTTCATTCTAGAGAGGTAGATGCTATGAATGAGCACAGAGTGAGAGAAGAGGGAGTGGAAAAGTACTATGTACAAAATCCATTTCAAAGCAAAACAGATCCCTTGCCAATCCCAGCTATCTGTGCTGTTGCAGACATGGCTTTATTTGGCATCCAGACTTGGAACCATAGAGTCCTTTGACTCTTCCTTGCCTCTTACCATCTTCTACATTCCATTAGTTCCTAAAACCTTTCATGTGTTTTCTCCCGGTACAGGGTCTCTCACATTAGCCTTTCTTCTCAATCCGTATTATCTGGTCCTTATCACTCTATTACTGCAGGTAGCCTCTTGGTTATATTTAGGTATTAGCTATAGCAGCTATAGAAAGCTAGAGAAGGCTAGAGAAGGTAGGGAGAAGGTGAGGTTCTGGCAGTAAATCTGCCCACAGGAGAAACTGACCTAGCTGGTGAGGCTGACAGTGAAGGTTCAGGATGCCAGAGGCTGTCAGGAACCCCAGAGTAACCAAGATGACAACTTTCCAAGTCTCAGGCCAAGCAAATAGAGCAATGGGTATTTCACACTAAAATGGCTTGTGTTCTGCCTGATAGGGTAGAATAGGAGAGCATCCAGGTAAGTGAGAGTGGGAAATCCAGGTAGACCTTAGTAGCCAGGGTATTCTAAATTACTTAGGTGGTAGTACCTAAGTACCTTGGCTTAAAGTATGACTGACCTCATATTGTTTCCTAAGTGAATTCCAGACTCTTAAGCTCTCCTCAGTGTAACCCACATTGACCTTTTCTGTCATTTTCCTGTCAGTCACTTACATTGGATTTCAGTCACACAGGGTCACCACTTACTGAGCATGCCCCAAAGCCTTCTTGTCCCCAAGCCTGTCTTCCTTTCTTCTTTCTTCTTGCTCTGAGCATCATCGTCTTACAGCTACACCTGGGGAGATACCATGTCATGCAAGGGTCATGACATAGCTCTTCTTTCCTGAAGATATTCTTTTTTTAAGTAGGCTCCATGCCCATTGTGGAGCCCAATATGGGTCTTGAACTCATGACCTTGAGATCAAGACTTGAGCTGTGATAAGAGTTGGACGCCCAACTGACTGAGCCACCAAGGCACCCCTTTCCTGAAGATACTCTTTTTTTTTTTTTAAGATTTTATTCATTTATTTGTGAGAGAGAGAGCATGAGCAGGGGTGGGACTCTCCGCTGAGCAGGGAGCCAGGCTCGATCCCAGGACCCTGAGATCATGACCTGGGGCAAAAGCAGATGCTTAACTGACTGACCCTTCCTGAAGATACTCTTAACCTTGATTCTCTATCAACTGAGTAGGAACTTCCCCTCCTTTGCTTGTAATTCTGTTAAGATATGTATACTTTGACTTTTCTAGTTTATGTGTCTGCTTCTAATTTGCTATGTAAAATATTGAAGGTCAGAGGCTATCTCATTCACTTTTGCCCCACTTCAGAAAGTACTTTATATAATAATTTATACCTAGTATGTACGTTTTTTTTAGAGAGAGAGCTCAAGCATGAGCGGGGGAGAGGCAGAGGAAGAAGGTGAGATAGAATCTTAAGCAGGCTCCATGCCCAGCACAGACCCCGATGATGGGCTCTATCTCACAACCCTGAGATCATGACCTGAGCCAAAATCAAGAGTTGGACACTTAACAGACTGAACCACCCAGGCGCCCCCCAATATGTACACTTAAATGGGCCTGGAATTGCTTATTTATTGAATATCCACTATAACTAAAAATACAGCACTGGGTGCTTTAGGACTTTGTAAAAGAAATTAAAGATTGAAAAATCATAATGGGAAAGAGAAAGACAATAAATTAAAATACTAACCAAAAACATGTACTCACAATTGCAACCATGTACAACTATTAAGAAGCCAACAAAATAATTAGGGAAAATTTCTCTTTCCTATCTTTGCCCTTATTTTAAAAGAAACTTATACTCCTAAATAAAGACATTTATCTTCATTATAATCATGACTTTTTTACTTGTGTTGTCAGTAATGCAGAAGGAATGCCTGCCTAGATTTTTAGATAACATTGTTGCAAGTTATCAGCATTCTAAGAATCAGAGTGATCTGTAGAGAGTCCTCTGGTAAAAACTTTAATGTACTGGTACTCTGCATTCTGTAATAATAATAATGTCTAATTTTTACTGAGTGCTATCATATGCTAGGTTCTGCTCCAAGAACTTTATTCACATTAACTCATTTAATCATCAAAGCTTATGAAGTTTCAGTGCTACTGTTATCTCAGTTTTACTGATGAGGACACTAAGGTCGGAAAAATCAAATGACTTGCCCTCGGGCATACCTGGTAGGAGGCAAACACGATATCTGAACCCAAGCAGTGTAGTGCCCAGCCAGTACTTCTGACCATTACACTATGTTGTATCTCTGGAAGATAACTTCATATCCGGATCACTAAGGATTGATCACTGAAAGGTGATTCTACTGTGTGGGTTTGCTTCATATCCTAGAGTTTTTGCTGTGAGAAGGATTTGGTCTGAAGAATAATTTTGATTCTACTTACCTGACTAATTTTAGCAGCGTATGCATAGAAAAATGGTTGACAAGGGTCAAAATTATGTTTGGTCCTATTAAAGATCATGTTCTCTGTAACCATAGAGGCATAATGTTGCTGCGTGGGATTATTTTCTTTATCTAGAAAGTAGGGCAAAGTTAGAAGATTTGCATAGGGTGATATTTGTTAAGGACTGGTCTGATTGCATAATAAACAACAGCATTTTGGTTTCATCTATCTTGTTCCACTAAGAAGATGGAAGTACTTTCGTGTATCATTCACCCTAACACCACCTTGGAGCAAGGGAAGAGAATCTCTCCCTTTCCCAATTTACTGTAGCAGAAGGAAGTTACATAATCAGCCAAAGACCACACAGCACAACCAGGTCCACATAGCGCTTCTTGCTGATACATTAGACAACACTCATTTGTCTTCTCAACAGATGTTTACTGAGCATCCACATCTACTATGTTTCAGGTACTGTTATAGACTCTAGTGATACAGCAGAGAACTAAAGAGACAAACCTGCCTTCCCTTATGGCGCTTATATTCTAGTAGGGATAGGAGGCAGAAAGTCAACCCCCAACGTTAGAAAATGAGAAGAAAAAACATAAAGCAAGAAACAAGGAGTATAGGAGATAAGTTACAGTTTAAAATGTGGTGGTCAGAGAAACTTTACTCGGAAAACAACATTTGAACAAAGACAGGAGGGAGGGAAAGAAAAGTACTCAGGGAAATCCTATTAAGTAGTCACATGTGTTAGAGCATGGATTTCCTTCTATCTAACAATGGTGTCTATATACTGAATGTAGTTCGTTATGAACTTTATCCAGTCTCTTAATGATTAAAATATCTCACATTCATGAACCTCATGGTTGTTAATCTTGGTATCTATTGCTGGCACCATGGCTCCTAACAAATCATGTCATTTCAGTCTATACAATTCTAGGAGAGAAGGAGGAATCCAGGAAAGGAATTTAACTCTGTAATATAAATGTTTGGTTATGGCTTCCTTTCTTAAGTTAGAATTTAGGAGCCAGATTTTGACAGGGCATCAGAAATCCAGCTTCATGGAGTCTGAGTGTAGAATCCCTCATATGTTGGTTTTTTGGTGGATTTGAGTATCAAGTCCTGCAGAGAATGCTTTTATAAACTGACACAATAATGTGTGATCGCCTCTGTGGGTAAACAGTCCCTAACTCACATGCCAGTGGTATCTGCAATACTGATTTGTTATATTACTTGGAATGACAAGTATATTCCCAAATTAATTTACAAATTCACTTTGGTCCACAATACACCTGAAGCTGGGCACTATTAAAACATATTCACATACAGCCAAACACTACTTACTGAAACTCTAGGAAAATATCTTCTGAATTTTCAATTGAATGAGAATTTGAGGGCTGTAGAATACCGTACCTTTCATCTGGGTCTGTCCCCAAGGCAGGAATGTCCACTGTCTCCAGCAAACCTGACAACATGTAATCATTCCACTTCTGAGCTCCTGATTTCTCGCTCTAATTATTGAGGAAAGTTTCTTTTACATTGAGCCGAAACAAATTCTCTCCAATTTTTCTAGCTATGCCCTGGCACTAATATATATATATTTATACATATCTCCAAATCACAGTGATGGTCCTTCCATCTTTCCGTGATGGAAGGACCATGTGATGGTCCTTCCATCTTTCCGTAAAGTTCTTTCATTCCCTTGATGTGTTTTCAGTTTGGGGTTTCTCACCATGGGGCCATATTAAATTGCCTAGATTATTTAGTACATTTTTGTTGAGTACCAGGCCCAAGGCAGTATGTTCTGAGGACACAGTGATGAACAAGCCTGACGAGGTCCCTGCTCTCACAGAGCCCACAGGGTACCAGACTTCATGTTCCCTTTCTTAGCCATTTCAGTGCCAAGATAACACCATGACTTCCTCCCAAATTGTTATGATTGCACTTCATCAACCATGTTTTTTATATTTAGAATTGCATCTGCAATAGGAATTCATCTTGTTATTAAAATGATAAGAATTTGTCAGTAGGAATGAAATATCTTTTGCTCACTTAATGTTCTATGTATAGAAAAAGAGCCAAATCCTCCAAGCTGGGTGATCCATTTTACCCCTTTCTAACAATGTGCTGTGTATGTCCTTTCTGTATAACCACTTCTACATATTCTCCAACATATGTCTCCCTCAGTTGTGTATGTTTCCCTGACAGTGTCCAGCTGGGTGTGCTCCCTCCCGACATTAGACCTCCCCCTTGGATCAGATCTGACTCTTTCAAGTTATCAGGAATCCTGTCCCACCACATCTCAAAGAGTTATTTTCCTGGGTTGACCCCCCAGATCTCCTTTCTGTAGTACTTTTCTGCCTCTGCACCCATTCATATTGTGCCCACACTTCTGGGATGTTATTTTCTCTGAAAGCACCAGAAATCTCTGCTGCTGTGTCTTCTGTCCTAGCTGCTGTCTTCCATGGGACCTGATTTTAGACCGTTATCTGAGTGTTTTCCTCCCTCTCTAACTCAGCTTTAAGGTCCTCTTCACTAGGCCAATCCAGTCTCCACCCAGCATATTACTCCTTTTTCCATGGAATGGGCCTCACCGGCTGGCATTACTGTATAGATGTTAAGGTCTACAAAACCAGACCTTGATTTGACACCATCAGTTCCAGCAGCTACTCCCTTCGGTTGTCCACTCCACTCTTTGTATGTCGTGATTTCAGCCAGAAGGTTAGAAAACCACCCCTGGCCTTCCACACCTTTCTGTTTCCTCCTCAGAACTTCTGACTGGATGGGCTGTCCAGTTGCTTCTGGGGAAGACAGTCATTCTTGTTAAAAATCAGTAGAATAGGGTTTGAGGAGTCTCGGCATGGCCTCCTTCAGGTCCTAAGAAACACATTATGAGAAGACAGCTTTCCTTCGGAGGAGCCACCCCGGTCTCCGTGAGGCGCCATCCTGAGCTCACACATCAGTAAGAGCTCCTCGGTGACCACCGTGTGACTCTTCCTGCCGGCCCTGCTGAGCCTTCCTTGTTGTTCATTCACACAGCACATACTCACCGACCTCCTCCTGTGAGCCTACATGCTCCTCAATGCTCCAAGAATACAGTAGTTAACAAAGGGGGAGGTTTCTTGAGGCTTGTGAAGCTTGTCCTTCAGTGTCTCGGGCGTACCGTTCTTCTCAGCTGTCCACATTGCACGTCAGCCTTTCCCTCTCTGGGTTCCCCGTTTTTCTCCTGTCAACCTCTTAACTACAGTTTTGATTCCTCTTTTCTTTCTCAAAACATTTCTCTTTGTGCCTTCCTTGACTCTACCGTTTTTCCATTCCTTCTATTTATCTTGTACCTTTTCCAGATCAGAGCAAAGAGAGATGTTCCCCAACTCCTTTTACCTTCACATTGTGGGGTGGGGGGGAACTGGTTTATGTTTATAGCTCGTCTGTTGGGGGCTTCTCTGAGGAAGAAAAGCAGAGGTCACAGCTGAGAGATCACTGGAATGGTTTTCGCATGGTCCAGACCTCATAGCCTCCAGGCTACCTGTGGCTGTTTTTGGCAGCCCCTTTGGAAACATTTCCTGTAAACTTCCCCCAGCAAAGCGGGGCCCTAGGAATGAAGCTTTTCACTGAGCACTGGTTTGTGCTTGTGTGTCAAACCTTAGCCCTTTCAGAAAACACAAATAGGTTTTTGATTTTTCCAAACCTTTTCTCTGCCTTGCCTCTCTTTTTGACCATGGCCATGGGCCAATGAGCCTATATAGTCCACAGACAAATATAGTGGCTATTCCTGACAACTCTGACGCTGGACGCCTGAGATGTTCTTAGAAGTAGGAGTTGTGTTTGGCTTAGGTTGGAGGCAAATATACAAACAAACTACTAACTAGTTCACTATTACTGCATTTGTGATCATGACTTCCCCAGAAGAGGTCATTTCTTGGTCATTCACCACTCTGGTATTTTTTATTTTGAGGGGAGTGTGTGTGTGTGTGTGTGTGTGTGTAGTTCTGTGAATTTTAATATATGTATGTTTTGTGTAACTACCACCATTATCGGGATATGTCCCAGATCCATCCCTCCCCAGTCTTCCCGCCCCATCCTCTTACAGTCATACCCCCCCTCCCCTTGACCACCTCCCCCCGCTCCTAACTTCTGGCAACCACTGCTCTGTCCTTCACTATCATTTTGTTGTTTCAAGGACATCATAAAAATTGAAATCATTCAGTATGAAATGTTTTGAGACTGGCTTTCTTCACTCACCTTTTCACCTTTGAGAGTCATCTGGGATGTTGTGTGTACGAGTCGATCCTTTCCATTGTTGGTTGATACTCTGTGCTGTGGATGTACTCTGTTCATTTATCCATTCACCTGTTGAAGGACGTAGATTGTTTCCAGTTCGGGGTGATTATGAATAGAGCTGCTGTAAATATTCACATACAGGCTTTTGTGTGAACAAAAGTTTGCATTTCTCTAGGGAAAACATGTAGGAGTGAGATTTTTGAGTCATACACTAAATGCATGTTTAACTTTATAAATAACTGCCACAGACTATTTTCTAGAGTTCTGCATTCCTTACCAGCAATGTAGGAAGGTTCCAATTGCTCCATATCCTTGTCAGCACTTGGTATTGTCATTATTATTTTTTATTGTCGTAAAAAGACCTATCATAAAATGTACTGTCTAAACCATTTTTAAATGTACAGCTCAGAAATGTAAAGCATATTTACAGTGTTATGTAACAGATCTCCAGAGCTTTTTCATCTTACAGACCTGAGACTCTGTACCTATTGAACAACTCCCCACTCCCCCCTCCCCACCTCCTGGTAATCACCATTGTACTTCCTATATGTATGAAGGTGACTACTTTAGTATATTTCATATAAATGGGATCATACAGTAGTTTTCCTATTAGGACTGGTTTATTTCACTCAGCATAAAATATCCTCAAGGTTCATTCATGTTGAAGCATGTGTCAGCATTTCCTTTCTTTTTATGATTATACAGTATTTTATTGTATGTATATGCCACATTTTGTTTATCCATTCATCTGTCAATAGACTTTTGGGTTCCTTCCACCTCTTGGTTGTTGTGAATAGTGCTGCTGTGAACACGGATGTGCTGTCTTTATTATTTTAGCCATTCTAGTAGGTATGTAGCAGTATTTTATCATAGTTTTAATTTGCATTTCCCTAATGGCTAATGATGTTCAACTATTTTTAGTGTACATTTCTGCCATCCAGGTATCCTCCTTGGTAAAGGTTCTGTTCAGATCTTTTGCCTGTTTTGTAATTGGGTTATTTGTTTTCTTACTATTGAATTTTGAGAGTTCTTTATATATTCTGGATATAAGTTCTTTGTTGGATATGTGATTGCAAATATTTTCTCCCAATCTGTAGTTTGGCTTTTTATTCTCTTAATCTCTTTTGCAGAAAAAAATTCTTAATTTTTATGAAGTTCAGCTTATCAGTTATTCTTTATAGGTCATGTTTTTTGTGTTGTGTCTGTTTGCCTAACCTCAGATCACAAAGAATTTCTTCTGTGTTTTCTTCTAAAAGTTTTAATAGTTTTATGTTTTACCTTTACGATCAATTTTGGGTTAATTTTTATGTAAGGTATAAGGTTTAGGTTAAGGTTTGTTTTTGCATATAAATGCCCAGTTATTTTAATACCATTTGTTGAAAAGACTATCCTTTCCCCGCTCAATCACCTTTGTATCATTTTAAAAATCAAAAACCATATTTTTCTTCCATATACTTCTCTTTGATAAATACCTGTTCAAGTCTTCTGGCCAATTTTTATTGAGCTATTTCTCCTCTTAATGTTGAGTTTTGAGAGTACTTTACCTAATCTAGATATAATGCCTTTATCAGATACTTTATTAAAGATATTTTTTGCCAGACTGCAGCTTGTTTGTTCTTTCTTTAAGTGTCTGTTACAGAGCAAAGGTCTTAATTCTTAAGAAATACAATTTATTACTTCTTTCTTTCAGGATCATGTTTTTGGCGTCATTTTAAGAACTTTCAAGAGCATTTGTTGAAAAGAGTATCCTTTCTCCATTGAATTGCCTTTGTGTCTTTGCCAAAAATTAATTGGCCACATGGTCTTTGTCAAAAATTAAGACTCACATCTGTGTAGGTTTATTTCTGGACTCACTATTCTGTTCTCTTAATCTGTGTGTCTATTCCTTCACTGATGTCATGCTATCTTGATTAGTATAAGTCTGAAAATTAGATACTGTAATATTTCCAACTTCATTCTTCATTTTTAAAATTGTTTTGACTAGTTTCTTTGCCTTTTCGTACAAATTTTGGTATCAGATTGTTTATATTCTCAAAAGTTTCCTGCTGGGATTTTTATTGGAATTACATTAAATCTATATTGCAATTTGTGTAGAGTTGATATCTTTACTATGGTTACTTTCCCAGTATGAACTGGTATGTCTATCCATTTAATTAGCTCTTTTATTTCTTTCATTAGCATTTTGAAGTGTTTGGAAAACAGTATTAGGTTTATACCTAAATATTTCTTTCCTTTTAAAAAACTATTATAAATATATATGTGGTTTTTTTTAAATTCTGTTTCCAATTATTCATTGCTAGTTTACAGAAATACAATTGTATCATGCTACCTTGCTAAATTTATTTATTAGCTTTAGTGAAGATTCCTGGGGATTTTCTATGTAGACGATTATATCGTCTGTGATTAGGCATGGTTTTATTTCTGCCTTTCAATCTGTATGTCTTTTATATCTTTTCTTGCCTAACTAGGACTTCCAGTATAATAGTAAATAAGAGTGGTAAATGGGACATCCTTGTCTTTTTCCCATTCTTAGATGGACTTTCATTAAGTATGGTGTTAGCTGAAGGTTTTTTTTGCAGATGCACTTTATCAAGTTGAGCAGGTTCCCTTATATTCCTGATTTTCCGGGAGTATTTATTATGAACAAATGTTGAAAGTCTCAAATGCTCTTTCTGTATCAGTTGATATGACCATGTGGTTTTTCTTCTTTGGACCACATTATTATGATAGATTACACTGATAGATTTTTAAATATTGAATCAGTTTTGCATCCCTGAGGTAAACCCCATTGAGTTGTGTGTATTATTCTTTCCCTATGTTGCTGGATTTTACTTGATAATATTTTGTGTAGGATTTGTGATATTTGTCTGTTGTTTTCCTTTCTTGTGCTATGTTTGGTTTTGGTATTAGGATGTTGTGCTGACCTCATGAGTCCTTTCTATTCTTTGAAAAGATTGTGTAGAATTGGTGTTATTTCTTCTTTAAATGTTTGATAGAATTTACCAGTGAAAGAATCTGAGCCTAAAGATTTCTTTTTTAAAAAGATTTTAAACAGCAAATTAGATTTCTTTAATGGGTACATGATCATTAAGGTTCTCTCTTTTATCTTGGATGACTTTTGTTAGGACCTCTAGTGCATCAAAAGAAGTCTCTTCCTCCAGATTTCCTTATGGTTAACCAGCTACTTCAACTCCTTCAGTGAGGTCCCGTGTTTAAATGCTAACTTCTCAATGAGGTCTGCCTTCAGTCTTTATGCTGAATCTCTCCTCTCCCCCAGCACTTTTTCTTTAACAGCTTTTTTGAGATATAATTCATATGCCATACAATTCACCCGTTTTACATGTCTAATTCAGTGGTTTTTCATACTATTTACAAACTGTGCAACTAGCAGCACAATTAATTTTAAACATTTTCATCACCCTAAAAAGAAACCCCCTTGAGCAGTCACTCCCCCCGCTTCCCCTGACTTCTGTTTTCTATCTTGGTAGGTTGGCTTATTCTTCATGTTTCCTATAAATGGAATCATACAATAGATATGTGGCCATGTGTGACTGGCTTCTTTCACTTAGCGTAATGTGTTTAAGATTCATCCATATTGTAACATGCATCAATATTTAATTTGATTTTATTGTCAAATAATATTCCATTGTATGAATATATCGTATTTTATTTATCCATCCCTCATCGGTTGATGGACATGTGTTTGGGTTGTTTCTAGTTTGGCTATTGTGAATAATGCTGCTGTGAACATTCGTATACAAGTTTTTGTACAGACACATATTTTCACTTCTCTTGGTTATACATCTAGAAATGGAATTGCTGAATCATATGGTAATTCAATGTTTAACATTTTGAGGAACTGCCAAGACTGTTTTCCAAAGCAGCTGCACCATTTTACATTCCCATCAGCAGTGTATGGAGGGTTCTAATTTCTCCACAGGCTGGACGGCATTTGTTATTATCTGTCTGTCTTATTATTGCCATCCTAGTGGGTGTAGTAAATTAGGTCACCCCAGCACTCTCGGTTCTCTTTTTCTGCCCTGCCTTGTTCTTTCCACAGTACGTCTTACTTTTTTTTCTTTTTTTTTTTTTTTAAGATTTATTTATTTATTTGAGAGAGAGAGAAAGAGAGAGGTGGGGAGGGGCAGAGGCAGAGAGAGAAACTTTAGCAGACTCTGGGCTTAGCGTGAAGCCTGACGCAGGGCTCGATCTCAAGACCCTGAGATCATGAGCTGAGCTGAAACCAAGAGTCGGATGCCTAACTGACTGTGCCACCCAAAAGCCCCCACATCATACCTTCTAACATGTATAAATTATTTGTGTTGTTCATTAACTGGTCTCCCTTCACACTAGATTATAAATTCCATGAGCATCGGGAATTTTTTTTTCCTCTTTGATAAAATCCAAGAGCAACTAGAATAGTGTCTGGCTTATGTTAAAGCATTTAGTAAATGTTTGTTGAATGAATTAATTAATGAGGGGCTCTTGATAGGCCTTACCGTATTCCATATATATGGTGTTTGCCAGTGAATGTGATTTGGAAAGTGCTGGAACTGGGGGGGGTGGCAATTATACCAGTTTTTAATTCTTTCTTAGTGCTCATATCATTGAGAGCTGCTTAAGAGCCTTAGGAATTGAGAAGCCAAAATAGACAAAATTAATATTTCACCAAATTTAATGGACAGGATGGGGTCCCATTCCCTCATGAATGGATAATGAACTTAAGTAACTGTTTACTGTCTGTTCTGTATGGCAACAGCCTTTAAAAGGCCAATGTGAAGACATCATTGATATGAAAAGGAGGTTTGGGTTGTGTTTTAGTTCAGCCATTTCTGTACCTGTGTATTTTATAAGTGAAGCTAATTAAACCAAATGGTGTTAAAAATTCTGTGGAGAAGAGAGGGAACATACAATAATTTTATCATACAGACTTTTTCTGAAATTCTTTTATTCTGTTTTCCTAAAGACATATAATGGCATTAAAACAAATTTCCTCTCTATGCATAAAAAATGAAGGAGACTAACTATTCCTCTTCATTTTTTTTTTCTCCCAGTAGAATGAATATTTTTCTTGTTTCACTCTTCCCGCATATAGATGGATGGAAAGAGTCATTAAGGCCCCACCTTTTTATTTATGGAGGATTTATTATTCATTATAGATCTATTCCGGGGATAAAACCCATTTATGGGAAAGAATAATGTGAGTGCTAACTTTCTGTATATTTTTCATAATAGAAATTAGTGGTTTCATAAACAGGAAAACCTTCCATCATGGGTTTAAATTAGCTAGCTGCATAATGAATGGCCAAACCATTAGGACCTACCTTCTTTAGATACGTAGAAACCAGAAAAATCTTATTTCTAAATGGAGTGGAGGAGATTCCCTTGCCTCCTGTCCATTCTAGAAAATGCGATATTGTTTGTTTAATCCAAGCTAAGCTTTATTTAAATTTGTTGAGCCATAGAGCAGACTGAGATTTCAGGCCTGTAGCCTCTCCCAGGGGGAGGTAGGCTCTGCTAGGGCAAGTGAGCTCAGGTAAGCAAGGCATTTTCACTGAGCATTCTATGCAAACCTTCTCAAGTGAGCTGTGGACACTACTGATTGCTGATTGTAAATGACATTATTTTAAAGAATCACACCCACTAGAATGGAATATAGAATTGTTAACTTGCATTTCTTTTTTTTCTTTGCCACATTTAATTCCTGAGGGAGATGTAGAGGAGAGAAACGATATTCCCACTGACCTCTTGATAAAAAAGGCTTCCACTGGGATGAGACATCGTTTGTACTGCTTTAAGAGACGATCTGATTGTTTATAAACTTTACTTGGGTGGATAATTTCCTAATTTCATTTTCCTTTGGAGTAGTGCCACTTGTGAAATACTTTTTAAAGGTGCTACAGAACTCTTTCTGGCCTGGGTCAGAGAGTCCTGTCAGGAAAGTCCATTATTTTATTTCCTTTGCATATTATTTCCTTTTGTGGTTTTGTTTTGATTTTTTTCATCCTGTGATACGAATCCGGTCTTTATCACTAAGGGCTAAGTCCTGGAAAGTGACTGTTTTTTGGCTTCTATATTTTCCTGATTTGTTTCCCACTTGGAATATAAATTACAGTCTTAATTCTTGCTTCTTTTTGTCAAGTGAAAAGAGTTTGCTCATCGAGGCTTATAACATTTTTCTGCTAAGTTTTCTTCACCTACTTTTCCAAACCCAAACTCTCCAAGTTTTGAAACAGATGCTCTTGAGGTTTTCTTTATTCCAAAGTCTAAGTGTTCACTTAGTACCTATTAAAAGGCAGGGCAGGAGAGGCTATGGGAGAAATATAAGAGAATAAAAAGCATGGCCGGAGAGAAGATGAGATCCTGGAGAATAGTTGGTGAACACAGTAAACATCAGTGTGGCTAAAATTCTTTGGAAATACCGTCTCATCTATTTTTCATCTTTGATAAATGGCTCTTAGCATTAATGTAGTCCAAAAATGTCTTACAATTTAATTTATTTTAAAAATTGTGGTGGAGGGGCGCCTGGGTGGCGCAGTCCGCTAAGGGTCTGCCTTCACCTCAGGTCATGATCTCGGGGTCCTGGGATCAAGCCCCATGTTGGGCTTCCTGCTTGGGGGGGGAGTCTGCTTCTCCCTCTCCCTCTGCCCCTCTTGCTCGTGCGCTCGCTCGCTCTCTCTCAAATGAATAAATAGTCTTTAAAAAAAATTGGGGTGGAAAACACATAACATAAATTTTGCCATCCTAATAACCACTTTTAAATATACGATTCAATGGTGTCAGGTATATTTGCATTTTTAAGCAGTAGATCTCCCAAAACTTTTTCATCTTGCAAAATCTAAACTGTCTACCATTAAACAAAAATTCTTCATTTCATCTCCCTCCCACCCCTTGTAATTTGTTTTTAAAGAAGACCGTAGGTGAATCAAGCGTGAAACATTAGTGACACCAACTAAAATTTAATTACCTATTTAAATCTGATGTTGACATATTGCTGGCATTATGTAGTCCTTTCTTTTTGCTGCTTTTCACAACTCAGTGCTAAAATGTTCAATTTAGTTACTACTCTATGAGATTTGAAAAAGTTCCCTTTGAATAATTTGTATAATTTGCTACATCTGCAGCATGTGAAGTAAAGTGTTTGTTAAAAAATAAAAGTAGACAGACTTTGATTTCTGTTACTCATTTGCAGTTTTATTTGGGATTAAACTTAAAGTAGGAATAAGATATATGGGTATTAATAATAATAACTAACTCTTGAGTTTTTACTGTGTGCCAGATGCCACTTGAAATGTTTGTAATCCGGGGCACCTGGGTGGCTCAGTTGGTTAAGCTTCTGCCTTTGGCTCAGGTCATGATCCCAGGGTCCTGGGATCCAGTCCTTCACCGGGCTCTGCGCTCAGTGGCGAGTCTGCTTCTCCCTCGCCCTCTGCCCCTCCCCCCACCCGTGTGTGCGTGTGCTCTCTCTCTCTCTCTCAAATAAGTAAAATCTATTAAAAAAATAGAATAAAATAAATGCTTGTAATCTTCCCAGTTACTCAGTGAGTTGGGTTGCTACTTTAACTCTCATTTCACTAATGAGTAAACTGAAGCACAGAAAAGTTAAATAACTTGCCTTAGGTTTCAGGGTTTGTGAGTGGCATAGCCCGTATTTGAACCTCAGAAGCCTGGCTTGAGTCTTCATTCTGAATCCCTGTACAATGCCACCTTCTAGATCAGTAACTATATCAAGGTAAAAATATCAACAGAATATTATCAAAGAGATACACATCTGTATACAAGAGAAAATGGAATGTAGGGGAGGAAGAAACTAATATTTAGAGGGTCCTTACTTTGTGTCAGATACTTACCAAATGTTTTAATCATCCTATTGGGCATCCAACTTAGGTTTTCCTACCTCTGCTTTCATGTATAGAAACAAAGGCATGGAGAGGTTTGGAACTTGCCTATGATCACCTGCTAATAAATTGCAATGTCTAGGGGAGCACCTGGGTGGCTCAGTCAGTTAAGCGTCTGCCTTTGGCTCAGGTCATGATCTCAGGGTCCTGGGATCGAGCCCCGCACCAGGCTCCCTGCTCAGCTGGGAGCCTACTTCTCCTGCTCCCTCTGCTGTTTCCCCCGCTTGTGCTCTCTGGCTCTCCCTCTAACTCTCTGTCAAATAAATAAATAAAATCTTTTAAAAAATAAAAATAAGTTTCAATGTCTGGATGTGAGCTCAAGATATTTTTAAAAGGGCCAGAATATATACTTCCTGGTCCATTTTCTATTTTCTAGCTTTTGCAAGAAGAATGATGAGACCTTGTTACCACCTTAATAATCAGAAATTTGGAAACAGAGAGTAGACAGGGAGACTCCCGAGAGGGGAGCATTATGTCCCAGTGGAAACTTAGCATTGCTGTGAAACTTTAAACATTATAATTTTAGTTACAATGAAAAGCCCCCAGTATTTTTTCGTGTTTTGTCTTGGAAAATAAAAACTTTAGTAGAATCATTCTTTGTCCTCTCACTGCAGGGTCAATCAGGTACAACGCTATTACAATACCATTGACTATATTCCCTATGCTGTACGTTTCACCCCTGTGACTTATTCATTCTGTAACTGAAAGCCTGTATCTTCCACTTCCTTTCACCATTTAGCCCAGCCTCCTACCCTACCTATCTGGTAACCACCAATTTGTTCTCTGTGTTTATGGGTCTGTTTCTGCTTTGTTTGTTCTTTTGTTTTTTTAGATTCCACATAGAAGTGAAATCATACGGTGTTTGTTTTTCTCTGTCTGACTTATTTCACTTAGCATAATACCCCCCAGGTCTGTCCATGTTGTTATAAATGGCAAGATCGAATCCTTTTTTATGGCTGAGTAATACTCCGTGTGTGTATGTGCATGCACATAGAACAACTTTATCCATTCATCTCTCAATGGACACTTAGGTTGTTTAAGAAAACAAATCTTTAGGGGTGCCTGGGTGGCTCAGTTGGTTGAGCATCTGACTCTTGATTTTGGCTCAGGTCATGATCTTGGGTTGTGAGATCAAGCCCCACATCAGGCTCCGCACTTCACACTCAGCACAAGGTCAGCTTGGGATTCTCTCTCTTCCTCTTCCTCCTTCCTCTTTCCCTCCCCTCACTTGTTTTCTCTCTCTCTCAAATAAATTAATAAATCTTACAGAAAAAAAGAAAACAAATTTTAATCACTTTAAGAAACCTAGTCTAATGAGATATGTATATGAAGTTAGTAAACATAGATTTGCAGAAATGCCCACTCAATCTTATTACTAACTCTGACAGGTTATTCACACCTATTGGTTTGAGTTGGTGATGTTTTATGACGTATTGTTTCTAAATTCACTAAATAAAAACAGGCTTTTAAAGATTACACGTTAATGCCTTCAAAAAATTTTGGCCTAAGGTATGAATAATTTCATATGCCTTTAATCCTGCACAGTTGAATTTGATGTTTAAATAAGTGAGACTGTCTTAATTTAGGATAGTTTAGTCTCACTAAGGTCTCTTTCACAGCGACTCTTACCTGCCATTTGGCTATCTGATCAGAGGTAAAATGAGATAGGATCTCATCTCAGTCGACATTGCTGAGTCCCTGAAATGTGTAAAATTGTCTTGAAGCAAATCAAGGAGAAGGGCCTCAGAATTAGAAGTTTGGGCTCTCTAAGAACTTCTCTAATGGGTATTGTTTATGATCTCCTAGTTTGCAAAAACTCTTCACCATATAGAGCTGCGATTCTTTTTTTTTAAATTTTATTTTATTATGTTATGTTAATCACCATACATTACATCATTAGTTTTTGATGTAGTGTTCCATGATTCATTGTTGGCGTATAACACCCAGTGTTCCATGCAGTATCTGCCCTTTTTAATACCCATCACCGGGCTAACACATCCCCCCACCCCCTCCCCTCTAGAATCCTCAGTTTGTTTCTGAGTCCATTTTATATCAAGTCTCTAGCATGTTCTTAGTGTGAAGTTAGAATTAATTGCTCTAAGGATGATTCTCATTATTTTTGTTTCAAGCTTCTGTCCCTTTGGTCTCACCCTGTTTTGGGTTTACTATCTTTTAATGTGAAGAAACAAGAAATGGAAACACACAGGATGCATCCAAAAGCACCTGTCTCGAACATTTGTGTTTGTCATGTGTTTTGAGAGTCACACTGGAAGAAAGACAAGCAGGGTTTCACGTATCTCTCAGATCCTGGCCTCTGATTACTCTCCTGAGATTACTTGTACTTCCTGGCCCATCTGGGATTGGGGACTTGCTCATTGTTCTAGTCCTAAACCTTATCCCTTGGGAATAAAATCCCCGAGTCCCTTGAGTTGACTTGCCATGGCTGTTCCCAGCTTGCCCTCTCTGGAAACAGCCATGATTTTAGCTGCTGCTGTGTGCACAAGGCAAAGATCATCACCTCTTCTCTCCCCAGCCTGGCCTTTGTCTGTCACCCCGTTACCTGAAATTTTAAAAGTACTACATACAGTGTTCAATGAAAACGCATAGTGCTGAACAATTTGTTTTTGTTTCTTTGTTTTAAAGATTTTATTTATTTATTTGAGATAGAGTGAGAGCCAGTGAGAGAGAGAGCAAGAGACCACAAGTTGGGGGGAGGGGCAGGGGGAGAGGGAGAAGCAGGCTCTCCATTGAGCAGGGAGCCCGACTCGGGGCTCCATCCTAGGATGGACCTTGGGATCATGACTTGAGCCAAAGGCAGATGCTTAAGCAACTGAGCCACCCAGGCGCCCCGTGCTGAACAGTTTGTAAAATAGCGTACCTTGGGTGTAAAAAAGAGAATAATTAAAATGAATATTTGGATTTGCCTAAGAAAGTCTGGAAGGGCACAGGAGACACTAAGAAGAGTGGTTATTTGCATATGGAGTACAGGTGGGGTTCAATTTGAATAGGTGGGGGATAGGGTGAAAGTGAGAGCTTTTACTGTACCCTTTTATAACTTGAACTATGAGGATGTACTACCATCTAAAAATTGCTCATTTAAAATTAACTTTAAAAAGTTTTTCTACCTCATGTCTTGAAGGGAAATTGGAAAGCATTATACCTGTTGTGGGAAAGTTGAAATCTTTGTAATTATCGACTCAGTCTGGAGAATGCAAGCAGTAGGCTTTTGGCTAGACACATTGGGTTCGACCAGATTCCGAGTATGTGATTGGAAAATGTGTTTCACCTCTGTGAGTCTCAATATCCTTATCTATTCAAGGGAACTAAAAAGAATTGTTTAGCCTGTCTTTCAGGAATACTGGGAAGCGTAATGAGAAAATAAATATAAAAATGCTACCTAGGCATCAAATAAATGGATGATTACTATCAGGTTTCTGAAGGAAGTTGTGACACTGATTTCCCAAGAGGAGGAGGGGACATGGATCTCACCATCTTCCTCTTTTTTAAGGTCTGGTCAAGTTTCAAACTCTTGGGGGATAAAGAAGTTCCGTGTAGTTCTTTCATATTTCTGCCTTGAAAATCTAGAGGATCTTTAGCCTCTGCTGGAAGAAAATTCACGTTAAAGAAGCATCTGTGAAACACTTTTTTTGACTCTTTAGAAGTAAAACCTCTTTACTGCCGATGAATAATAATAGACTTAGGCAAATGGAGAATTTATTGGTTCATGCAAGTAAAAAGCCCTGGGCCAAACAGCCTTTAGTTTTGGTTGGATCCAGGTGCTTGAAAGCTAAGATTAGGAATCTGTCTCCTTCTTTGAGCCTATGTTCCTCAGTATTGGCTTTTTTACTTTTTTTTTTTAAGTTAGACTTTCCTTTTATGGAGGCAAAATGACTACTTACAGCTCTAGGCCCATATGCAGCTAGTTTTAATAGATAACAAAAGAAAGAGAAAGCCTTCTTTTCCAGTTGTTCGGGAAATCCTTGGGCTGGTTGTCATTGGTGCAACTTGGGCACAGCCCCTCCGAACCAGTCACGAAGGCCAGGAAGATATCAGGCTCTGACTGGATAGGCCTGGGAGCCCTAGAGCCCAGCATTGGGGTTAGCTTCACACAAATGGCATGGACTGAACTATGAGGAAGGTGGTTCCTCAAAGGCTAACTATCAGGAAGACTGTTTCTAAAATAAGAAAATAGAAAATAGAAAAGATTAGAAAAGGGTGCTAGACATGCCTTCCCTCCGTCCCCTCAAAAAACAAAACCAAAAACTTAATGCAATATATTATTTGGGGCACTATGGGGATGAAATGATAAATAAGACATCTGTCATAGGGCTTCGAGTCATGTGAATATGCAACTAGGTACACATGTAGCAATGAAGAAGAAGTGCTGTTAACAGAAATAATAGTAATTAACATTTATTCAGTGCTTTCTAGATTCTAGCTCCTGGTCTAAACACTTTAGCTTTTTAACTCCAAAAGATCTCCAAAAGAACCAGAAAAGGTAGCAGTTGTTCTCCCATTTTAAAGATTTTATTTTTTTATTTGTCAGAGAGAGAGAGAGAGAGAGCACAAGCAGGGGGAGCGGCACGCAGAGGGAGAAACAGGCTTCCCCCTGAGCAAGAAGCCTGATGTGGGACATGATCCCAGAGTCCTGGGATCATGACCTGAGCTGAAGGCAGATGCTTAACCGACTGAGCCACCCAGGTGTCCCAGTTCCCCCATTTTGTAGATGAAAAAGCTGAGGCACAGAGAAGTTACTTTATAGTACGTTAGGAACAGTTATTACTGATTAGCCACCCAGAATGGTGACATTGTCCTGCAGGGGGCGCTGTCTGAAGAGGTTTTAGGATTATAGGAGGATTTCACCAGAGAGGGGGAGAGGGCAAAGGTGTGATTCTAGGAGAAAGAAACACTGAAAGAATGTACAGGAAGTATTTAGGAAATGGTGAGAAGTAAGAGTAAGGTTGGGCTTTAACACTGGGCTTGTGGAAAAGGATGAACAAGAGGGAGGGGGAGAATGGTCCACTGGGACCAGTTGTAAAGCCTGGCCATAGCTCTGAGGGGTTGGGCTTTTTCCATAGTCTGTTGGATTTTTAAGTAGGGGAGAGACTTGGATTAAACGAAAATGGCCAGACCCCTGAGTATTTTTAGTGGGGGATGTTGGCTTTATTTCTCTGCCTTATGTTCTTGAGCTGTTTTGGAAGTTTTTGCAAATGTCCCGTTGGGTGGCATTTAGGTGGTGGTTTCTTTAAAGGACTTTGCTACACTTTAGTGAAGGGTTTTTTAAAAGGGAGCCCGTTTTTTGACATTCTGTTTTCTGTAACTGCTATTGAGGAGAGGTAAAGCAAAGCCAGGCTCTTATGGAACACTTGCAACCTGAGACAAGCAGGTCTCTGTTTCGGTCACAGTTGTACAGTAAAGCCGTTCAGTCCTCAGAACCAGGACGATAACACGGTGCGCTTATTTAATAGTCTAATTGCTCTTCTGTTCTGTTCCGTCATTAAACGGTGTTAGAATTGAGAATTAGGACTCTCTTTCCTCGCCAAAAGAAAACACAAGTGGCTTGTTGACTGCAAGATTTACTCTCACAGATCCTTCCAGAGGAATATAAAATCCTGGCCGTGCCTCCACAGCAAGGAGGTGGCATATGCCCCGGCCTCGTCTCCTGAATGCAGGCTCCGTGCCCAGAAGGACATCATAAATCATTTAAAATTTATGATGAGCCCAGTCGGGTGTTACACCCTGTTAGTTGGCTGCCATCTGTCCTCTGCACACTATAGCCTTCCTTCTTCAGAGCACAGAGACTTTTTCAGATGAGCCGTAGGACAGAGAGCTCAGGATTTTCCCTTTGGCGGGCCCAGCCAAGAAGTAGAGGGGGCAGAAAACAGAAGACGCCTGTTCGTAGAGTCTTACCACAGGCCTCGCTTGCTCTCTCCTAGGCTGGAGGTGGAGAAGGGGCAGAAAACAAGACCGTTAACATTATCAGCCTGTTTTCTCTTATTCGTTTATGCAGCAAATGCACATATTTTCTGAGTTCTAACAACCTGCAAGGCACTATTGGGAAAATGGCAGTAAACAAGAGTTTTGGTTCTCATTGAGATCATACTTAAAAAGTAGATGCCAGTTCAGGAGGGGATGCCGTATTTTGCAGGATAAGATGGATAAAGATGAGAAAAGGAACAAGCTATTCTACGTTGGGTGTGTGAGGAAGGGATTTCTAATAAGGTGACCTTTGAGCAGAGACTTGAAGGAAGTGATGGACTGAGCTGTGTGGGGGTCCGGGAAAAACCCATCCTGGTAAGGACAGAGGCCACCAGGCAGGGGCTTGCCGTGTGTGTCAGGTGACAAGCAGCAGGGCTGGAGGGGCTGGAGCAGAGAGAGCCAGGAGGGAGCCATCAGGGAAGGACCCCACGGTGGGGAGCATCGTGTGGGGGGCAGCCTCTGGGGGTCATTGTGGAGACCATGCCAAGGAGTAGAGATAGTATTCAAAGCCAGATGGACAGCCATTGGATGCTTTTGGGAAGATCGGTCCTTTTCAAATATTTGAAAAGCCAGAGTATAAGCATGAGAGCAGGAAAATGGGGACACAGGGCGTCCTTCCCTTCTTAGAAAAATGTATGCTGTTGTAATCACAAGGGACTGTCGGAACTTTAACTCCCCCAGTCCAGGGAGCAAAACAGAAATCATGGGTTTGCTTGATCTTCATGTAAAAACCACACATGCCTTTTTTGATTGGGATAAAAGTGAGCCCCCATGAGCTATTTACTCAACTGGGAACAATACTTCTCCTGGAGAGACCTGGCTACTGCACCCGGTGATCTATGCCCCTGCTAAGTCTCTTCCCCAGCAGTACTTGCGAGGGAGGCAGACCCCCAACATTATTGCTGTTGTTGCACTGATTAGTGTGAACTTCAGGGTCAAAGAGCAGCTGGTTGGATCCTCGACATCAGATTCTAGGAGGCTTCAATAACCCGCTTTGCTCTCAGTGAACACAGAGCTAACTCACACTGTTTCCCCATCACAAATGACTAGAGCTATAGGGACTGTGGGCTTGATTAACTGCCGAAGTCACAGGGAGTGTGGTTCTGACTCCTTATGAGGAATACTTTCCTAAGAATGAGGGTGACAGATATCTGGAGGAGGCCATCCTGCCTCTGAATGTTTTCAAGCAGGTGAGCACATCTCAGGAATGTTCCTGAAATGACTCTGGCTTTGTGCGGCCCTGTTGGACGAGAATGACCTCTCCAGTTCATTCCAGTGCAGAACACTTCCAAGCCTGTGAAAAAGTGTCCAGTGAATGTGCTCTGCAAACATACAGACACTGTGTAAACATGAGGCAAATATTTTAAAAGATGAAGAGTGTGATACTTGTTCTTCTGGGAGAGTGGTGCTTGGAACTTGGTGCCCTAGCAACATACTTTCCATGCTCAGTCGCCTGCAGTTTGTTCTCATTGGCCCGCTACACAGTTATCTGCACTATGTGTTAAAAACCTGCTCAGCCAGAGACCAAACAAATCGCCAGGGCATTTTCCAATCAGGGCCCGTTTATAAAAGGTAGAGCAAAGAACAAAGCTGTGGGGTTTGATTCCTGGCAGGAAGCCCAAGCTGCGTCCTCAGAGCTCCAGAATTTACAAGGAAGAAAGAGGAGGGATTTATTAACTGAGATTAAGTTAGACTTAAAGCGACAGAAAGCTTAAAACTAAAACTGAAGCATCCTCTGGGATCCATACTGGAAAGGCAGAATCAAAAACGAGATATGTTCTGGGCTCTCGGACGATTTTTTTTTAGTGCAAGAGTGAAAGCTTTTAAAGACGCCCAAAGCAGAGATTACAGAATGGCCTTGATTAATGATAGAGGATCACACACCATTGGAGCTGGGTGAGGTGTCCTTCAGCGACCATTGAATGCAGTGGTCAGGGTCCTTCTGAGCCACCTGTGCAGTGTTGGCAGCGCCCCTACTGTGTCGTTAGGGGTGTTGTTTGGCTCCCTGTGCTGACAGGAGTTCTCTTCTCTTTGACAAAAGCTTGGACAAATTGAAGCTATCCTGAAATAACAGCTCTCTTTTTACCTAAAAGAACAGCTCCAGCTGGCCCCCCACACCCAGTTAACTTTGTCCATTGAAATCACCAGCGTTTAATGAGCTGTGGTTACTTGCTTCTGGAAGGAGGGTGGAGTGGGGCTGGGTGGCAATCTAAAAGAGGGGAAGGTTCTGTGTGTGTGTCCATTTGAACCAAGAAGGTGTTAATTATCATTCTTGTGACCATTTGTTCATCCACTCGTTCACTTATTCATTTTCTTGTTTGTTTCCATTCTGAGTCTGTCCACAAAATGTGTCTGGCAAAACTGAGAGCAAAGGGCACGTATGCTAGAAATTAAATACAAATGAAGTCAGGTTTCTAAGAAGGAGGAAACAGATTTCATCCATGAATTGTCATATGAAATCTGTGTTAATATCAAGTGTTACTCTGACCTCTGGCAACCAGGATAAAAGGGAAATACACAATTACTGGTTGTCAGAAAAGGAAAGAAATATTTCAGTTTCTTCCAGAGAAACTAAGTGTTGGTACTCTGGGGCTCATGCCATTGCTGAAGACTTTCAGGGGCTTCATACAAAGCTCTCAGCCCAAGGTACACCCCTTTCTCCCCCTCTCTGTCTTCAAAGTCCTTCCTTCAGACCACCTGGAGCACCCTCAAAAAACATGTCCTTAGTGTTATTACGAGCCCTGTCTATATGTGTCAGGGCAGGACTTGGGGTAATGGATCTCGAAATGATGTTGTTCATGTGGTTCTAGGATTTGCAAATTCTGAGACCAGACAGAGGAATTGTGGGGAGAATCAGAGTCCAGTCCTGCTGTGGCTACCCAGTCTCCCCCAGTGTGCCTTTCCTTCTCCTTAAAGAGCCGTAGGCCCTTTCTGTGGCCTGGTTCTGCTGTGTCAAGGTGCTTTTTCGAACAGGTCATCTAGAGGGAAGAGAAGTCTCCAGAACACACTTCGGACAGTGTTGGCTCAGAGGATTAGTAGATTAGGATTAGTAGATGATACTAATTTCACACACCATCTTGGCCCCTCAAAGTGGGGAGTCGAGTTAGACATGCACAGGGTTCAGGAAACCAATATTATATACACATAAGGTGAATACTGTCCAAGTCCCACCCTAAACTCCTGAGCTCCACTCTGAAGTTGTAGCAGGAATTTAAATTCTTCCAGAAGAGGGAAGAGGCATTGTTGAGATTCCCATCCCTTGAAGTGCCTTTGAAAGCATGAATTGACCCCATCCTCCTGACTTGGGATTTGTCAAGGGATATAACGGAACATGCTTGAGTATGGCAAGGGAAAGAGTTACAGAGATCTGATGTGTTGGACTTTTGTGACAGATGGTGTGAGAGAGAAAACACTGGAAAAGTAGTGCCTTTTCTCTGGGATCCAGATGAGTTACCTGAATATCTACTGAACGTTTGTCTGTCTGTTTGGTTTTAATGTAAACATACGTATCCTTTGTATACATTGCATATTCATTGAAGCCTGTGTTTTAGAATGCCTAAAAAAAGGAATATTTTGAAGTGAGAAGTAGCCTTTGTGCTCTATAGCTGATATGAAATAATGTGTCTGGTTTCTTGCGCAAACATCATCATTTGAAGAACTAGGTGCAGCAGCTGGGTTTCAGAGCACGGCTGCAGTCCTTTGCCCTTGTCCTAATTATATTGACTCCAACCACGTATTTTGCTAGACAACGCAAAAAACTGGGCGTTGAGCCCTCAGGTGAACAGAATAAATATGCTCAATTCTACTTGGAATGTTTTTCATAATTATTTTAAGCAATGACTTGATTCTTACTTATGCTTATTCTTTTTAAAAGTATTAGAAAGGAAGATATCCACAAGACAAAGTAGAGAGGAGCTGATAAGAAGGGGCGTTCTTAAGGAGTTGCCTGATCAAGGTGAGGAAATTACTCATACATTTAAAGTAACTTGATCCTTTATTCTTTGGTCTTTCTTTCATTTTCTTTTAAAATTTAAGATGATCATGGTCTTTGGGAGATAAAGCAGTGAGTATGGCACTCTGAGAATCTTGCTTTAATTCAGAACACCTTTGTGGGCTGCAGAGAATCTAAGGTATTCTAGAAAAGAAATTCAGTGACCTTCACTGAATTCCGTCCTTCACTGTATGTCACTAACCCTAGAGCTCTACAGAGGTACTCAGCTGAAGATACAGATAAGATACAAATGTTTATATGACTCCTCATCTGTTCTTGAGCTTCAGTCCTTCTATACAAGTTAACTCAGTTGTTTGAGTAAATGCAATGTTGTTGCTTGGCTCCTGCCTTTTGGTTTCTTAAGCCTACCAGTAAAAGAAAAGGGAGAGAAAAGAAATAGTAAATGTATCTTTTGTTCTGATACTCTATAATACAATCAAATTTACAATCAATAAGGCACAAATGGAGAAATTAAATTAATCCGCTTTATGCATTCTCTCAAGTAATTTTCCTAGTATTGTTCTCTTTTCATTTCTTTGAATCTAATTGTCTTTCACCTTTTCACTAACAATTATTATTTCTAAGTATTTTGTTTTCCCTGTCCCTAATCTTCCCCTTTTTTCTCTATCCTAGCAAGAGGGAATCTTGCTCAAAAAGACTAGGCTTAAATAGAAACCAAGATAGACCCTCAGAAGAAGACACCAAGATTGGTTATTTCTCCAAATAAGTAACATCAGATAATTTTCATTGCTCCCCCTCCTCTTAAAACTATAGGAGATTTTTGTTGCAAAATTGTTGATTTACCTCATGCCTTCCCTTGCCCCACCCCCTGGACATTTACTGGGATAAAGTAGTATTATTGTACTTTTATGGGAACAAATAAAGTGCTATTAATTTGGAATTAAATCACAGGATTCTGGTAAATGTTCTTTGCAAAGAACATCTTTTGGAATCCACTATTTATAAATCCAAATGACACACTTTTTCCAACATCTGAATAATTCTAGAGTGGAGCTAGGAAATGCTTTACTATTTTACTGCTGTTTCAAAGAATATAGGGAAATCTAAAGTGAATAATGCCACTTTTCTTGAGCCCTCAAGATTTAGGCATTTTATTTCAATCTCTGACCGATTACATTTTTCTCATTCTGTTTTACGAATGAACTTTATGTCTTCTTTAATTTTCTGTTACCATGAAGCTATTTATTTCCTATCTGGGACTTTTAAAGATAAAAAAAAAAAAAGCACATCCCTAACTTTTTGTTCCTGGAAGGCGGGCTTGCAGTATCAAAATTAGTCTCCCCTCTAATCTCTCTGGAGGCAGGAGAGAAATTACAGATCCACTGAGCAATCACCTTTCTGAGCTATCACCTTCCTGGGCTGGGCCAGCACAATTGTTTGATATCATTTATTTGGAAATTGTTTAAAGAAAGGAAAAATGTAAAAATTTATGATTGAAATTGCTAATGAGTATGAAAGATAGAGATTTAGAGACCCCTTTTTTACCTGATTAAAAATTATAGCTAGAAAAGAGTTTATTTTTCCTAAAAACAAGTGGCACTGGTCAACTTAAAGAAATGCTTAGTGTTGATTGGTTTTTGTTCTGCCTAATCTGTTAAACTATTTACTTGATGGGTTATAATTTCTGATACTTACTTCCCAGAATTCTGACTCTAGTTGACCTTTTGGTAACCTCCGCAGACTGAACATTAAAAGTTTTTAAAACATAAAAGAACGAAACAATTTTTCACCTAAACATAATGTAATATTTAATGTTTGGGAAGTCCTAAATTACTGAATTTTACTTTCTGCCTTTTTCATGGTCCCTATATGGAACTATAGAAACGACCTAATCCTTGAAAGTTCCTGGTGATGCCTATTGTAAATAGAGTCTTTCCCCTTTTCAGCCAAAAGCTGGAGAAAATAGTTTTCTGTCATTTCTCTAGAAACAATTATCTTGAGAATTTCGGTTTGTTTTCAGCTCTAGCCAGAGACTGGAAGCTGCTGTGCTTGGTGACCACCTCTTGTCTTCTGCCACTGAAGATTCATCCTTTGCCTTGATCTTCCTGACCTTGCCTTAGCTCTTGACAGTTATTGTCAATTATGTCCTTTATTCAGGGAGCCAGATAGACTTTTTCGATCCCTCCAGCTTCCCTGGGTTGGACCTCATCCCATCCCACCCCATACCCTCACTCCCAGCTTTTATTATTATTATTCCTTTTAGATGATCTTTTTTACACTAACCTCTAACTTCCATCTAAAAGTTCAACAATTGGTCTTCTCTCCTGAGAATTCCCAGGTCTAGTCCAAGGTCATTCCTTATTTTCTGGTTCTTTCCTTCCATCTTTTCCCTTAGCTTTAGCATGAGGGCATGGAGATGTTCCTGCCTGCCGTGCAGCCTCTTTTCTCTCTCTTCTGCGGTGTACTAGTTTTAACCTTCGATGAGTCACTCACTGTTTGGTCACACACAACTTTCTCCTCATCTCTGTTTCTCTCTTAACTATATCCCAGATATACTCGTTTGGCCAGAAAGAGGGAAAGCCCCCAGACACTCTCCTGCTCCTTGTTTCACCACTGATGTCTGTGTGTGCTTTATCTCTTGTTCACTTGAAGCTTACAGCCTTTCCTGAGCTGTCTTTTTCCTCTGCACACAAGGGCTCCTATTACTTATGACATCAGCATCTTCCCCTGCTCTCCTTTGCTGGCAGGTATGTGTGCATTTTACTTACATACATAAACTATATGCACCCCCACTGGCTGACACACACATTGTGACACACAGAAATGCTCACATACATACATACACTCACATACTTAATCACTAACAAAACACATGTCCACTGTCATTCAAATATGCTTCTAAATTCACTTTTATACACAGACACAGATATATGGACATGCACACATTGACATATTTATTCTTTCACCAAAATATGCTCAACTAATTCAGTCATATGAAAGGGCTCATACTGTTTTATGAATGAACTTTATGTCTTCTTTAATTTTCTATTACCATGAAGCTATTTATTTCCTATCTGGGACTTTTAAAGATAAGAAAAAATTAACATCCCTAACTTTTTGTTCATGAAAGGCGGGCTTGCAGTATCAAAATTAGTCTCCCCTCTAATCTCTCTGGAGGCAGGCGAGAAATTACAGATCCACTGAGCAATCACCTTCCTGGGCCAGAAGGAAGGGCTCAACTTGTTTTAGCTCTACCATTATGCACAAAACTAGAAAACTTTTTCAGTGCACACACCAATTAATTATTAATAACTTTAGTTCTACTCTGTTTGATGTTTGAATTTGTATTTATCACACATCAGTCTCTTTTTCCTACCTTATTTTCATAGGCACTAGCTTTATTTCAGACCTCGAAGTAAGTATCTTTCCACATTGTTGACTCTATTATGTGAAAATCCAATTTCTTATTGCACCACGACTATTTAATTTTCTCTCTAGCTTTTTTGTTCTAGATTTTAAAATCAATTATTTAACCTACTAAAGAATTTTAGCATAATAAGGGTTAAAATATAATTAAGTTTTCGCTAACATGACTTCAGCATATTTTTGTTATCAATTAAAGGCCGAGTAATCAAAGATAAATTTATATTTGGGTTGCCTAAAAATTGAGGGTTTTTTTTATATAAAGAAGTGGTTTTCTATTTTGTTTGGAATTTTCCATTCTTACATTAGTTTTTAATTTCCCTGTGTCTAATATCTGGACATTACATTGTGTCTCCCCTCCCTTGTTTTTAATAGCGAATTCCTTGGTATCTAATAATAAGAATTAAGAATCATTTGGTTTCCCTTTGGTTTGACCTATACTCTTTAAAAAGTATTACCTTAATTTTATTGAAATAGTTAAGATTTATTTGCAGTGGCATTGCCCTCAATTATCATCTATTTTACTTGTATACAGGAATCAGATTATAGGTACTTGGAAGTTATATGGCTCAGCAGTGATTGCTTTTTCATTTTGAGCATGACAAAATTCCATGATATGTATTTTTCTTATTAAAATGTCATGCCTGTTTTTATGGACAAGGCTAATGGATTTTATGTTGAGCCAAAGCAGTTCAATCATATTTAATGAAAATTTGAGAGATGATCTCTGTTTTACTTATAATGATTGCCAAAATAAGATTAATCAAAGACTGCATAAAAAGAGCTCTAATCATGCATTTCTTGAACTTTGCAAAGTCAAAACTTCAACTCCTTATTATTTATTTATTTATTTTTTTACACTGGTAGCAAAGCCTCTTAAAATGTTCCAGATACGATCTAGGGTTAGTCTTTTCAAACATCATTGAATTAAGAGTTTATGCAAAAATCTCATTCACTTTAGAAACTTCTAGAAATTATGAAACTTCACGGATAAGATTTAGTTATTTCTGATTTAGATAACATATTAGAAATTTTATTTTCACTTGTGATTTTTTTAAAAGTTCCTCTGTAATTATTTTTTTTCACATTTTTTTCCCCTAGTGTTTTCAAATTATAATTAGGCCACATTAAAGGCTTTGGTCTGTTATATTTAACAATTACCTGAGTGCATTTTAATATTTCCATCAATAAATAAGAAAATGAAAATAGAATTAGCCTCACTACCACCTTTCCCTGAATACAGAGTGGTAGTTATATTCATATGTAAAGTTAACATTATCACAGATGCAATCATGTGAGACAGAGATGGTTGTAAATTTTCATATTCTCCCTCTAACCATTTGTATATGTAATTACATTTCATGCTATTTGTGTATTTATATTCACCTTATGTTTTCAGTGCTTGTTAAAAATGTTTATTCCATTTTTCAGATTTCTCCTTTTACCGTTCAGTTTGTGAATGACAAAGAGACTCCTAAGTACTGACTTCAACAAAGCCTAAGTACAGAAGAGAAGGGCTCTGTTGCCCAGGCATGTTGTATAATTAGGATAATAATTCCCACTGTCGCGAAAGGGCAAGCAGATATCCCCTCCATTGCTGCTTTCCCCCAAGACTAAGGATTTTCTAGCTCTTTCTTTGGAATGAATTATTTAGTAAAAGATGGTGAAATGATGCAGGATGTATTTGGTTCCCAGGGTCTGAAAACACGAACCCAAACCCTACAGTCCTAGTAACTGGAAAACTGGGTTTTAAGAAAGCCATCAAGTTAGACATCTAGGTGTTTCTTTCCCCATTATAGATGGAGATGTAACAGTTAACTTTGAAAATTCAAACGGGCACATGATACCCATCGGAGAGGAATCTACCCGAGAGGAAAATGTAGTAAAATCTGAAGAAGGTAATGGCTCTGTAGCTGAAAAATCACCACCTCTGGAGGAAAAGGCAGAAGATAAGAAAGGTAAAATCAAGAGATTCTCCATATTCTTTTACTTCAATACAGCTCAACGTTGAGAATCAGGTCTTAGGCTCCAAATAGTGACTCTTAAGACCAGTTAGGGAGAAGGTTTGCAAACACAAAGAAGAGAGAAATTACAAGTGAAGAGAAATGGGATGGTTTTCTCAGGTAGATGCATACATTTTGTAAGCACGTCATTTAATTTTTTTACTTGGAAGCATTAATTAACAGTAATAAGCAGATCGCCTCTTCAATCATTAGAGCTATCTGGGAATATTATCCTTTCCTCAGGAGCTTTCCCTCAGTATTTTCTCTTATTTTTAGAAAAAATGCCATCAGTCTGAGTATCTTCTTCTATTAGTTAGAAGTGACCTTTGTGAGCATGTCAGTGTGGAGGGATGGAGGGGTATCAAAACCAAGATGGCTCTTTCCGCCCAGCATCATCTCTCCAATAGTGGGAACTTGCCTGGTGGCATCCATACACCCAATATTGTAGGTTCTAGTCCAGGTTCTAGACATTTCTGAGAGAGACCCAGGAATAGTTCCCAGAGATGCTGGGGACTTTGGTTGACCACAGCCTCAGCTTCATGATTTGTCTGTGCAATTGGAAATTTCAAAATACGCCAGGGGCAATTATGCCCTTCCCTGAAGGCTTCTTAAAAGACCTTGGTTTCTAGAGTGAATATGCTATGGTCGATTAAGGTACCTGCAAAATCTGTGTCTATCAAGGACCCCTCAAAACATTTCACAAGTTCCTGGTCACTGACTGATTGATTGATTACCTCTCCCTAAGACTTCTATCATGTGCAGGAACTTCCGAGCCTTGTACTTATGCAAATCAGAACTGAAACCCCCACAAAGTAAGGATTTGTTGGGAGATTCTAGATGATTCCATGCAGCCTCGAAATGAATCCTCAGGAAGCAGACTATTTCCTGTTCTGTAATGTCTGCCTCTGAGTTGGATGGCAAAAATTTGTCAGACCTAGCTTAAGTTCTGTAGGCATTGTGAAAATTCTTAGAAACTAAGCAGACTTGTCTTCCTCTGTTCTTGACCCAAATCCTCTAAAGACAAAGAAAACAAAAGAGCACTTGACAGACATTGTAACTTAAAATCATCTTCTCTGGAAGTCCATAACCCCTTATTTGCATATAAATTAGCCTGTAAAAATTTCAGAAGCCTCTGTGAACAATCTGTTAGAAATTTATTATTTTGCTTTATTTATTCAGTATTAAGTATAGTATTCATGAGGCTTTACTTAGTCTTGTTCTATTGAAGGACTCTGGTTAAACTTACAAATACTGATTATAAGAAATTAGCTAATATTTTTAATGATCATATTCCTGGAACATAAAGAGAAAATAGACCTAAATAGATTCCAGTGGGATTAATTTGGAAGTATTCATGCAAGTAGTGGTTTTTTTTTTTTTAAGTCCAACTATCCTGTCTCACCCAACTGTTAAATTTCAGATCCATCTGTGGTTTGTCCCTGGTACAGCCTTTTCACATTCAAGAATCACACCCTTCCTTACGTAATGGTGCCATCATTAATGCTTGCCTGGTCCATGTGGGATGTCCATCAGTGGTCTGACCATGCTTCAAAGGAAGTGCTTCCCTTATCAACTTAATAAAAAGTTGCTGACAGTTCTATGTTAATGAAACCAGCAGGCCTTGATGTTCTAAAAAGATGGCAGACCTCGTAGTCCATGGATATTTGAGAGGTGTTTTTGTTTTCTTATTCTTTTTTTTTTTTTTAAGATTTTATTTATTTGACAGAGAGGGACATAGCGAGAGAGGGAACACAAGCAGGGGGAGTGGGAGAGGGAGACGCAGGCTTCCCACGGAGCAGGGAGCCCGATGCGGGGCTCAATCCCAGGACCCTGGGATCGTGACCTGAGCCGAAGGCAGACGCCCAACGACTGAGCCACCCAGGCGCCCCATGTTTTCTTATTCTTTACTTAGAATTAGTACATTCAGTTCTTTTTGGTCAAACAAGATCTAAGCATCTTGCTTGGCTGGTCTGGATATCAAGAGATGGAAATGCTGGACATGCTGCCACACCCCAATAAGGCAGCAAAGCTTCCCTCCTGCTGCGTGGATGGTGCACCTGCCGGAGCCACACGGAAAGTGAGGGAAGGCATTTGGTATGGAAGCCACTTCCTGAGAGTCAAAAGAATGTCACTCATAACTCACACAGTACACAATGTTAAACATAAGATAACCTCATAAACAAAGATAACCACTTACTTCTCTGGGAAGACACCATTTAATTCCAAAAAACAGCCCAAGATTCACTTTTGCTTCTGCTCCTTTCATGGTTTCACTAGCATGCAAATCCACAATCCCATGTTCTTAATTCACCCTTTGGGTGTTCTTAATTCCCTTTCCCGGGGGTGAAATGCTCCCTTTCCTTTCACATTAAGCCAATTTATCCAAGAGTGTTATTTCATCTATTAATTGTTTATATTTGCAAAACCGTGCCACATGCCCTTAAGCCCCCAAATGCTTGTATGTCTTTGTAAGATAATATGTCAGTACTTTAATAATTGAAACATCGGTGTCAAAGAAAATAGAACAAATGGCAAATGCCCTTACACTGCATGGTGTGTAGGTTCCACCTGCAACTCTTGGGTGTTCCTGGGGCTCTGGATGGCACTGGACTCCAGAGTTGGTACGGTGGTCTGGGACCTCCTCTGCCTAACACTGGAGACTCTTCCCTAAAACCTTCAGGGCTTTCAGTCTCCCATTATTCCTTCTCAGTGAGTGCCTTTAAATATATAAGAAAAACTGATCTTGAATCTGTTATACATATATTGGTATTAAATATAAGAAATCTGAAAATAATTTGATACTCTGTCTGTTGAGGTGTTGTAGAGAGCTTTCCATGAAGTAACAAGGGACCTACATGCATTTGTTCCACAAATAATAATGAAGGTCTCCCATGGGTAGGGCTTTGCTGGGGCTAGGAGAAGAGTGGTGAGTCAGAAATGGTCTTTGACTCCAAGCAGATCGTGGCCTACGGGAGCGCAGCATGCAAACAGGCAATCGCCGAGCAAGATAGAAAGTACTCTGGAAGGCCTGAGCACATGGAACTAGGGGAGCTTGCAGTGGGGACCAAATTTCGTTCTTAGAAGCAGATATTTCCAAACTGAGATCTGAAGGAGACAAGGAGGTAGTCAGGTGAAGGAGGGGAATTGGGGCAGAGGTGCTTTCTTGGCAAAGCGAGGGTCACGCGCTGTTCTCAGGTTTGTTCTAAAAGTGTTGACCTGATGGAAGGAGCCATAGTATAAAAAACAGCTATCCTCCAGACATATTGTTTTTTTTTTTTAAAAGATTTTATTTATTTATTTGAGAGAGAGATTGAGAGACAGAGAGCACGAGAGGGAAGAGGGTCAGAGGGAGAAGCAGACCCCCCGCTGAGCAGGGAACCCGATGTGGGACTCGATCCAGGGACTCCAGGATCATGACCTGAGCCGAAGGCAGTCGCTCAACCAACTGAGCCACCCGGGCGCCCCTCCAGACATATTGTTTTAAAACATAGTATCTGTATCAACCCAGAATGAATAGGCACCCCTTCCTTAACCTTCTCTTGAAAAGATAATACTCCTATACACCATCAGTTTATATCATGTCTTCAGGTCGTATGGTAATAAAAAATATAAAGACTTCATTCATTACCTCTTAGATACAAGTAGAGAGTTTGTTTTCTACCAACATGGTGTTAATAACTATCAGCCAGTCGCATTCATTGAATAGACCTCCTGTTTAAAGCATTGTGTTTAATGGGATTTTAGACATGTAGACAAAAGGAATTTATAATTTAGTCCGAAGAGCGTACTGTTGGCACACAGGGACACACTGCTCCCTTAGGGTTCTCCGCAGAGTAGACGTAAGCATCGGCTATATGGCAAACACGCACACAGCATTGGTAGGGGTCGCAGAGGACGGAGGTGTGGATGGTGCTCGTCCACAAACGCCAGGAGCTTGCACACAGCATGTTCACTTTTCACCTAGTTGGGGTTGTCACTCCCAGCTGTCATGGAGTGAACATCTCCTCCCTCCCAAACCCAGAAACTGCATTCTTGGGGATGCAGCTTGAGGATTTGAAACTTTAGACAGAAAGAAGTAAGATCTTAGTGATAGACCTGTGAGGACAGGCTAAGACCTGCAGCATGAAAGAGAATTGAGGTTCCCAGTGTTGCAGATGAGTCTGATGGGCTCTCACCGTGGACAGTATCATCGGGCTTCATCTCTGTGCGTTATGCAACTGTCTAATCTTACAAAGAGTCACATAAAAAGGTATTTAAAGAGCAGACCTATGCCCCATGTCAAAAGACTGACAAGTCAACAAAGGTTTATATGTTTTATGTTAAAATGAAATGATTTACATGTGGCATCAACTTGTATTGTTCTCGAACCTAACTGACGTTTGTGACTCAGTGGCCTTCTGGTTCAGACCAGGGAGGTTGGGAGAGTCACCACTTAGTTAAAAAGACACAATATGCAAACAGAAAGGCACACATACGAAGTAGCCTCCGGTAAATATTGAACAAGCAGCTCAGACCGTAAATACCAGTAAGTTTAAGGGCAGGAGGGGACTGTGGTGGGCTTCATGGCTGGGGGAAGAGAAAAGAAAAGCTTTATTGATTACCTACTGTAACTTGAATCATTCTTATGGTAGTTATCTATGTAGATTGAGGGGATATAGTAAAAAAAAAAAAATGGCAGTTCTCACTTTGCACTCACTAGTATGAGAAATGAAACAGAAGAAATAATAATAAAATGGGATGCATTCTAATATTAAAACCCTTCCTGGTCATTCAGTAATGGGAGGATATATCCAGCAGAGGCTTATTGGTCTTTTTTTTTTTTTTTTAGGATTTTATTTATTTGACAGACAGAGACACAGCGAGAGAGGGAACAGAAGCAGGGGGAGTGGGAGAGGGAGAAGCAGGCTTCCCACCAAGCAGGGAGCCCGATGCGGGGCTCGATCCCAGGACCCTGGGATCATGACCTGAGCCGAAGGCAGACGCCTAACGACTGAGCCACCCAGGCGCCCCGAGGCTTATTAGTCTTGTCTTAACGCTGTCCGATGTTTTTTTTATTGTGCTCCATTGTTAAAGAAATGCTGCTTAGCTCTTTGGACCAGAACTGTATTTTAATTTATTTTAATTTCAATCAGCCACCATTAGAAATAATACGGATGTGAGTACATGAATGAACATTCAGCGTCTCCGCTTTCCGTAACGAGAGACAGACTGTTTCTCCTCCAGTTAGGCTAAAATCTTGTGAAAGGCTTCTGTTCTTGGGTATGAATTTTTTTTTAATGAATTTCAACCCTTGTCTTTTCAAAATTGTTACTTGTGTTTACATTGCAAAACAAATGTGATATTTTGGGGGATTCTGCACCCTCTGTACCTGGAGTTGTGACATTGTTTGGAAAAGGTCAGAGGAAGTTACTGGAAAACAGGAAGCTGCCCTTGTGCACTGTGAGAGCCTGAGAAAATTTTCATAGTAGAAAATAGTTTATTCGGCAATGCACTGTGCTTCCTGGAAAAGAGTCTACAGAGTCTCCCTGAGCATAGAAAATGATTGATTTTTGACCATAATTTGAGACAGAGCTCAAACCCCTTTCCTGTTGGTGGGGCTTGAGTTCTCCTGAGAGAAAGTCCCTGCACCCAGGGTAATGGTAGTCCAGTCACTGCCTCACTGTCACTCCTCGCGGCATTGTGCGCAGTGCACTGACCTACCACTCTCGGCGCCCTTCAGTTTTGATAAATTTAAATGTAGCACCCCTGCCCAGAGCCTTGTCCAGCAGCCGCTGCTTCATGGCTGGTGTCGGCCCCTGACGGCGGACACTGACACTTGTCCTCAGTGTAACTTCATCAAAGTAGCTCGTGCGACCCTGTTTGATCGCAGGAATGATTCATGTACCCAGACAGTGCACCCCGCTTTGGCCTTCAGCCTGTGCACCTTTGATCCTCTTTGCCGCTGGTATGGCCCACCCCGCTGGTTCCGAAGGGCCGAGCAGCCACGTGCTTGTATCACTGTCACCATACGTCTTGCTCCTTCTATTTATATGGTGTGTGTCTGTATCAGTCTGCTTCTGTTCACTTTCTCATTTGTAGAGAACACTGAAAACCACTCTGCAACACCAGCAGCTCCTGTTCCGTCTCCTCCAGCTCTTCCTAAGCCTAAACCCAAACCTAAGCCCAAAAAAACACCTGTGCCTCCAAAAGGGGCTGCTGCCGGGGCAAGCCCCAAGGGTGACGAAGTGCCTCCTATTAAAAAAATTACCAAGGCTCCTGGTAAGCAGGCCCCCGTCCCTCCACCCAAGCCAACGAGCCGAAACACGACCCGAGAGGCTGGTGAGTATGCCCCCTGGGGGCTGGAGTCTAGGGTGTTTGGCTCTGGGGTGGGGCTCATTGCTTTTTCTAGGAACAGTGGCCTTTCTGGTATCTGGTGTCTTAGAATGTAACACCGGTGGATTTCACTTTGCCCTAGAGAATACCCAGGAGATTCCTTTGTTGTTGCCTCTACCAAAGGAAAGTCAATCAGTTGATTAGTTGACCTCATTAGTTTTTGGGTGAATAGACCTCTTTCATTCCAAGTATCCACTATCGGTGTAAGAACCAGTAGAAGGATTCAGGGTGTAGTGTGCCTGATGAATGCCAGTGATCTGATATCACATTATTTACACATCGCCTGGCCTTCTGCCTATTTGAGTTTATGGGTGGCTCCTTGGCTTGGATTTTCCTTTAAAATGTATATGATCTTATATGCATATATCTTATATCACATATAATCTTATATGCATATAAGAATATGACACTTACGTCTTTGACATTTTTGCTGGAGCTTAGTATCTTAAATCTATCCACAGACGTAGTCATCTCTCTACTGACAAATGACAAAGAGTTCACGTCACTCAGTCCAGCTCCGCCCCACCACTCTCTACTGGAATCACAGCTTTTTCATCCGAGTTGAGGGTCACATGCCCAGTGTTCACTGTCCACCCTCATCCCCAGACTTGCGTGTGTTAGAAGGAATAGCATCCTACAGGTGTAGTTACATTCACTATTGCACATCACCACGGGTGGTTTGGGCAACCTACACACAACGGGTAATGTCTGCCCAGCGTTCCTCTCAAATCAGTTATGCTTAATGCAGAGTGGAGCTCCCCGTCTTCTAGCCAGGTGGCGTAAAGAAGCCTACCATGTCGTCCAGCTGCAAAAAGGACAGTAATCAAAGTATACCTGCTGAATGGCTTTTTCCGCTAACACACGCATAAGCATTCTCCTGTGTTGTAGCAAACCTTATTTTCCTCAAAATCAGTTACTTTCTTGCAGTTGGCTACCAGGATATGCCTCCGTGTTGATCCTTTTCCCTCCGTCATTTATACCCAGACTGCTCAGAGAATGGTTTACTGACAGTATAGCAGAAGTCCACATACAGATAGATATTTCTCTACCTGTGCTCCTCTCTTCGGCCTTTGACCTCCAGAGTCTGGGTGTCTTCTAATAAGCTCTGAAGGGAAATGTCTCAGAATGCTGTGCTTACGGTGCCAACGGGCCATTTCCTCAGGTACCAACTGCCCTGTGTCCATTCTTGTTGGCATCGCTCTGGTTCCCAGACTGCCCAGCAAACCTGAGGAGCCGTGCTTGAAGTGAGGCAGGCAGTGATCCACTTCTTAAAGAGCCCCAAACAGTTGCCCCGTGCTTGGGAATTACACAAACTTTCTCACTTCCTCCTGCCCCAGAGGGTAGAGGCTCAGTATTGACTTGGCTTGGGCTCTCTCATTTCTCCCAGAAGAAAGCTGGTGATTAATGCCGGGACAGGGTACAGCTTTCTTGAGAGATTTGGAGTTATATCCAGATATTTTCCTTGAAGGTTTATTTATGGGCTCATGATGTTCCTGGGAGAATAATACGGTCACATTATTATCCCTTGTATTAAATAAGGTTCCACTGGCCCATAGTGTGAATAACAGTGTTGCTCTTCTTAGGCCATCCCAGAGAAACAGGGTTTCATTGAACTATACCAACAAACCTGATGTGCAAGAATGCCTTTATCAAATATTGGTAATACTCCTTCAGATTCCAACTGATATTCCACTTGTAACCATTCAGAACTTTCTATGTGGTGACTTTGTTTTATTTGAATAATGTTGTCCTTCTAGAAAAGTTACTTCAAATGCAACTCGTGATTTTTAGTCAGATGTTTCCATTCTTATAAAAGCTATCAGTTAGGATTCTTCTTCAATTCCTCAGTTAGTATAGACCTCCAGATAACCAGATGCTGGCTTAGCACATTCAACTGCTTCATGAGTGAAATAAAGTCAAATGTCCTGTATTTTTTTTCTTTCTCATTGTTACACACTGTGTTAACAACGGAAGTATTTAACCGAGGAGAGGTGGCTTTACTTTTTTAATCATGGCCTAATTCAAGGTAGCTTAAGTGACATGGTGGATTTCAGCAGTCTTGTCATTTTAAAAGAAACTTAAAGAAGTATCTAGAGAAGTGTGACTTGACTGCACCCCAGGCATTGAAAAAATTCTTTTTTCCTTAAGTCGAGCTAAAGTTAACTAAAGATAACTGTTAGAAAAGAAAGAATTTTCTTTAAAAATATATATGTATAATGCACATTAATATACGTATGGGTATATGAAAGGGATTCTGTTCAATTTACCTACAAAAGTAACTGAATGTATTTAGACATCAAATCCTTAGATCTTTGTTGTGAAAAATAAATTTAGAATGGACTTAGATTATAGAAGTATGCTTAATACCCTTGTCTTATTAGCAAGTGAAGATTGTTAGCTTCAAAGAAGTAGTATGAGCAGGCCCAGACTTGGGGTAGTGTGAATTCTAGTTGTGTGTATCTAAAATAATAAAGCCCCCAAGCCATAAAGATACCTTTTAAGTCTGGATCTTCTTACCAAGTGAGACTCACACTTTTTTAATATGTCGGAGTTGATGAAGTCTTACATCTCATTGTCTGTTCCTTTATTTGTTCTTCATTTCTTGACCCTCCCCCAACTGACTTCAGTAAAGGTAAGTTATAATAACATCTGTTATGGATTGGCTCCCTGGTACTAACAAGATATTTTGTAATAGTTCTGCGGAAGATAGTTTAACCCCTCATGAAAAAGAAGGAATGTACCACATTACAACAGAAGAGGCAATTAGGAGAAATTTGTAGATCATACAGGTCATGAAACAAAAGACTATTCTCATAGGAGTTTAAATGTGTTTCCCAAAATGATATAAAGAAAAGGAGAGTTAAGCTCTTTTTTTTTTCCTGAAAATTGTTTGGTTGAAGGCAATCATATCCCAAAGCAGGCAAATACCTTCTAGTGGCCCCAACCATCCTCTGATGAAGACCCTCTAGGAACATAAGAGGTAAGGAAGATGGGCTTTGTGAGGGTGTTGGTCACAAGATCTGAGAATGACATTCTTTCCCTTCAAATTATTCGAGTGCTACCCATGTAGACATTTTTTGTAAAAATAATTTTTGGTATTTTGTGGGGTTTGGGGGTTTTTTAATTTAAATTCAATTTAATTAACATACAGTGTATTATTAGTTTCAGAGGTAATTTAGTGAATCACCAGTTGCATATCACACCCTATGCTCATTACCTGAAGTGCCCTCCTTAATGCCTATCACCCAGTTGCCTTTTGATATTTTGAAGGGGACTTGCCTTTCTAATGCGGTCGTGTGTTTTCTCTCTGCCTCATCGCCACTGCAGATGGAGGTGCGGCTGGCATGGCACGCTTCTCTCTCTTGAGCCATGGGGATAACTGGTTTAGAGTTGAGTACATTTGCTTTTGTTCCAGAAAGGAGCCAGAGGGATATACCCTGGCCACTCTGAATGCGGGCCGCTCCATTCCCAAAAAGACATCATTGAACATGTAGAATTTGTGATGAGCCCAACCTGCCCGGTTATAGGACAGCTGCTGTCTGTCCTTTATACACTGTGTTGTCCCTTCTTTGGGGCATGCAGGGACTCATTCAGGTGACCTATAAGACAAGCAGCTGAGGATTTCCCTTTGGCTGGTCCAGCCAGAAAAACTAGAGGGACTCCTCTTGTCCCTTAAGTTTTGCCTTCAGCATCACTGGCTCCCTCCTAGATTCGGGGTAGGAAGGAGGCAGAAAATAAAACCATTATCGTTATTAGCCTATTTCCTTTTATTTGACAAATGTAAACATTTTACAGGGAGCATCATAATTGACAATTGCAACTCATTTGTTTGTTTAAACAAATTTAAACTCATTTGTTTATTCTTTGACTTTTAATGCAAAATCTCTCTATTTTAGCTGGTTCCTCTCATTCAAAAAAAACAACTGGGTCCAAAGCATCAGCTTCACCATCTACTTCCTCCACCTCATCTCGTCCCAAAGCTTCAAAGGAGACACTTTCTAGCAAAACAGGGACAGTGGGAATCACAAAGGGCAAGAAAAAAACTGGCAAGCAGCCAGCCTCTCGCCCATCCTTGGATGCAACCACTTCTGGCACATCTGACCTTAAAGGAGAACCTTCTGAGATGAGGGTGGAGAGTCTCAAGCCTGAGCAGACTGTCCCTGGGACCGATGAGCAGACCACAGGCAAATCTAAGTCTGCAGTCCCTCCACCTCCTGTGGCTCCTCCACCTCCTCCCCCCGCCCCTCCTCTTCCTCATGAGGAGCAGTGCGCTTTTGCCTCAGACACTCCTGTTGTCCTGGTCAGCAATGGAGCTGACCTGCCCGTCCCTGCCTTAGACCCAAGTCAGCTTCTCTGGACCGAAGAGCCCACCAACAGAACCACTGTCCTCTCAGGCACTGTCTTAAGTGTTAGCAGAGAAAATGCAAAATGGTGAGTCGGGGCATAAACCCCCGTATTGCATCTGTATCCCCAGTGAAACATTGTGCTAAAGATCACTAAACCACTCTATGGGAATTGAAGGAACCTACTTGGTTTGGTTTTACAATGTAATCTAGTGATTGTTAGGTAAGCACACGTATCATCCAACCATTGGTTTTTTCGTAGCCCTGCCCCAGGAATGTCACAGGCTACTGGAGAAGATGACATCGGTCCTACTGACAGGTACCACTTCAGATCTGTGGCTTTCAAGTAGATTTAGAGCCTGCTTCATCACTGTTCAGCAATCCCTTTTCTTTTTTCCCGGGACAGTTCCCTTTTCTTTCCTTACAGTGGTTATTTTAAGTCTTTACTACCTGTGTCCAGATGGCTCACCCACTCCTGCCTACCTTCATTACAAGTCACTTAGCCTTCTCTTTCTCGAAGAAAATAAAACTCTCTCAGATTCCACCCCTTTTTCCACCAGCTTCAGAGGGGCCCCCTTTCTTGCTTCCTCAATTCCCCACCCAACTCCAGTGTTACCTCCTCTCTGATGCATTTCAGCACTCATCCAGACAGAACTGGTTGGTGCATCTACTCTACTCTGGCAGCCCTTTTTTCGTCTCTCCATGGGACAGAGCTACGCAATATATCTGTTTGCCTCTACATCCCCGGCAACCAGTACAGAATCTGGAATGCCATAGACATGACATCATCCAGTTGTCCAAGCCAGAAACTGGGGATTCATCCTAAGGGTTTCATTCTTCTTCATTCCCTGCATCTAACTCCTCACAAAGGCCTGTCCACAAAGGCAAAAAAACCACATTAGCTCTCCTGTCCCACAGGTATGAAGGGAGGGCTGTCGGCGTATAGTAGTTGTCATAACCAATTCTGTCTCGGGAAGTCTTAGCGTTCTTAAATCCAACCTCTCCTCTCCTGTTTCTAAGAATAAAACTAAAATTCACTCTTGTGATCATTTAATATTTTCTCTTTTAAAAAAAGCTTAGTACATTAAAAAATTAGTACATTAATTAAGTTGATTTGGATCAAGAGACTAGCGTCGTTAATTATTCAATTGCTGATAATAATCACCTTCATTTATTGAATAGTTATTTAATGTCAGGAACTGTCAGTTATCATTAATTCACATAAGTCTTCCCTGAAATATCTCTGTTTAATAGATGAGAAAACAGACACTGAGAGAGGGAAAGTAGTTTGCCCTAGATTCCCCACTTAGTAAGTAGCGAAGTCAGAATTTAGGCTCAGAGCTGCACACTTACAGCACTCTATGTTCTAAGAAATTTTGTACATTTCCAAAGCACTTGCTTCTACTTCTGCAATTTCTTTTGTGTTTGTTTCTTGTTTTTTGTTTTTATCATTTTGAGTACTATGGTTTGGAGGAAAGCCAAGGAAAGATAAATGTTAAATTATAAATTATTTTATTTGTTTGACACATTAATAAACAATATGGGAGAAGACATTGAAAGGAATGGCTATGATGTCTGTAACACTTCTAGCACATAGCAAATGTCTTCATTTAATTATAGTGTGTGTTTTCCAGCATTGCAATGAACTCCAACCTTTAGAACTCAAAAATCATTCTTTGAGCATGTATTTCCTGCTTGCCTTCTATGGGCTGGGCAGTGTACTCAGCACCAAAGATACAAAAGTAAGCAAGATGGGGCACCTGGGTGGCTCAGTCGGTTGAGCATCTGCCTTGGGCTTCAGTCATGATCCCAGGGTCCTGGGATCGAGTCTGGCATCGGGCTCCTTGCTCAGTGGGAAGCCTGCTTCTCCCTCTCCCTCTGCTTGCCGCTCCCCCTACTTGTGCTTTCTCTCTCTCTCTGTCAAATAAATAAATAAAATCTTGGAAAAAAAAAGTAAGCAAGACCAAGACATTATAGTTAAAAATAGTTCTTACCAACATAATGTCCAACATGCTCAGGAAGTACAAATATTTAAGACAGGTCTGAATAGATTGAATATATGGGTTTATTATTCACTATACTAAAGGACAAGGTACAACAAAGTGATTCCTTAGATAGTCTTTGGCAGTGAGAGAGCCCATATCCCAAGGTGACTTGATGCTGTCTGGTCCACTTCCTCAGACATGTAGGGAAGCCACTATATTGTGCTAAGCACTGTACTGCATGAGGAGGGGGGCTTAATGTCAGTCTGCAGCCCAAGTATGCACAGGATTGTCAGACAAATAGGCGAGTGTCTGTTCCCTATTTCCACTGGAACTATGACCAGAGAGCAAGCTTAGAACATCATTAGACATCGAGATATTTATATATAGATTTTTCTGTCACTCTGGATAACTATAATCCTTTCCTAGAAGGGGGCATTGAGATTTTCTTCTCTGTATGTTCTTCAAAGTTAAAATTTAAATAGCAGTTCATTCCACAGGAGTGGTTTGTTTGCTCTTGAGTTAATGAGCCTGGAATAAGTAGTCTCTCAAATTTTTTTCCAAATTCTTTCTTCCGTTTTTAAGTAGATATTTCAGTTAGAATTTCTAGCTCTTAGTCACTTGCTTTACTTAGAACTTTCCCTCAGTTATGTTTAGTGAACGAATGTGTGAAAATCCTGTCATCTTATGAAGAGGCTTCTGTTTGGAATACAAATATCAAAACTTTAAAGAAGATAAGTGGCTTTGTGTAAAAATATCTTCCTCTATTCACATATTGCAGGGTAGTAACAATGTGGTAGATTTCTATTTATTGGCGGCTTCATTAGTATCATATAGGTCTGGAATAATTTAAGGCGGACACTAAGAAGTCCATCTGGAGCCCATATCCAAAGGGGACTTGACTGTGTTTAGTCCCATTTCCACGAACACTTGAGTTCACTGTTTTGTCCAATGTGCCCAAGACACCTAGGGGCAAATGAGAGGCAGATCATGAGTTGATTGACACAAATTTGGAATATGATAATTTACTATTAAGTTAATTATAATCTACATAATATGATATGAATATAACTTAGAATATCAAGTATAAAATAAAATACAACATTTAATAGGTAGATTAAGAGTCTTAAGTCTGGGTTCTAGAATGGACTTGATACCTTGTTTTGGACAACGCACCCATGGTCTTCTCAGGTTCCATGAACTGCAATTTATCTGTCCCCTTATACTGGAGAACAGATGTAAGTTGTAAATGTATGCAGAAGTCTTTGAAAACTATAAAACATTATAAAATACAAATGATGACATGAAAATAATGATAGATATCATAATAAATTAGTGAGCAGTGACAGAAACAAATACCAGGGCTCAGCCCTGAAGTATCTTTTGTTCTGCTCTTCAGAATGTGTTATTAATTGACACATCTACTAAATGTGCTGTGGTCACCCACAATGGCAGGCTGTTCAGACAAGGATGGCTTCCAGTGGCAGTCAACTAGAAATCCAGACCGTGGAAAAGTTGTCCATATTTAAAAGGAGATTTCATACTGTGGTAACAGTGTGGTGGTTCCTCAAAAAATTAAACCTAGAATTACCATGTGATCCAGCAATTCTACTTCTGTGTATATAGCCCAAAAAATTAGAAATAGGTACTTGAATAGATATGTGTACACCAGTGTCCTTAGCAACATTATTACAACAGCCAAAAGGTAGAAGCAGCCCAAATGTTCATCGACTGATGAATAGATAAAATGCGGCGTATATATGCAATGGAATATTATTCAGCCTTAAAAGAAATTCTGACATATGCTAAAGCATGGATGAACCTGGAAGACATGCTAGGTAAAGTAAGTCAGACACAAAAGGACAGATGTTGCATAATTTTGCTTATATAAAGCACCTAAAATAGCAAAATACATAGAGACAGAAAGTAAAATGGTGGTTGCCAGGGGCTAGGGGATGAGACTGGGGAGTTATTCTTTAAGGGGACAGTTTCAGTTTGGGAAGATGAGAAGATTCTGGAGATGGGACAGTGGTGATGGTTGTACAATAGTGTAAATGTCCTAACTGCCACTCGACTATATACTTTAAAATGGTTAAAATGTAAAATTTTATGCCGTGCATATTTTACTCAATAAAAATAAATAAAATATGTCGTGCATAGTTTCCCCTTTGAAAACAAGAATTTTGGCTGTTGGCTTTTTCTAATAAGTGAAAATTTTTTAGAGTGCTTAGACTAATAACCACAAAGTACAATTTTCAATACCTCAGATTCTGACAAAGTTTACCTGTTTTTATTACTCAAAGAACTTTTTTGGGAGGTTTTTTTGGTTTTTCCTTTTTTTTTTTTTTTTGGTTTTTTAAGTTAATGAAAACAGCAAGCACATGCTTTGCACAAAATGGTCTTTCAGAAGTGTGACATCCAAATTTGGATTCTTCTGTTTTTATCAGAAGGCAATTTGGGGATTTTCTGAATCTTAAAATGAAGATTACATTGTTTTTGATATGATATGTTTTCGGTATGTTTTCAATGACATTTTTTTTCCTATTCTAGTCTGTGAAAACTGGCAGACTTTGTATATTTATAGTAACTTTAAGCCAGAGACTCTTACCAAGCTAACTAATAGAAAATTATTGCATACATGCACATCACCTTTCTTGTATAGAGTGCGTTTAACTCCCCCTTTTTCCATGTCACGTTACTAACGTATTCTTGTGAGGGGCAGTTTTACAAATGGAGAAACTAAAACACAGAGACGATACATGATTTTTTGACTTGACACACTGGCTGTGATGAAAATAAGATTAATTCATACATCAATTAAAGAAGGTATGTTTTTCTGTCACTACCTTTCTAGGTGTTGGGCTGCAAATCAATATGAATCGCACTTGTCAAGGAACTTTGAGGGCTGAGATGGCAGACAAGTGAATGGTGGTCGAGGTGCAGTGTGCTAAGTGCTCCAATGGGGTTGTCTTCAGATCACCTTAAGAGCTGGGAGGTGGGGCAAGGATCTAGATGGAAGGCCACTCAAAGATTCCTGAAGAAGCTATGGCTTTAGCTGAGGCTTGAAGGATAAGTAGGAGTTACAGGTACAGAATAAGGATAGACAAAGTCAAATATCCAGAAACTTCTAGTCCACTGTTCTTTCCACTGAGGCCCCATGGCTATGGAAAAATCAATTTGCAAACTATAGTTTTACCATGTTCATGTACTAAATATATCAGACATCATCTAGTCATTCCTTTATATTTTATAGAGGAAGAATCAAAAACCTTGAGAATGAAGTCCTACCGTATACTCCTGTTCCATTTCACCATCCCTACCTGCCTATGATTGCTTTCTCCTTTCGCCAACTTGAAAGATGCTCATGAATCTCGGGCTCCTTCTCATGGTGTTGGTGTTGTCCCCGAGGGTTGCTCTGAGCTTCACTCCACCCCTGTGTTCTTGTGCCTTTAACAGTTTTACAACCAAAGATGAGCGGGGAAAGGTGGCAGCTCAGCTACTGATTCCTGGGCTGACGGGAGAATCTTCAGAATCCTTCAGTGCCCCTGAGGATGAAGGCCAGAGGGAGGCCCAGGCCAGTGACTCAGACTCTGATGGGCCTGTCTTGTACACTGATGATGACGATGATGAAGAGGAGGAGGAGGATGGCAGTGGAGAAAGTAAGACTTTTTTCAAGAGGTGGGGAGGAAAGTGGATGGTGGATAGAAGCAGGTGAGTTTTGTAGATTACAGAAGCCATCGGTGATCAGATAGCTGATGGTTTCTTTCCCCTCATATTCTTTTCTCAGATTAGAATTGTGTGTGTTCTAAGGTTTAGCTTTTGATGACAGGCCTTTCCAGAAGATGGTTCCACAAGGGCCAGGGGGTCAGGCCTTTGTCTATGAGGAAGATATGCACATTTGTATTTGTACAAGGAATCAGAGCTTTCTAATGACAGAGGTGTTTTCAGAATGATCAGAGATGTCCCTTCCACTCTGAGATCTTTTTTTTTTTTTTAAGATTTTATTTATTTATTCATCAGAGAAAGAGAGGGCGGCAGAGGGAGAGGGAGAAGCAGGCTCCCCGAAGAGCAGGGAGACCGATGCGGGGCTCGATACCAGGACCCCGGGATCATGGCCTGAGCCGAAGGCAGACACTTAACCGACTGAGCCACCCAGGTGCCCCCCTGAGATCTTTCTTGAGTAAAGAGCATAAACTTGGATTCACTGGATTACTTAATTGGAGATGTTTGAGACTTCCACTCACTTTTATACCAGGGTTTAAAGAGAGGGGAGGGAAGAATGAGTTGAGAAAGACAAATACCTTTGAAGAATTAAAAAAAATCGTTCTTCCACATAGGTGAGATAGGATGCCTTTTAGGAAGGAGTGATACAGTAGATTAAGCCAACTGTTTATATATAACTTAGGGAACTGGAAAGTGCTCTTTTTTTAAAAAACTTCTAAGCATCATGGCTTAGGAGTAATTCACTATGGAATTGAATTTATACATTGTGAAAAGTTATTAATGATGAAACATCAGTTTGTCAAGTTCCTTTTAGTTTGTACTGAAAAACAATGACAAAATCATTATCATCCACCTGGTATTAACTATCCTCTGTTGAGGATTCTTGGTAATTAAGGATTAAAACACTGCTACCATTGGTAAACTTTTTCCAGCGTGATTTTTGAGTGGAGGAAAGGGGAAGACAAGAATTAACTGTACAGTATAAATAAAGGAGCTATGTTTTTAAGGCTTAGAAAAGAGAGTGTTACACAATCTGTAATTTCCATGATACGCTGTCTCAGCAAAATAAACTTCAAAATCACTTTCCAAATGATGAGGTGATATTTGCAAGTTTTTTCATGGTGCCCCAACATTTTTCAGGACATTTTTAAAAATAGTTCTTCAGTTTTTCAAAATGAACTACATCCAACTCAGAACTTTTTTTTTTTCCCTGAGGTTAATTAAAATTCCACTCTTGCATTGGATAAAGAATTTCATCTGGACTCTGTTTAAAGTCCATGCCACGTGTAACCTGAGTGCTGCTTGCTTAAAGCCTCTTTCTCTGCATTTCTGCCTTTTCCAATCCTCAGGTGCTTTGGCAAGTAAAATACAACGAAGGGATACTCTTGCTATCAAACTCGGCAACAGACCATCAAAGAAGGAACTAGAGGACAAAAACATCTTGCAGCGCACATCTGAAGAGGAGAGGCAGGAGATCCGACAGCAAATTGGAACCAAGCTCGTCAGGTAATGGCTGAAATGTTCATACAGCACTGACCAGTTCATACTTTTCTCCCACTTGTGCTGTCCTACCCACCTGAGATCATTGTGAATTCCTTGGGTAAGGGCACACCTGGCCTGTGTGGTTTTCTAAAGTTGGTCCTGGATGGTGAACCACTCCAAGAAGTTGCCCTTTGGTCCAGCCAGTCAATGGCTTTGGCATCGCCAAAGCCTGAACCAAGTGTCAAAAAACTTTAGTTATTAAGGACCAGTCAGGAGGTGGTGTTGCAGCCACATCACCGTGCTGTTGTGTGAAAGCAGCCATGAACGTTACATAGACAGATGGGTGTGGTCATGTTCCAATAAAACTTTATTCACCAAAATAAGCGGCAGGCCAGATTTGGTCTGTAGGTCATAGTTTGCCCAACTCCTGGTCTAATCCGTGGACTCTCTGGCATTCCTGGGACTGCCATGAGGTTCTGCCCTGTGGGCCTTGAGACTATAGAAATAGGGAGCTAGCTACAATGACCATCCAAGTCAGGTTACTGTAGCCCCCCTATCATAACCTTCCCCTTTTAACTTCAAACAAATTGTTATCTGATTTCACACTCTGCCTCCAGCCATTGTAGGGTTTCTGCTTTGGCCACCAGCGCCTTTGGAAGTCCATTGAACTGGCAGTTTTAATAGAAGTGAGTGCCATTGTTTGATGATCAATTTAAGCATATTTAATAGTATTATCTATTTTGCTGACTTCTCTCACTCTGCGTAAACAACAGAGTGCATCAGTTGGGAGAAGGGAGCCGTCTGGGATCCCAGGGCAGGATTTGGAAATGGAAGAAATCCCTCTCCTTGCTTGGAAATGGAAGACTTCTGTGACTGTGTTGGACCTGCAGGCTTGGCCTGGGGGGTGCAGTTCCAGAGGCTCTTCTCTGTTTGACAGATGGGGCCAAGCAGTGGCTTGTGGTGGGGAAATGAGATGCTGCACTAAAGCACTTGAGTGCCTGGATCGTAGCAAGCACTTAACAAAATTAAATATTTTTATTAGTAATTTAAATCATTATATATCGGTTAACCAACAGCTAAAACATTTTTTAAAATTAAACCCCATATTGGCACCTTTGTTCAGTATTTCTGAAGAACAACTTAACAATATGAAGAAAAGGAATCGTAAAGCGGTCTCTTTCTTTACGTGGTCATTCCGTTTGAGAGACGATACAAGAAGGAAATAATCCAAAAGAAAAACAAAACCAGGACACTTTATAAAGATGTTTTTTCAAGGCTATTTATAGCAGTGGCAAATTAAACCAAATGCTTGAAAACAGGGGACTATTGAAGGACATTGGGAGAAGTTGACATGGTGAACTAAGCCTAGGGCAGTGGTTTTCTGACTACCTCATCAAGGAGTTCTTAGAGGCAATACTTGGGCTTCTGTGGGGCCACCAGGGGCGGTGTGGGTGTGTTTGCAGTGGGATGGGAGGTGCTCCTTCACCCCATGCTCAGCCATGAACAGCCTCTTCTGTCTGTTTTATGTAAGGATTCTACCCCAACCCCCCAAGGTTTGAGAGCCTCTATAAGTGTACACATAAACCATATCCATAAAAAATTTTATTTGAGTAGAGATTTTAGTGTTCAAAATATGTAAATTTTACAGAATTGTTTTTTTACAAACACCGTACATCTAGTCACTGTCATTCAAAGATAAATCACCCATAGTCCCTACCTTGGGGGACTCTATGTGTAGTGGAAGAGACAGAAAGACATACTGCATGGTGAGGTCAATGAAAAGCACAAGCATGTAGGTCAAGAGAACTAGGAATGAGGCTGTACTCTAACACGCTAGTACTTTATCTCAAGCAAGTGAATTAATCTCTCATTTCCTCATTTGTAAAATGGGAACTGGTTACTCCCTTGCCGAACTATTTTGAGGAGCCATGATAATGTAAATTAAGCACCTTGCACAGTGCCTGGGACTTTTTTTTTTTTTTTAAGATTTTATTTATTTATTTGAGAGAGAGAGAATGAGAGACAGAGAGCATGAGAGGGAGGAGGGTCAGAGGGAGAAGCAGACTCCCCGCCGAGCAGGGAGCCCGATGCGGGACTCGATCCCGGGACTCCAGGATCATGACCTGAGCCGAAGGCAGTCGCTTAACCAACTGAGCCACCCAGGCGCCCGAGTGCCTGGGACTTTAAAAGTATGACCTAATGAGAACTATGATTATTGCCTTATCTTTATTATTACTTGTGTTGTAAGTGCTCTCACAGCTGTGTGATCTGTGTGTGACCACCGCGTAGGGCAGACAACCGGGAGTTTAAAACTCACTCGCGGGACAGGTCAAGTGCCCACCTGCAGGTTACTATTTTAGTCATTTGTAGGATTTCAGTAGGTGGAGAAAGAGAAGAGGGCATTCCTGAAGGAGGAAACTCCATCAGCAAAAGGAGGAGGATGTCTTTGGTGGAGGATACGGTGTAGATACGTAACAGGATACATGGGTACATGGGTGGCACCTCATCTGGCTGGCGTAGTAGCTCCCTGGGTTCTTCTGTAGGCTCAGTTATGTAAGTTACTTTCAAAGTGGCTCTGACGAAGATTAAACTTTAACAAAAATTTTAATGAGGTATTTAAAATACCATTGATTTCAGTTCTTCACTCCATTTCTGCCACAGGCATAACATTAGAATTGATAGTATCTTATATTAAGATTACCTTCATATATATGTTTACTTTGCACAAACTCCTCCTACATCCAGAAGGAATTTTACAACAAATCTGTGATTAACAGCAAATTAATACTATAAGCAAGACCAAGAACAAAGTTATAAAGGGTTGTTAGGTCATTCAGCGTTTGTGTACAAATAGTTAGCTACTAATCGCAAATGAGCCTGGCTTTTGTTTTCTTTTTTTTTTTTAAGAGTTTATTTATTTATTTGACAGAGAGAGACACAGCAAGAGAGGGAACACAAACACAGGGAGTCGGAGAGGGAGAAGCAGGCTTCCCGCGGAGCAGGGAGCCGGATGCGGGGCTTGATCCCAGGACCCTAGGATCATGACCTGAGCCAAAGGCAGACACTTAATGACTGAGCCACCCAGGCACCCTGAGCCTGGCTTTTCTTGAAGGCAGATGGAAAGGGCCCATGTATCTTAAGATAACTCTATGTGTAGTATAAATCCATTTGCGGTCACAAAAGCAGTATTTCTTTTTCTTTTTTTTTTTAAGATTTTATTTATTTATTCGACAGAGAGAGACATAGCAAGAGAGGGAACACAAGCAGGGGGAGTGGGAGAGGGAGAAGCAGGCTTCCCGCTGAGCAGAGAGCCCGATGCAGGGCCTGATCCCAGGACCCTGGGATCATGACCTGAGCCGAAGGCAGACACTTAATGACTGAGCCATCCAGCCGCCCCTCAAAAGCAATATTTCACTTGAAACTCTGTGCAGTGTAGACCAAGCATCTTTTGAGTTAGTATGAACTCTCAAGCAGAAAGCTTTCATAGATTCTAATGATCTGTGTATTAATTAGGAGACAGGGAAACTGTTCTAACAGAGACCAAAAAGTGCAGTGGTCCAAATAAGACACTTTCATGTGTTTATTTCCTTTTCACATAACAGTCCAGAGGTAGGTGGGCTGTCCAGGGTGGGTGGGGAGCTCTATTCCTTGCAGTCAGCTGGGCACCCAGATTCTGTCCTGTTGCTCCGTGGATATTCTCATCTGCATGATCCACGCTGGCTTACGTGACCATGTTTAAGTTCTAGCCTGTGGGGGAAGGAAAGAGAAAAGGGAAGGCACACTCAGTCATTTTAAGGGTAAAAAGCAAATGTTACAAATACCACTCTGCTCACATCCCATCGCAGGGACTCGGTCACATGGCCACACCTTGCTGCTGGGGACGCAGAAGTCTGTAGTTGGGAGCCACAGCTAGATCTCAGGAGGTCCTAGATCTAAAAGGAAGATGGAAGAATGCATAATGGGGAGTAGGTAGCGGTCTCAACCACAATCTTTAGTCTCCAAACTAACAGAAAGGATGGTAACCTATTTTGTAGGTTTAAAATGGATTTGTGTTGGGGCGCCTGGGTGGCTCAGTTGGTTAAGCAACTGCCTTCGGCTCAGGTCATGATCCTGGAGTCCTGGGATGGAGTCCCACATCGGGCTTCCTGCTCAGTGGGGGGTCTGCTTCCCCCTCTGCCCTCTTCCCTCTCGTGCTCTCCGTCTCTCATTCTCTCTCTCTCTCAAATAAATAAATAAAATCTTTAAAAAAAATAAAAAATAATAAAATAAAATGGATTTGTGTTTCTCAAAACAGGAAAAAAAATAAAGCTTTGTGTCTTTGTTCTTTTATTTTGCATCTCCCACCAAGGAGGCCTTGTTTGTAACCTGCGGTATATCCTTTTTGTCATCATAGGAGACTTAGCCAGAGGCCCACGACTGAAGAATTAGAGCAAAGAAATATCCTAAAACGTGAGTATCTTATATTCTACAATGATTCCTCATGTAACCATTAACAAGCTCCCTTTAGAGGCAATCTATTTATCAGTCAGAAACCTTAATATATTTGTTATTCACAAATGATTGAAATGGCCCATTTAGATCACATTTTTATAGAATTTAAAAAACAATTTCTTCAAGTTCATATTTTGTTTTATGGCTTTGAGCCTGGTATCCCCCAGACCAGAGTCACGATTGTGACAGTTGTTTTTAAGAGAGATGAAATATATTCCATGTATTCTTTTACCCAGATATTAAATAGAAGAAAATGCTCTAGTCTGCTTGCAAATAAATGTCAAAGAAAAGGCCAGAGAATCCACAAGGAAATAAATCAACCATTCCTATATTATTATTAATAATACAGTTTGTTGCCAGGTTTAACAAATGACTCAATTTAAAACAGAATTATGGTGAAAGAAATTTTTGAGTCCTTTTCATTTTCCTTTGTTATGATAACTCTGTTTCCCTCTTGAGTTATTTATAATTTCTCAGCACTTAAGGAGTTCTCCATTCATTTTCCTACTTTATTTTCCCATTCTATTTTCCCCTCTGTTTTCTTTGACTTTACTTCTTACTTCCTAGTCCAGTAGAACTTCATTGGAGTTCATATGTTAAAGCTATAAAACTAATAGATGCGGTTTGACGTTATATAGTATATCAATGTGGTTACCAACCACAGTGAGTTAAGTCATGGATATTTTTAAATTGAGCCTAGCTGCAGTTTTATATATTATTAACTTGGTTTCAAAAGAGCTTTTTATTGTATAAAATATCAAAGAGCATGGATGGGCAGAGCTCCGGATACAATAGTAAGAAGGCACTGGCATGTGGGAAATTTTTCTCAGTCAGGCTTTTAGAGTCAAATTGGCTTGTCTGGATGATCCCCACTCTTCAATCTGAGTTGTTTTCTTTCCCAAAGGAATGAAAGATTTTAATGGCATGTTTATACTATATTGCTCTTACTAAGACAACCCAACCAGGAGAATTGCTGGTCTATGGGATTCTTTCCTTGGAATGTTCTTGTCTGGCTCTTTGTGACCAAAAACTGGAATAGAACCCAAAGAAGGACTGAAGTGACCATCAGTGGGTAGAAGAGCCAGTACGGAGATGGAAAAAGTCATGGCGAGAAAAGAAAAGAAAGTTGGGTTTTAGTGTTCTGAGGAAGGAGGAAAGCAGCATCTAATTTTGACAACAACACAAAACCAAAAAAGCTCATGGCTTTTGACAATAGGTTCCTGGAAAATATTTGTTGAATTAAATTTTAGGTAAGCTCAAGTGCAGGCCATAAGCTCCTAACACACAAAGATTATGTCTTATTGGATACCTAATGCAATACCTAGAAAAAAAAGGAAGACCAGATTCTGGGTAATTCTTTCCTGCTTCTGAGAGACGAATAGTGCCAAACCACACTGGTGTTTGGTTATTTGAGGAACTGTTTCATAGATGTAAAAATTTATCACACGTTGATCTTAAGTGCTGTCTTGGCTTCTATGCCCCATTTTCCTGGAGGTTCAGGGAAGAGGGAAACGCCAAAGTCAACTTCAGATTTGACTCCAGCCCTTTTCTTACTTCCTTCTTAGTTTATCTAACTATGCTTATTCTGGAAACAAAAGACACATTTCCAGTCTGGAGAGGCTGATAACTGGCTTATGATCTCCTGACATAATATTGTATAGCCAAGGGAAGCAGAAAAGAGAACTGGTGGAGGTCATCCAGAGCATTCCACTGAGCAATCCCAGGGAACTCAGCGGCATAGCTTACAATACTTTATTCAGCCTCTGTTTGCCTCTGGGTTCTTCCACATAGATTGCTCTTTTTTGTTTGTGTATTTCATCTCCGGCTTTTGTTCAAAAGCAATATGACTGACTCTTTAAAGAAAAGTCTGTGTGTGACATGGTGTGTTTTTTTTTTTTTTAAGGACACTTATTTTAACTACGTCGTCTTGACAGACCAGGGAACTCATTCACAGCATAAATTCATTCAGCAGTTGTCAACTCTGAGCTCATCATTAGTTTAATAAACATGAGCCAGGTGGCAGTCAGTGTTGATCACTTTCACTGGAGACCACAGGACACATTTTATCTCTTAGTATTTCATTCCCACTATCCACCTTACCCCATCGCTTTCCTATTTTATGGAATTGAGGCTTTTTAGAAGAACATATAAAGTTACATTTAGTTGTACATTTTAGAACCAATTCTTTAATATTGTTAAAAGTAGAAGGTAAGCTTTGGTGCTTGAAAGGTCAAATCCACCTTACCCCATCGCTTTCCTATTTTATGGAATTGAGGCTTTTTAGAAGAACATATAAAGTTACATTTAGTTGTACATTTTAGAACCGATTCTTTAATATTGTTAAAAGTAGAAGGTAAGTTTTGGTGCTTGAAAGGTCAACGTTTGCCTATCAGGAAAAGAGATGTTCATGGAATACCTTTTATAGCACAGGGATAGAAGTTATAGATCTATTTAGTTGTGACTGTAATTCCATCTCTATATTCTATAGAGAAAAAAATGTATCAGGTCATTGAGTGCTGCGTGTATTTTTTCCCAACATTTTATTATGAAATTTTTTAAATATAGAGAAAAGTTGAAAGAATTTTACAGTAGACACCCATATACGTACTATTTATATTCTACCATTAACAACTTATCACATCTTTTTTTTTTACATTTTATAACATCTTGCTTTATCACGTATCTGTCTTTCCATCGATCCATGTTATTTTTTGATGCATTTCAAAGTAGATTCATAAATGCATTTTCATTTGTTAAAAACACCCTTATAGAAAAACATGTTAAATCAGCAAAAAGAGAAACAAACCCACAAAAAAATAGTTGGCTTTTTTTAGCCTAGTGTATCCAGATGGATGACTCAAGACTGTAATATTTCAGGTGCTGATGTTTTGGTGCTTTTCTGTCTTCTCCTTTTAGCTTATCCATAAAATGCTGTGGGCAACACTTGCTAGCCGGGCAGGTTTCCTGCAGTGCCCACGGCTGTTAAACCACATGTATTGTTTGTATGTGATGGCAAACACTTCCTGTGGCTGTTCTAGAGTACCCCTCCTCCCCACCAAGCTCTGCTTTGAGGAGTTACTGAAGGCAAGACTTGTCAATGAGCTACGTCATTTCCTTCACGTATATCCCTCCAGTCTGTTTAAAGGGACCAGAAAGGTTTACATCCTACTTTATAATTGGCCCTCTAATAAGTAAACGAAGGAAACATTTAAAAAACTCAGTGAATTTTTTAAACTAAGATTTAACCTTGATTTTTTGTAAGAGATTTTACAAGTATTTAAAAAAATGCAGAACAACAGTCATGCTGACTTCCTTACATATTTCCATATTTGAAATTGTGCTTTTAAAGAAGTTCAAGAAAGTGAGAGGTGGAGGGAAGTCAGCTCCTGATGTTAAAAAGAATTCCCAAGTGGTAAAATCCTGTTTATTGAACTCCCTCAACTGCAGTTGGCCCTTCTTTTTTTTGAATAGGTAACATGCTGTCGCCTGGTGCACACTATGCTTAATAAGATGAAATTATCGAATATCCCCTTGTGAAAATTAAAGCATTTGTTGGCTTTGAGTCATATTTGATACCCACTTTTCTGTCTTTGAAAAGTACCTTTAAAAATACAGCACAGTCACTGTATAGGAGGAATTGACTAAAACGCTTTGAGGATTTTATTTTCCCTTTTATTAGTAATATCATCATAGGCGACCTTGTAAAGCCTTAGTTTGAATCACATGAACCACAGGTTTGGCTCTTGTCTATTATGTATAATTTATAACCTACATGCCTTATCCAACTCATGTAAAGTAAATATTTGACCCTAAGGATGTATTTTAAGAATACCAAAGGACATATATTTTGTGAAGCAATCAGAAAAACCTACAGTGTTTTCATAGGAAGAAACCTGAATTATAACAAAATTTGTTTGACACACAGGCACTTTACTGAAAGTGTACTCACTGGTTGTTTCTTATTTTTGAAGAGTGATTTCAGTTTATGCTTATTCTTTGTCTAAATAACCAGACATATCATCTTCTTTCTTATGAATTAAAATTAGTATTTTGGAAGAATGTTGGAACTTTTCCCTGTCCAGATAAGGAAAATTAATAGAGAATTTAGCATGTTCAGTTAACAAATACAGTTGGTACAAATATTGAATATTGATATTTTATTTGTGATAAAAACAATCTTAGTGGTAAGAAGTCTATTTGAATTTTAAAAATAAATTTACCTTTTCATAGAGGAAACTTTTCTTTTTTAACCTTTCAGTTGAGCCTTTATATCATGTGATGTTCCTTCAGCAGAATTCATAACAGCAGCTTCTAAAAGATAATCTTTTTTTTTTTAATTTTATTTTTTTTATTTGTTTATTTGAGAGAAAGAGAAAGCACAAGAGGGGATAGGGTCAGAGGGAAAAGCAGACTCCCTGCCGAGCAGGGAGCCCTATGCGGGACTTAATCCCAGGACTCCGGGATCATGACCTGAGCCGAAGGCAGTTGCTTAACCAACTGAGCCACCCAGGGGCCCATAAAAGATAATCTTTTGTAAGCATTGGTGTCCAAGAAGTAAAATCTGTGCTCACTTATTGAACAAATGATGAGCTGCTGGAAGCAACAGAGAGAAGTTCATCAAATAAGCAACCATTAAAACCTGAAGGGGGTGTTTATTTCTTTAAAATTTCTGGTCATTTTTCTCTTCATCCCATCCATTGGACAGCATTCATTAAATTGGCCATTAAATTGTACCATTTGGTGAAGCACTAGAGAAACAGAAGACTTTGGAAAGTCAAAGTCACAAGAAAATAAATCATCCCCATCAACAGTACACCATAATAACCCCATTCAGAACATTCTGGTTTGAAGGCAGAGTCCAAAGAAATGACTGCATTTTGCTTCTGTGGAAACCAAAGCAGACAAATCAAGTATTTTGGTTGGATTTGAATGGAAATCAACTCAGACATGCATCAGATGGTTCTAATTTGCTCTTTTGATATGTCTCAGATTTTCATGTGAAGGCCAGATCCAGAAATAAATGTTTATCTGGATTCTGATGAATTGTGCTTATAAGCCCAAGAGATGTTCAGCAATGAAAGGTTTTCACCAGAGTGTGGGCACTCTTGTAATTTTTTTCAGAATGGAATATGAAGTCAGGAAGCTAAAAAGGCTTACAATTAATAAAGAAACCAATCCCATAAGGAGAAAAAGTAATATGTATATAAATTAATGATCGATCTTTCTGCAAAACCTTTTGACAACTTTTTAAAGATGTTGGAGTGTTTGGTCACTAAGTCAAATAATTGTGGCCTGATCTACTTTTCTGATTATAAAATCACTTATAGTAACTACATCTTCATGCCTTTCCTCTCCCATCCCCATTAATAAACAGAAAAGAATGAAGAAGAAGAACAAGAAGCAAAAATGGAACTTAAGCGCAGACTCAGCAGAAAGGTGATGAAACTATGACTGTTAATGAGCATGTGTGTTTTGAGATCTACTTCATTATTTAAATGCAAATCAGCTGTCTGCCTTTAAATCTAACATTGAGGAATACTTATTCCTATTAGCCAATAACCAATCATAGACATTTTAAAATCAATGTAATGTATAGGATGAGTTATGTTTATATTTACAATTGCATGCTATGCTAATTTTGAAAAGCTAACAATCAAGTTTTAAATTACATTTACTGATTATGAAAGTAACATATAATCTATGTGAATTATTTTTAAGTGCAGAAAGGAACAAAAAAGAAAAAATCACACAAATGTCTTTTATTCAGAGATAACCATTATTAACATTTCAATATATAGTTTTTAAAAATGCTCACATTTTCTGTGTAGTCTTGGAAATATTCAGTAAATATGAAATTGGAGACCTGCCACTATTCCATGTGAGCTGGGTCAGTAATTTATTACATGAACTTGATCACCCAAGCTGCCTGCCACGGTGCTACCCACATTGACGAGTGCCTTACCTCCAAGACTCAGAGAGTTGTTTCCACCCATTCGTGAAAATATAAATCTCATACCTGGGCCATCACTCTTTTCTGGACGTATTAATAATAGTCTCAGGAAAAATTAAGCACTATCAGAGTTTATATTTCATGATATTTCATTATAAATCTGTATTCAGTAATTCTTCAGATATACCTTTCACACTTGGATAAGGCAGGATGAGTAAAATATGACATCTGCGGGGAAGTGTGTGACCTGACCCACATTTATCTGGGCTGGCTGGGGAGTCCACAGCCAAAGCATTCTAAGGCAGGGAGAAGAAACAATGTTCCCATGGAAAAGTTGGAGACTGTATTTTGAGAGTTTTTGGTTTTGATTTTTAGGGAAAAAGATCCTTAATTCATCTCTCTCTCTTTTCTTTTTTTCGAAGACCCTAAATGACAAGTAATGATCAAGCTGAAAAAGATTCTATAAACTGAATTGCTAGAGATGGCTCTTCTAACATTCAGTGGCTGTTAAGTTACCAGCTACAGATAAGCAGTAGCCCCTCCTCATTGTTTCAGGCTCACCCCTGCCATATATAATAATCTTTTCTCCATCCAGTTGAGCCCCCTCCGGGAGGCAACAGAGCCCGCCCTGACCCCTGACCCCCACTTGCCTCCACTCTACAGAGCTCTCTGCCAGAGGTGCGGGACGTTCCATAGCACAAATAGCACAGTCCTAAAGGGCAAGACGGGAGGAAGAATTTCTGACCCATGTGGTCTCTGGTCACTTGCCTTTTGGGCACTTCATAGAGGCCTTGGTTTCTCTACCTCCTTAGCCCCAGCTGCCCCAGAGAAGCAGTAAGAAGCTAGCAGTGGAGACTGGACAACAACTGAGAGTAGAAGAGAACCATTTAGATCATTCCTCCCTCTGTCCACTGCCTACCAGGGCTTTAGGAAGCTAGAAGGAGCCACGGTTGCCATACTCCAGCTCAAGTGAGCTCAGAGTGCAGACCCAGGCCTTCTAAGAGTCCTTGAAGGACCTGAGTATTTTAAAATACATTTTTTTTTTTAAGATTTTATTTATTTATTTGACAGAGAGAATGAGAGAGAGCATGAGAGGGAGGAAGGTCAGAGGGAGAAGCAGACTCCCTGCCGAGCAGGGAGCCCGATGCGGGACTCGATCCCGGGACTCCAGGATCATGACCTGAGCCGAAGGCAGTCGCTTAACCAACTGAGCCACCCAGGCGCCCAGGACCTGAGTATTGACCTAGTTCAGCCTCTGATTTTACTCAGCAGGAAACTGAGGCTCAGGAAGGGGATTTTTTTTTTTCACCACAAAAACATCATTTTGTGTGTCCTAGTGCTTAATTTTTTTAAAAAAAAATTGAATCTCTGCAAATGAGGAACCCCTCCAAAGAGGACCACTTAGACAGTGGATGGTCCCGCTGTATGCACAGTACAGATATGGGTAGAAAAGGTACTGGAAATGGACCCCATGGGTACAACAGAGGCCTGGGTCTATGACGTCTTCAGACCAAGAGAGGCCACAAAAGCATGAACCTCAGGAGAAGAGAGTAGATGATGCCTGTCAGCCAGGAGCCAGGACTCTTTAGTCTCTCAGAACCAAGAATCTCTTACTCCTGGGCTTCAGAAAGAAGAGCAAATACACGGGGCTGAGTGGATTAAATAGAACTATAAATTTGAATTTGATAAAGACCATAGGAGGAATCCAAGTTATTAGAAGTGTCTTAATCGTCTCAGCCTTTTTTTTTTTTTTAAAGATTTTATTTATTTATTTGAGAGAGAGCACATGAGAGGGGTTAGGGTCAGAGGGAGAAGCAGACTCCCTGCCGAGCAGGGAGCCCGGTGCGGGACTCGATCCAGGGACTCCAGGATCATGACCTGAGCTGAAGGCAGTCGCTTAACCAACTGAGAGCCACCCAGGCGCCCCGTCTCAGCCTATTTTAAGCAGTTCTGGTGCACTGAATGTACTCTCCCGTGCCCCTGCTGATTTCTGCACAGCATCTTTTGCAAGCAAGGGTAATGTCAAATCTGGGCATGGGTCCCTAGTCTCTCACAGAAGACAGCTGTAAGCACACCCTTCACCGGACCGTTTCTTTGTCATAACTTTGTGCGTTTCTGAATATAAAGGTTTAATATAATAGGAACAGAGATCTCATTTCTAAAGTTAAGAGTGCTTTTGTCTGGATGCTTCAGTCTCCCAGCCAGCCAGCCTCTATCTGGATTGCTCTTGTGTCTGTGCTGCTTCGTGCTCCTTGTGTCGGAGGTGACAGTTGTCTTTATGACAGTGCCAGGCAAGGTGGGGAAAACAGCATAACGCAGATGGCTGCCAAAGCCTGTGACCTATCTAACAATGATGATTTTTATAGTCTCAGAATTAGGGCACACTGCTTTCTGGTTCTCATTAGAAACTCCCAAGATGCTGCTACTGTTTTTTTCTTTTGGATATCTGAAAGTGACCTTATTTAACCATAACTTTGAAGTTCTCTATAGAAGACTCGCCACCATGAGACTGTAAATGGTTTCCTGAACTTGTCCTTTTTTTTTCCCTATCCCCCTGCAGCTCAGTCTGAGACCCACAGTGGCGGAGTTACAAGCTCGAAGGATCCTGCGGTTTAATGAGTATGTAGAAGTCACCGATTCTCCCGACTATGACCGCCGGGCAGACAAGCCCTGGGCCAGGTTAACACCTGCAGACAAGGCAAGAGCCCTCATGGTTTTAGCCATGATTTTATTTGTTTATGATTTTATTGCTTTTCTCAAAGCTTCAGTATCAACTTACCACCCCCACACACACACACATTCAGTTATCCTAGGAGGCCAGATAGTACCAGATAGCTCAACAATTTTCTGCCTTTTCTTATTTAAGCCACTTAAATGATATATTTAGTAATATCAATGAGGTTCTTTCAGCTAAGTCTCAGAAAAATTCTTTCTTAGTTACCATGTAACCTGCCTGCATTCATACCTGGATTAAGGGTGGGGTGGTCCCACAGCCGTGATTTATCCTTACCCTTAGAAAATATAATTTATACAAGTTATCATTTTAAAGGGATATGTTAAGGGGTGCCTGGCTGGCTCAGTTGGTAGAACATTCGACTCTTGATCTCAGGGTCATGAGTTCAAGCCCCATGTTGGGCATGGAGCCTACTTAAAATAAAAATTTTTAAAAATAATAAATAAAAGGATATGTTAACAGTGTAAAAGGTATTGATCTATATCAAGGCCAGTACACTTTTTCTATAAACGGCCAGAGTAAATATTTTAGGCCTTGTGGTCCGTACAGTCTTTGTTGCAGCAGCTCAGCTCTGCTGTTAAGAGTATGAAAACAGCCATAGGCAGTATGTAAGTGAATGGATGGATATGTGTTCCAATAAAACTTTATTTACAAAAACAGATGGTGGGCCAGATTTGCCCTGTGGGCCATGGTTTACCAACCCCTAATCTATATTGTAGCTCACAGTTCAGAAAAACTGAAATGTATAATGGGTCACATCATGGAGAAAGACAATTTTATGAATAATATGGTTCCAAAGCCAAAGAATTTTGCCAACCTTTTGTTTTCAAAGTTTCACTTTATGATTTTCCTAATATCCCAAATAATGATTTCTTTTTTTCTTTCTTTTTTTTCCAAATAATGATTTCTAAATTTTGTCTCTATGCAAAATTTGGTATCGAATAAACTCATGCCACATCCAGTCTTTTTTTTTTTTTTAAAGATTTTATTTATTTATTTGACAGAGAGAGAGTGAGAGCACAAGCTGGGAGACAGAGGGGGAGGGAGAAGCAGGCTCCCCGCCAAGCAGGGAGCCCGATGCAGGACCTGATCCCAGGACCCTGGGATCATGACCCGAGCCTAAGGCAGCCACCCAACCAACTGAGCCACCCAGGCGCCCCGCCACATCCAGTCTGAATGGTAGAGCTAGGTATTTAATTACATGCTGTGCATTTTAGTAGAGATTTCACACTGTAAAGCACCTACTGCATGTCAAGCATATATTGGAGCTACAGATCAGAAATCATTTGCTCAGGGCTCTTGGGTGGCTCAACGGTTAAGCGTCCGACTCTTGATTTTGGCTCAGGTGGTGATCTTGGGGTTGTGAGATTGAGCCCTGTGTCTGGCTCTGTGCTCAGCAGGGAGTCTGCTTGAGATTCTCTCTCCCTCTCTCTCAAATTAAATAAATAAATAAATAAATAAATATCATTTGCTCTTAGGAAGAAATGAAAACTAGGGAAGAAGAAATGAAAACTGGGGAGAAAAAAGATCATAAAGGAAGGATGTTTGGAATGAGAATAGAGGGAAGGAGGCTGGGAATAGCACCCAAGGGACCCAACATTGACGAAAAGGTGGTAGAACACAGAGAAGAAATGTCTGTGAGGTGGGGAAAGAGGAGAAGATGTAGCCCAACAGCCTAGGAAGAAGAAGGTCAGGTCACAAGTGGTTAGGAACATGGTAAGAGGGGGCATTTTAGGAGTCTGGTGGGTGGAAGCCTGACTAGTGGAGACAAGGAGAATAAAATACAACCTCAAGAGTCTTGGCTGTGATGGAGAAGTGATAGGAGGAGGAAGTCACATGAGGGGTGATGACTGTGGAGGCTGCAAGCTTCTATATGCATAAGAAATACCTGAGCAATCTTTTATGCCACGAAGAAGGAGCCAAAAGAAAGGGAAAGGTTGAATCTATATTAGAAGAGGTCAGTAACTGATACAGTAGGGCATAATCAATGGAGCAGCAGGAGAACGTGTGTATGTAGAAAAGGCGAGGAAGAGACCCTTGAGGTTGGGATGAGGGCACAGGCTGAGGTATGTGCCCTGACGGAGGAGGCTTCCCAAGGCAGTTAAAATCACTCAGGTTGAGGGCAGCCTCCAGGGGATGAAGAAGACCGAAACTCAGGTCATGTGTCAAGCTCACCACCAATCAGTGCCTCCCACTTAATTCTGAGTGGTTTCCACTGCTTTATCTGCCTTCCGTCCTGCACTTTCTCCTCACTGTTCAGCAGCGATAGACTGCACTTATGACCTCGTGTGGTATCTGATGCCCACAAAGAAACGCGAGGCTTTAGATCAGATGCAGTCTTTAGAGTGAGTGTTAACAATGGATAACATTTCTTTCTCAACCCTAACTCTATCTCAGGTCTTACACATTCTTCTGGCATTTTATTTTTTCAGTTGTGAATTATATCACATGATAGAGAATATATGAAACAAATGTACCATTTAAATAATAAAAAGAATACACCTGTTTTATTAATCCCTGAGTATTACTGGTACCTGAACAGGGCCCTGTGGGCTCCTCCCCAATTGCTCTTCCCTCCCTTCCATAACCACTTTTGTGTTAATCATTCCCTTTCTTTTCAAGAGTTTAACCACCTTATATATACCCCTAAACAATACGTATGTATTTCTTGGTTTTGCCAGTTTGGGAATCTTAGGGATTGGAATCATACAAAGTTCTTCTGGGTGTTACATCATTCAAGTAACAAAAGAATCTGGGTTGATGGACTAGGTGATAGTGACTCTTTTTCACTGGAATATAATACTTCATTGTATGTTTAAGTCACAAAGTAATTATCCATTCAATCGTTAATTATTTAGTTGGTTTCCAGATTTTAGGTGTGCAAGCTCTATTCTATGAAGATTCCTGTATCATCTTCAAGTTCACTGATCCAAGACTTTTTCTAACATATTCCTTGTGATGGAATTGCTGGGTCCTGGAATGTAGAGATATTCAGCGAAACTAGGCAGCGTCAACAGTCTTCCAAAATGATCGTTTCTGGCTTACCTTTCCACAGCCAAGGTTACCGGTAGTCCAATATTCTTGCCAACATGTGATGGTCAGTCTTTTTGTTTTGTTTTTTTATTTGACAACCTAGTGGTTATGAAATAACATTTCATTGTACTTACACTTTGCCTCTCATTAATTATTAATGAGGTTGAGCATATTTTCATACCTATTGGGCATTCAGGTTCCACTTCTGTGCCTGTCTTTCATCTGTTTTCTTTTGGGTTGTCAATTTCTTGTTGATTCATAGGAATTCTTCATATATTCCAATAATATATTGCAAGATATGTATATATCTCCCAATTTATGACATTCATTATCTTTATACAGTTATCTTTTGACATAAGAGATTTTTTAAATTTAATGTTGTGAATTTATCCACCTTTTCTTTGTGGCTTGTGATTTCTTTGAAAAAATTCTTCCCATACCAAAATCATAAATGTATTCTGCTGTACTTTTTGTTTTTGTTTTTTTTCCAAGATTTTATTTATTTATTTGACAGACACAGCGAGAGAAGGAACACAAGCAGGGGGAGTGGGGGAGGGAGAAGCAGACTCCTGGCTGAGCAGAGAGCTGATGCAGGGCTGGATCCCAGGACCCTGAGATCATAACCTGAGCCAAAGGGAGATGCTTAGCAAGTGAGCCACCCAGGCACTCCAGCTGCTATACTGTTCTAAAACATTTATAGTTTTGCTTTTCACATTTAAGTTGTTAATTTACCTAGAACTGATGTTTTTAGAAGAATATGCCTTGAGCTCTGTGGATCATCTCTAATATGTTTCCTGTGTTGCTATTTGCTCTTTGATCTTTCTCCTAATTTTCTTGGCTTTATTTGGTCATTCTTTTCTAACTTAAGGTGGACTCTCTAAATTATTAACCTTCTGGGGTGCCTAGGTGGGAGCGTCTGACTTCGGCTCAGGTCCTGATCTCAGGATCCTGGGATTGAGCCCTGCATCAGGCTCCCCGCTCAGCAGGGAGTCAGATTCTCCCTCTCCCTCTGCCCTCCCCACTCCACTCTCTCTCAAATGAATAAATAAAATCTTAAAAAAAAAAATAAATCATTAACCTTCTTCCTTTCTTATTTTCTGATACAACCACTGAAAGCTATGAATGATGCTGTATGTCAGTGGTTCCCAACCTTAACTGCATGTTGCTCTCATGGGGCAGGGTGGGGGTGCTTTAAGAACAGTGACACCTGGGTCTGGGTCCCACCCCTAAAGATCTTGATTTAATTGGACTGTGGTGTGACTTTAAATATTGGGATTTTAAAAGTATGTGGTCAGTAATGATAAATGTCCCATATATCCTTGAAAACAGTGTACGTTCTAGTTCTGGGGTATGGAATTTTAAGTATGTCTGAAACTTAAGCTTGTGAGTCTCATTTCTGTATCCTTCCCTTTTTTCTTTTTCTGTTTTTTTTTTTTGTCTGTTTGGTCCCATACCAAGAGAGGGATATGTTACCTCTCCCACTACATATATGGATCTTTCCTTCTCTTTATAATTCTGTTTTGCTTTCTATATTCTGAGATTGTGTCAATAGATGTATATAAGTTTAGGATAATTACATTTTCCTGATGAAGCATTTATTATGAGACTATTCAAGAAATGCTTTCTGTCATAAAGACTGTTTTATTTAATATTATTGTAATATAAAGGTGAGTTATTTTGGACCACCTTAGTGCTATGAATTCAGGCTGTAAACCCATGTGAGGGCTACTTACTGATTCATGTCCTCAGGGTAGATTTAATGCTGCCTCACCTGCTAAGCACCAGCATGACTTCATCTGTGCTGTCCTCTTGGGGATCAGACATTCTAGCGCACCCTTCACTGAGGCTGTGCTGTAAGAGCTCCTTCCTGAGGCAGGAGGGTCATTCATTAGACTTTCTACCTTGGGCAGGTTTCTTCACTGGTCTTCAGTATCTCACCAAGCTATGAAAATGACCGCTCACGGTCACCGCATTTAACATCGCAAATGCCCTCAAGGTCAAAGCCAATTTCAGTGCTCAGCTTACTTCATTTCTCTGGGCTTCATCTTCATTTATTCTTTTATGTCGAAGTATTTTTTACTTTCTTACTGGCTGATCAGTACATTTAAAATAATTTTTAGGAATTCCTGGGTGGCTCAGTTGGTTAAGCAACTGCCTTCGGCTCAGGTCATGATCCTGGAGTCCCTCGATCGAGTCCCGCATCAGGCTCCCTGCTTGGCAGGAGGTCTGCTTCTCCCTCTGACCCTCCCCTCTCTCATGTGCGCACTCTCTCTCACTCATTCTCTCTCTCTCAAATAAATAAAATCTTAAAAATAAATAAAGTAAAATAATTTTTAAACGTTATATTCAGCATTTTAGTTGTTTTTCAATAGAAGGCCTAGTCAAGGCACCTGGTGTGTTGTTTTGTAAAAAATAGCGTAGGGGCACCTGGCTGGCTCAGTCAGAAGAGCATGCAGCTCTTGAGCTCGGGGTCATGAGTTCGAGCTCCATGCTGCATGTAGAGATTACTAAAAAAAAATAAACTTAAAAACATCTTAAAAAAAAAAAAAGAAATAGTGTACACCGTTTACAAGTTTTTTTCCATTCTCCTCCCCTAGTTGTGGGCTTTTGGTCACTCACCTCTCATTTAGTGACTTCTAGTTGACCCTGTTCAGTCACCATTTCTGAGCAGAAATGCACACCATTCCCTAGCTAGCTTGATATTCCAATGCTGAACTTCACAGAGGCAGGTAGGGGGTGGCCAGGGAAATGAGTAAAGATCACAGCAGGTGCAAAGTATGCAAGCAGTGAGAGTCTCAATGATTGAATTTTCCATACCCTAGAAATAGTTTCTAACTCGTTGAAAGGTTAAACTCATCCATCTCTAGTTATAATGGAGAGGAGTTTTCTTTTTAACTTTGTGTTGAAACAAGAATAGATTTTTCGGGCGCCTGGGTGGCTCAGTTGGTTAAGTGACTGCCTTCAGCTCAGGTCATGATCCTGGAGTCCCGGGATCGAGTCCCGCATCGGGCTCCCTGCTCAGCGAGGAGCCTGCTTCTCCGTCTGACCCTGCCCCCTCTCATGTACTCTCTCTCATTCTCGCTCTCTCAAATAAATAAATAAATCTTTAAAAAAAAAAAAAAAGAATAGATTATTCTGCTGGACTTCTTTTTTTTTTATTCTTATGTTAATCCCCATACATTACATCCTTAGTTTTAGATGAAGTGTTCCATGATTCATTGTTTGTGCGTAACACCCAGTGCTCCATGCAGAATGTGCCCTCCTCAATACCCACCACCAGGCTAACCCATCCTCCCACCCCCCTCCCCTCTAGAACCCTCAGTTTGTTTTTCAGAGTCCATCGTCTCTCATGGTTCGTCTACCCCTCCGATTTCCCCCGCCTCATTCTTCCCCTCCCACTACCTTCTTCTTCTTCTTCTTTTTTTTTTCTTAACATATATTGCATTATTTGTTTCAGAGGTACAGATCTGAGATTCAACAGTCTTGCACAATTCACAGTGCTTACCAGAGCACATACCCTCCCCAGTGTCTATCACCCAGTCACCCCATCCCTCCCACCCCAACCCCCACTCCAGCAACCCTCAGTTTGTTTCCTGCAATTAAGAATTCCTCATATCAGTGAGGTCATACGATACATGTCTTTCTCTGTTTGACTTATTTCACTTAACATAATACCCTCCAGTTCCATCCACGTCGTTGCAAATGGCAAGATCTCATTCCTTTTGATGGCTGCATAATATTCCATTGTATATATATACCACATCTTCTTTATCCATTCATCTGTCGATGGACATTTTGGCTCTTTCCACAGTTTGGCTATTGTGGACATTGCTGCTATAAACATCGGGGTGCACGTACCCTTTCGGATCCCTACTTTTGTATCTTTGGGGTAAATACCCAGTAGTGCAATTGCTGGGTTGTCCGGTAGCTCTATTTTCAACTTTTTGAGGAACCTCCATACTGTTTTCCAGAGTGGCTGCACCAGCTTGCTTCCCACCAACAGTGTAGGAGGGTTCCCCTTTCTCCGCATCCCCGCCAACATCTGTCGTTTCCTGACTTGTTAATTTTAGCCATTCTGACTGGTGTGAGGTGGTATCTCATTGAGGTTCTGATTTGGATTTCCCTGATGCCGAGCGATATTGAGCACTTTTTCATGTGTCTGTTGGCCATTTGGATGTCTGCTTTGGAAAAATGTCTGTTCATGTCTTCTGCCCATTTGTTGATTGGCTTCTTTGTTCTTTGGGGGTTGAGTTTGATGAGTTCTTTATAGATTTTGGATACTAGCCCTTTATCTGATATGTCATTTGCAAATATCTTCTCCCATTCTGTCAATTGTCTTTTGGTTTTGTTGACTGTTTCCTTTGCTGTGCAAAAGCTTTTTATCTTGATGAAGTCCCAATAGTTCATTTTTGCCCTTGCTTCCCTTGCCTTTGGCGATGTTTCTAGGAAGAAGTTGCTTCGGCTGAGGTCAAAGAGGTTGCTGCCTGTGTTCTCCTTTAGGATTTGGATGGACTCCTGTCTCACATTGAGGTCTTTCAACCATTTGGAGTCTATTTTTGTGTGTGGTGTAAGGAAATGGTCCAGTTTCATTCTTCTGCATGTGGCTATCCAATTTTCCCAACACCATTTGTTGAAGAGACTGTCTTTTTGCCATTGGACATTCTTTCCTGCTTTGTCAAAGATGAGTTGACCATAGAGTTGAGGGTCCATTTCTGGGCTCTCTATTCTGTTCCATTGATCTATGTGTCTGTTTTTGTGCCAGTACCACACTGTCTTGATGATGACAGCTTTGTAATAGAGCCTGAAGTCCAGAATTGTGATGCCGCCAGCTTTGCTTTTCTTTTTCAACATTCCTCTGGCTATTCGGGGTCTTTTCTGGTTCCATACAAATTTTAGGATTATTTGTTTCATTTCTTTGAAAAAAGTGGATGGTATTTTGATGGGGATTGCATTGAATGTGTAGATTGCTCTAGGTAGCATTGACCTCTTCACAATATTTGTTCTTCCAATCCATGAGCATGGAACGTTTTTCCATTTCTTTGTGTCTTCCTCAATTTCTTTCATGAGTATTTTATAGTTTTCTGAGTACAGATCCTTTGTCTCTTTGGTTAGATTTATTCCTAGGTATCTTATGGTTTTGGGTGCAATTGTCAATGGGATCGACTCCTTAATTTCTCTTTCTTCTGTCTTGTTGTTGGTGTATAGGAATGCCACTGATTTCTGTGCATTGATTTTATATCCTGCCACTTTACTGAATTCTTGTATGAGTTCTAGCAGTTTTGGGGTGGAGTCTTTGAGGTTTTCCACATAAAGTATCATATCGTCTGCAAAGAGTGAGAGTTTGACTTCTTCTTTGCTGATTTGGATGCCTTTCATTTCTTTTTGTTGTCTGATTGCTGTGGCTAGGACTTCCAATAGTATGTTGAATAGCAGTGGTGATAGTGGACATCCCTGCCGCGTTCCTGACCTTAGGGGGAAAGCTCTCAGTTTTTCCCCATTGAGAATGATACCCGCTGTAGGTTTTTCATAGATGGCTTTTATGATATTGAGGTATGTACCCTCTATGCCTGTACTCTGAAGAGTTTTGATCAAGAAAGGATGCTGTACTTTGTCAAAAGCTTTTTCTGCATCTATTGAGAGGATCATATGATTCTTGTTCTTTCTTTTGTTAATGTGTTGTATCACATTGATTGATTTGCGGATGTTGAACCAACCTTGCAGCCCAGGGATAAATCCCACTTGGTCGTGGTGAATAATCCTTTTAATGTACTGTTGGATCCTATTGGCTAGTATTTTGGTAAGAATTTTTGCATCCATGTTCATCAGGGATATTGGTCTGTAATTCTCCTTTTTGATGGGGTCTTTGTCTGGTTTTGGGATCAAGGTAATGCTGGCCTCATAAAATGAGTTTGGAAGTTTTCCTTCCATTTCTGTTTTTTGGAACAGTTTCAGAAGAATAGGTATTAATTCTTCTTGAAAGGTTTGGTAGAATTCCCCTGGGAAGCCATCTGGCCCTGGGCTTTTGTTTTTTGGGAGATGTTTGATGACTGCTTCAATTTCCTTACTGGTTATAGGTCTGTTCAGGTTTTCTATTTCTTCCTGGTTCAGTTTTGGTAGTTGATACATCTCTAGGAATGCATCTGTTTCTTCCAGGTTATCTAATTTGCTGGCATAGAGTTGCTCATAATATGTTCTTATAATTGTTTATATTTCTTTGGTGTTGGTTGTGATCTCTCCTCTTTCATTCATGATTTTGTTGATTTGGGTCATTTCTCTTTTCTTTCTGATAAGTCTGGCCAGGGGTTTATCAATCTTGTTAATTCTTTCAAAGAACCAGCTCCTAGTTTCGTTGATCTGTTCTACTGTTCTTTTAGTTTCTATTTCATTGATTTCTGCTCTGATCTTTATGATTTCTCTTCTCCTGCTGGGTTTAGGCTTGATTTGCTGTTCTTTCTCCAGCTCCTTTAGGTGTAGGGTTAGGTTGTGTACTTGAGACCTTTCTTGTTTCTTGAGAAAGGCTTGTATTGCTATATACTTTCCTCTTAGGACTGCCTTTGCTGCATCCCAAAGATTTTGAATAGTTGTGTTTTCATTATCATTGGTTTCCAGGTATTTTTTTAATTCTTCTTTAATTTCCTGGTTGACCCATTCATTCTTCAGTAGGATGCTCTTTAGCCTCCATGTATTTGAGTTCTTTCTGACTTTCCTCTTGTGATTGAGTTCTAGTTTCAAAGCATTGTGGTCTGAAAATAGGCAGGGAATGATCCCAGTCTTTTGGTACCGGTTGAGACCTGATTTATGACCTAGGATGTGATCTATTCTGGAGAATGTTCCATGGGGACTAGAGAAGAATGTGTATTCCGTTGCTTTGGGATGGAATGTTCTGAATATGTCTGTGAAGTCCATTTGGTCCAGTGTGTCATTTAAAGTCTTTATTTCCTTGTTGATCTTTTGCTTAGACGATCTGTCCATTTCAGTGAGAGGGGTGTTAAAGTCCCCCACTATTATTGTATTGTTGTCGATGTGTTTCTTTGCTTTTGTTATTAATTGCCTTATATAATTGGCTGCTCCCATGTTAGGGGCATAGATATTTATAATTGTTAGATCTTCTTGTTGGATAGACCCTTTAAGTACGATATAATGTCCTTCCTCGTCTCTTATTACAGTCTTTGGTTTAAAATGTAATTTGTCTGATATACGGATTGCGACCCCAGCTTTCTTTTGGTGTCCATTAGCATGGTAAATGGTTTTCCACCCCCTCACTTTCAATCTGGGGGTGTCTTTGGTTCTAAAATGAGTCTCTTGCAGACAGCATATCAATGGGTCTTGTTTTTTAATCCAGTCTGATAGCCTGTGTCTTTTGATTGGGGCACTGAGCCCATTTACATTCAGGGTAACTACTGAAAGAGGAATTTAGTGCCATTGTATTGCCTGTAAGGTGACTGTTACCGTATATTGTCTGTGTTCCTTTCTGGTCTATGTTGCTTCTAGGGTCTCTCTTTGCTTAGAGGACCCCTTTCAAGATTTCTTGTAGGGCTGGTTTTGTGTTTGCAAATTCCTTTAGTTTTTGTTTGTCCTGGAAGCTTTTTATTTCTCCTTCAATTTTCAATGACAGCCTAGCTGGATAGAGTATTCTTGGCTGCCTATTTTTCTCATTTAGTGCTCTGAATATATCCTGCCAGTCCTTTCTGGCCTGCCAGGTCTCTGTGGATAGGTCTGTTGCCAATCTAATGTTTCTACCATTGTAGGTTACAGATCTCTTCTCCCGAGCTGCTTTCAGGATTTTCTCTTTGTCTATGAGACTCGTAAGTTTTACTATTAGATGTCGGGGTGTTGACCTATTTTTATTGATTTTGAGAGGGGTTCTCTTTGCTTCCTGGATTTTGATGCCTGTTTCCTTCCCCAAATTAGGGAAGTTCTCTGCTATAATTTGCTCCATTATACCTTCTGCCCCTCTCTCTCTTTCTTCTTCTTTTGGGATCCCAATTATTCTAATGTTGTTTCGTCTTATGGTATCGCTTATCTCGAATTCTGCCCTCGTGATCCAGTAGTTGTTTATCTCTCTTTTTCTCAGCTTCTTTATTCTCCATCATTTGGTCTTCTATATTACTGATTCTCTCTTCTGCCTCATTTATCCTAGCAGTTAGCGCCCCCATTTTTGATTGCACCTCATTAATAGCCTTTTTGATTTCTACTTGGTTAGATTTTAGTTCTTTTACTTCTCCAGAAAGGGTTTCTCTAATAACTTCCATATTTTTTTCAAGCCCAGCTAGTATCTTTAAAGTGATGATTCTGAACTCTAGATCTGACATCATACTAATGTCCATATTGAGTAGGTCCCTGGCAGTCGGTACTCTTGTTCTTTTTGTTGAGGTGATTTTTTCCGTCTTGTCATTTTGTGCAGAGGAGAATAGACTAATGAGAGAACAAAATGCTAGCAGAGTAACAACGTCCCCAGAAAATATACTCTAAACAAATCAGAAAAGACCTGAAGCAGTGGAACAAGAAACGGAAAGAGAGAAAAAAGAAAAAGAAAAAAAAGAAAAAGAAAAAGATAAAGATAAAAACAAACAAAACAAAACAACAACAACAAAAAAAACCAGAATGTGATCAAATATGATCAGGCTGGTATATAGATCAGTGCCACACACTAGATTTGGGGTGTATTTTGGTCTTTTAGAAGAAAGTGCCTCCCAAAATTTTAAAGAAAGAAAAACTTATATATGTACAAAAATAAGGGTTGATATGATGAAGGGATGGAATATGACTGTAAAGATGGAAATTATAAAAAATTTTATAAAAGGAATTGATAAGAAGTTGTTTGAAAAAAGAAAGAAGAGGATTTAAAAAAAGAAAAAAGAAAAAAAAAGGGAGAGAATGTGATCAAGCAGGGGAGTAGAAAACACCAATACTATAGATTTAGGGTATATTTTAATCTTTTAGAAGAAACTATCTCAAAATTTTAAAGAGAGAACAACTTATATATATATATGCCAAAAATACGGGTAACTACTATGAAGGGATAGAATATGACTCTAAAAATGAAAAATAAAAATGTTTTTTAAAAAAAGGGATTGATAAGATGTTGGTTGAAAAAGGGAAAAAGAAAAATTCAAAAAAAAGAAAAAAAGACAGTTAAAAAAAATTAACTTTGAAAGACTAAAGAATCATGGTAAAAAAAGCCATGAATTCTATGTGCAGTATTCCCCTAGGGCTGGAGTTCTGCCATTCTCATTGATCGGTAAACTTGGTCTTGGCTGGCTGTTCTCGCTGATCTTCTGGGGAGGGGCCTGTTGCCGTGGTTTCCAAATGTCTTTGCTGGAGGCGGAATTGCCCCACCCTTGCCCTGTCCGGGCTAAGTAATCTGCTCGGGTTTGCTCTCCGGAGCTTTTGTTCCCTGTGAGCTTTCCGTACAGCTTTGGAGGCGGAGAGTGAAAATGGCGGCCTCCCAATCTCCGCCCCGGAGGAGCCGAGAACTCAGGCCCCGCTCCTCAGTGAGCCCCCAGAGAAAAGCTGTCAGTCACTCCCGTCTCCCCGGTCTCCGGCTGCACTCCGTGCTCACCCGGCCTGTGACCGTGCGTTTCTATCTCTGGCACCTGACCCCGGGTGGAGTCTCCAAACCCAGCAGATCCCTGCGGTGCACTCCCGCGCAGCTCCTCCCGGGGGAGGAAGGTGAGTCTCCCCGGATCTGCTGCTTGTTGGGTCCCTGCTGGAGGAGCAGTGGCCCGACTGTGCTGCGGATCACGGTTTATGGCAACCCCGAGTTGAGAGCCCGCGCCTGGGCTCCACCTCTGCAGCCGGCTTCCCTGCTCCGATACCTGGGAGCTCTGCCACACTCAGGCACCCCCGGTCTTTCTGTGACCCCGAGGGTCCTGAGACCACACTGTCCCGGAGGGTTCCACCCCCCGCTTAGCCACCAGAGTGACGTCCCTCAGCGGAGCAGACTTTTAAAAGTTCCGATTTTGTGCTCCGCGGCTCTATCACTTGCCAGAAGCGGCCAACGGAGGCCCCTCACCCGCCATCTATTCTCCCGAATATCGCCTCGGATTCACTTCTCCGCACGTCCTACCTTCCAGAAAGTGGTCGCTTTTCTGATGAGAGAGTTGTTGCTATTCTTTTCTTCGATCTCCTGTTGAGTTTGTAGGTGTTCAGAATGGTTTGATCCCTATTCAGCTGAATTCCTGAGAGGAGACAAAATCCAGGTCTCCTACTCCTCCGCCATCTTGCTCCGCCCCCCCTTTCTGCTGGACTTCGAAGCTGCAGGGGAGATCTGCTTGGTCAGTTTCTCTTCTGCAGGCCTCCTGTCTGTTCAAGAGCACTTTAAAGGCACATGACTAGCATCTCCCCTGCAGAGCAAACTCTGAGCCCCAGAGCACAGCCAGAATCCCTCCCTCCTCACACCTGAGGCTCAGATATTTGTACCCTATGACATTGTCTCTCCCATTTCTCCTGACACTTGTGAAAGTCTAAAGGACAGCATTTTTAGAACTCAAATTATATTGTAAAATTTTTTTCCTCAAAAAAAAATAAGAATAATTTCTTTTAGCTTAAAAAAATGTACACTTTAAAGATAGAAGATAGAAAAAAATGCAACAATTTAAAATGCCGTTAATATAAGTACATTGTGCATATACAAGTGTCTCATGTTTGTTGGTAAAAATCAGAATATTCAAAAATATAAAAAGAACAATGAATGCATTAATGCATATTATTGTGTATTATTTAATGCACGTAAATGTATATTAATGCACATTAATGCATATTATTTTCTACCTAACGCTGAAAAAAGTAAAGTTACTTGTTTTCTCTAGAAGTTAAAAAAGGAGTATAGTGGGCACCTGGGTGGCTCAGTTGGTTGGCGACTGCCTTCGGCTCAGCTCATGATCCTGGAGTCCCGGGATCGAGTCCCGCATCGGGCTCCTTGCTCGGCGGGGAGTCTGCTTCTCCCTCTGACCCTCCCCCTTCTCATGTGCTCTCTCTCATTCTCTCTCTCAGATAAATAAATAAAATCTTTAAAAAAAAAAAAAAAAGGAGTATAGTGAAATGTTACTTATTGCCCAGAGATACTAAAACTATTAATGGTCTTAGTGTATTTTTTTATTTTAGTATGAAAATAATATATGCTAATCATCATTATTATAACAAACATTTCTGGATTTCTGTTGCTTTTTACTGTAAAACACTTCGTAATGCATAATGATCAGGTTAAAGATAATGTATTTTATTCAATGAGTGTGTATTTTATTCTATTAGTAATATATTTTATACCAATTAAGTATAAAATCTGTAATTTAACTTTCAGGTTAAAAAAGAGTTACTTTTTATAACTTTTGAACTGTATATCCCATTTAAAGAAAAAAAAATATTGGAACTAAGTATTTCCACCTCTGCTCTCAAAATAAACACTGAACTTCCTGCCTCCTAAAGGCACCATCCCTTCTTTCTCTTTTCTTAGTACTAAGTCTTAGCCCCACTAAGATACTACTTTGCATTTAAAAAAATCTTTGCAATTCAAGTATAAAGAGAAGAAATCAGGAGGCAGTCAATAACCAGTCAATGCCCATGCTATGAAAACACTGTAGGGAATCTCATAAATCTGGCAGTCTTATTAAATTGCTCAAATTAGGAAAGAGAAATGGTGGGAGAAATGCCTTATTAATTGTGAATTTTTTTGTCTCCCCCCCCATTAATTGTGAATTTGATTGAGCTTAATTCACCTTTGAGATACCATTTTTAATTTTAGAATATATGTATTTGAGTAGAGCACTAGAAACAGATACATAAACAGTAAGATAGAGCATCTGTCTATATCTGTGCTCAAGTAGATAAATGAGCCCTAAGATGACGGGACAGGCAGAGCCAAAGAAGGCCATCAACTTGGCCTGAAGACCGAGGCTCACCTGGTAGTTGCCATCTCCCAGGTTAGGCTCTGGAAGCTCCATCCATGGTGGAGATGGGAGGGTAGGCTTTGGAGCTGGGCACCTAAAGGTTTGATTCCTGACTTGGCCACTTGGAAGATGTTTGACTTTGGCAAGTCATTTAAGTCCAGTTTCCTCACTAGGAGAGCCAATTACATCCATCTTGGGAATTAGGTAGTGTATCCATAAAGTTCTAGCTCATTAATAAATGGTAGCGCTTATCAGTGTTACATTCATGGGCAGGCTTAATAATCTAAGCTTTGTTTCCCATTGGTGACATTTTCACTATGCAGTGAAGCCTCAGTTTACAATCTAGTCTAAAATTATCTAGTGAGAGATAATTGAAAATTCAGATGGTACATGGATTTGTCCAAGAAGTTACTCAGTAATTACTTACTAATATATTAAGAACTGTCTTACATACTGGGGACATAAAGATGAACATACTACCCTTCCAGGAATGCAATGTCTAAACAGGTTGCAGGAAAGACAGATTTTAATTCTATGCAGAGACATTCTTGGCCTGTTCCTGGTTGTCCTGCAGTAAAGAAGAGTACACTTACATACTCATGGCATAGAGCTTGATGAGTAGTCATGAAGTTCCCTCCAGGGGCGCCTGGGTGGCTCAGTCGGTTAAATGTCTCCCTTAGGCTCAGTTCATGATCTCCGGGTCCTGGGATCAAGCCCCGCGTCAGGCTCCCTGCTCAGTGGGGAGTCTGTTTCTCCCTCTTTCTCTGCCCTTCCCCCCAACCCCCACTGCTCGTGCTCTCTCTCTCTCAAAAAAATAAAATCTTAAAAAAATTCCCTCCTTGTTCCATATCAGATTTTTATCAAAGAAATAAGCAAAAAACATCAAATGAGGGGAACTCTAGTTAATCTTGGCCTCACAGCTCATGTTATTTGAGAAGGCAGCAGGGTCCATATTTTCAACAAATCACCTATTGCTTCTGGCCAGGGTGATCCCTGAGCTGACTGGAAGAGATTAAGCACCTTCTGACACCAGTTATCACTAGTCAATTTTAAACTTCGTTTCAGTCATTTTTCTTTCCTCTTTCCTCTCTATTATTCTCATGGTACCAAAAAATGCTGTGTATTTGGTCTCAGGGGATTTGTTTTATTTAAATCTTAGAAATACCTGGTTTCTGGGGCACCTGGGTGACTCAGTTGCTTAAGCATCCAACTCTCGGTTTTGGCTTAGGTCATGATCTCAGGGTCATGAGATTGAGCCCTGAGTTCGGCTCCACACATTGGAGAATCTGCTTGAGATTCTCCCTCTGCCCCTCCTCCCACTCACACATGCTTGTGTGTGCTCGCTCTCTCTCAAATAAATAACTCTTAAAAAAAAAGAAAAGAAAGAAATACCTGGTGTCTGCTCAGTGACTACCCTGTGTTGGTCCAGCTCAGCACCATTTAGGCTCCAACCAATCTCACCACAGCAGCCTAGCTCTCTCTATCCCATATCTTTCTAAAGAATCAGTCCCATTTACATTTATGGCAAGAGTCCTTAGGCCTAAACTCTGGTCTCATTTGCATAGAAGGGAGTTAAGATTATTGTACCTGTATTTTCTGAACATGAAGGGTCTTTAATTACTCTTTTCCTCTCAGGAAACCTCTTTATTTATTTTTTTTTAAGGTTTTTTATTTATTTATTAGAGAGCAGAGCTTTCGAGAGAGAACATGAGGGGGGGGAGGGGCAGAGGGAGAGGGAGAAGCAGACTCCCCGCTGAGTGGGGAGCTGGACATGAGGTTCCATCTCACGACCCTGGGATCATGACCTGAGTCTAATAAGCGCTTAACAGACTGAGCCACCCAGGTACCCCAGGAAACCTTCTCTTTAAATAGTAAGAGGACGCAACTCTTTGGAATAAAATTGTGGTAGTTTTGCAGTGAATTTTTAAAAGGAGTATTGCATTTCTTTAATTACCTGTAGTCACATCTTAATGATATGTATTTTCAGACAGCCAGTCCCTATAATTTCACATCGCATTCATTGCTTATAACTCATTATTCCTAATTACAAACCAGCACACACAACCTGGAGATCTGAGGCAATTATCTCGATAGCTTAGGCACTGAAGCTCATTTCAGTGGAAATACTGTGGGACTTGAAGTAAGAAGGCCTATGTATATGAGCTCCATCTTTGTCCCTAACACCCATTTGATGTCTAGCAAGTGACTTGATCTCTCAAGGCCTCCATTTTATCATTTGTAAGGTGATAGGTGTTTGGGTTATCAACTCCTTAGCGAGTTAACCATCTTACTTTGCTCGCCACTTCCAAGTTGGCTCCTTCATAGTCACATCTGTGCCTTGTTGCTCTTTGGCCTCTCTCTCCATCCCCATGGCCTCTCATCCTCCCAGGCCTCTTCCTGTACCTTGGCTTTCTCACAGTGTGGTTTCCTGAGGGTAGTCACATTTTTTACATGGCGGGTGACTTCCAGGAAGAAGGAAACAAAAGATGCCAGGCCACTTAAGGGCTGCATCCCAGACTGGCACAACCTCACCTCTGCTGTGTTCTGTTTTTTAAAGCAGTGGCAGGACTCATGCAGATCCAAGGCCGGAGAGAGAGAGTCCACCTCTTGATGAGGGAGTGACAGAGTCACGTTGCAGATGAACATCTGGGATATGCCCAAAAATCTTGAACTGACTTTCTCAGGAAAAATGCATGTATATATGGTCATAAATGAATTGTCAATGTTACTAATGTAAGGGATGTGTAGCACCCAGTTTACCATTAAAAATAAACTATACCATACTCTTTTTTGCAGATTCTATACCTCAATTGATTCTAAAAGAATGCTTCCATTGACTTTTGCAGACTCCTAGATTGGTAGCCAACCTACTATTGAAAATAAGGACTTTGCCTTTATGTGTCTTTGAGTCTCCTTCAGTGACATTCTCTTCTTGTACATAGTAGACTCTATAAATAACAATGAAAGATGGGGCACCTGGGTGGCTCAATCATTGGGCATCTGCCTTGGGCTCAGGTCATGATCCCAGGGTTCTGGGATCGAGCCCCGCATCGGGCTCCCTGCTCAGCGGGAAGCCTGCTTCTCCCTCTCCCACTCCCCCTGCTTGTGTTCCCTCTCTCGCTGTGTCTCTGTCAGGTAAGTAAATAAAATCTTTAAAAAAAAAAAAAAAGAACAATGAAAGAATTGTTGGTCACAATCATAACTGATCATCATAACATCATAACATCTCAGTTTTTCAAGCTGAGGGACAGAAGCATCTCTTCAGACCCCAACATCTACATGACATGGGTGATAGGTTTGTTACATGGTAATAGTCATCACATTCAATTAACACATTTTCTTTGAATGGCTTTAAGTGCTGTGCTGAAATTTTTCATTCTGACTGTCTGAACTTTAAATATTAAAGAATAAATAAGCAGCTGCCTTCTCAGTAGTTCCATGGCACCTAGTCAAAGCCATGTTGCGGTGGGTGGTGTGAACTGTAGAACTTTCATAGGAAAATGACATTGTTTCTCAGAAAATCTCATGACCTCAACTATCCTTGTGGTCATCAAGGGTGGGGGATGCACGTGACTCAGACCAGGCCCCAGGACGAGTTTAGCAAAGGCCTTCTTCCTCTCCTCCTCATCATGACACGTGAAGGAAATCTTCCCTGGTTTTAGTATGATCTTACATTTATCTTACCTTTACCTAGTAGAAATTAGGAATCTCTTTTGGCAAGACATTTTTTAAAAGAATGTCTGCTTTGTTGATGCTGTATATGCTGAGGAATTACGTGACCTAAGTAACATTTCTGTTTATCTATTTTTTTCCTATGCAGGCAGCTATAAGGAAAGAACTAAATGAATTTAAAAGCACAGAAATGGAAGTTCATGAAGAGAGTCGACAGTTTACAAGGTAGGTGGGCAAGATGCAGTTCAGCATATTTTGTTATGTGTACTTTACCACAGTTTAAAAAAAATTTTTTTAAACAGATGAGCATAACACCATCTAATGAACATTTCTAAAATTAAGTGTTTTTTTTTTTTCCTTTCACAGAAGTCTGAATCATTCCAAAGGGCTATGTTCTGGTTTCTTTCTTAGTCTTATTTTCTGGGCCAGGAGACAAGGATTAGAATCATTTATTCTGCTCTTGAAGAGACTCAGTTGAAGTTTTATGCCCAGAACAGATGCTGGTGAGAGCCACTATGAGCACCTGTGTGTCTGCTTTGGGCTCACAGTAGACATAACTTAGAGAAGATAACTCCGTTTTCAGAAGACCTAACTTAGACTAGGAATCTAATTTTTACTGCTGCTGTGGAAGGCTACGGTAATCCTACCCTTTTTCCTCTCAGTACCCTTGGGGTTCAGTTTATTCTTCCGCTAAAACCAGAAGAGACCTGTGTGATCATGTAGTCTGACCACCACCCTCCCCCTCACAGGTGTTCTGTTTATTTCTCTCCAACGGGTTTATGTGCTTTGCTTTTTTATAACATGTATGTTCCTAAAAATTTGCCTGCCAGTTAAATCTTGAAATACTGAATTGTTAAAAAACATACCGGGACAGATGATTACATGAAGAAGACCACAGTAGGTCTTTCTGGAAAGCAAACACTGATTCCCTAGGCTCAAAACAGCCTCTGCAAGACAGGCATACATTATAGTGCTACTCTCTCTGCAGTGGTTCCTGTTGGTGGTGGTGGTCCATGCTGAGAGCATGTCCTGTGATAAAGGAAGTAATGCTATAACGTCATAATTTAATAGCAAATCCCTCCGCTAACGTTGGTAGGGACCTCCTTGCTCCAAAGCTTTTGCTCCTATGATAATGTCTGGTTTGCAGAAGAAATTCCCCTTTCTTCTAGGGGAGTTGTATTTGTTTTGGTTCTTCCTATATCATGTTTATTTGTAAATGCATTCAGGGCTTTTAGCCATCTGGATGTATAGGATTTTTCTCTGTTTGAGGGCTGCATCCTATCCTGATCGACTCTTAGACCAGTCACATGCCCAGATCAAGCCAGACCTATTGTCCCCTCCTTTTCTCCCTTCCACTTGTGGGGTCAGGGAAAGTTCATGCTGATATTTGACGCCTGTGGTCATACGTCTCCAGTAAAGTTGATCAAAATAAGGTGGCTGAATATTTACGGTGACATCGAGTTGGCCGGGACCTCTGGGTAATTGGAAAGATAGCATACACGTGTTTGTGCCTTTGAGTCCTGACCCCTGAGATATAGTGACTGTGCTCAACCTACTCTTTATCATTCAGGATCGTTTGACTTCTGCATAGTTTTCCTAGAAATCATAGTATCTGATTACCTAATTATCATTTGATAACATTATATGAAGACTAAACTAAAATAGAAAATAATCAGATTTTTAAAATGCATTTCTATGGAAGTTCCCAGCTTATGAAAAATAAACATTTATACTGAAAGAGGTTCTTTCTCTTCTGTTATTTGCTATGAACAAGGAAAAAAAAAAGGTTGCAAGGAGAGTAAAGGTCATTTATTTTTTGCATCTATATTTGTTATGGGCACAAACAATATATTCTAATTAAGCATTCAAACAGTACAAAAATCCATCAAATAAAAATGAAAACTCTCTTCACTCCCTCCTTCCTCAACTTCATTCCTATTCTCACAGGTAATCACTGGTAAAAGTTTGGTGTAGATCCTTATAGACATTTTTCTGTGTATTTGCAAACATGTAGGTGTATATATATGATCTACATCTATGTGCATATATGCCTTTATGTCCTCCCTCTGAGTCACACATAAAACAGCATCTAGAACATCTTTCCATATTAGTGTATATCTTTCATTTGAATGACTTTATGGCATTTTGTAGATAATGTACCATAAGTTATTGAACAATTATTCTATTGATGGATGCTATGGAATTTTCAGTGTTTCATTAGTAAAACAATGACTTGACTTTCTTTATAAATACATCTTTGTGGGGGCACTTGGGTGGCTCAGTTGGTTAAGCGTCTGCCTTCAGCTCAGGTCATGATCCCAGGGTCCTGGGATCGAGCCCCACATCGGGCTCCCTGCTCGGCGGGAAGCCTGCTTCTCCCTCTGCCTGCCGTTCCCCCTGCTTATGCTCTCTCTCTCTCTGTCAAATAAATAAATAAAATCTTTTTTTAAAATATCATTAAAATATATAGAGAGAGCTTTGTGCACACATGCCAGTATTTCTGTACTAGTAACATGAGTGGATTTGCCAGGTCACTGGATATATATATTTTTTACATTTTGAAAGATGCTATTCTAAAACTTGTAGTTTATGAGCATGCCTAGTGTATCACCCTCATCAGCACTGGTGGGGCAGGATGGTGGTGGTGGTGGTGGTGAGGGGTCTATAGTATAAAGAATAAACATTGATTTCTGTAAGGTTGAGCATCTTTACATATCTTTATTGACCATTTATTTTTAATTTTTGATTTACTTCGACCTGTTTTCTTTTGGTTGTCTTTTTCATATGGATTAGTAAAAACTCCTTAGATATTGTGGATATTGGCTCTTTATTACATATGTCACCATACTTTTCCTCAATTTTTTCTTAACGTTTTAACTTTTTTTTATGGTCTTTTGTTTAAAGTTTTGCACATTTAAATGTGTCTGTATTGTTACATTTACTTCATTGTTTTGTGTCTTATGGAGGAAGACCAAGATTATAAATCTGTCATCTTCGGTTTTTATATATGCTTTTTTTTCCTAACACTTAGATCTTGTATCCATTGGGCATTTTATTTGTGTGGGTGATTTAAGAGAGTAAACTAACTTTACTTTGTTCTAAATCAGTAGTTAGGATGAATGGGTAAAGAAGATGTGGCATATGTATACAATGGAATATTACTCAGCCATCAAAAAGAATGAAATCTTGCCATTTGCAATCACATGGATGGAGCTAGAGTGTACTATGCTAAGCAAAACAAGTCAGTTAGAGAAAGACAAATACCATGTGATTTCACTCATATGTGGAATTTAAGAAACAAAACAGATGAACATAGGGGAAGGGGAGAAAAGAGAGAGGGAGGCAAAACTTAAGACTCTTAACTGTAGAGAACCAACTGAGAGTTGATGGAAGGAGGTGGGTGGGGGATCGGCTAGATGGGGGATGGGCATCAAGGAGGGCACATGTTATGATGAGCGAGTGATGAATCACTAAATTCTACTCCTGGAACCAATATTACACTACATGTTAACTAACTAGAACTTAAATAAAAACTTGAAACAAAAATAAATAAATAAGTCAGTAGTCAGGTGCCCCAGTTACTTCCCCCGTGATATGAAATTCTTCTCATATACACATGGATTAGTTCCTGGATTCTTTATTATGCTCTAGTGATCTGTTGCCTATCTTTGCACTGTGTCACCCTGTTGAATTAGAATAGATTTGTAGGGGCGCCTGGGTGGCTCAGCCGGTTAAGCATCTGCCTTTAGCTCAGATCATGATCCCAGGGTCCTGGGATCGAGCCCCGCATTGGGCTCCCTGCTCTGCGGGGAGCCTACTTCTCCCTCTCCCTCTGCCTGCTGCTCCCCCCTGCTTGTACTCTATCTCTCTGTCAAAAAAAAAAAAAAATACATTTGTAGTGTGTTTTTGTATCTGATAGGGTATTTTTTCACCTTCAAAATTCCATTGGCTGTTTTTTCTGTATTTACTCATCTACAGAAATTTAGAGTATACTTGTTGTATACTATAAAAGCCTATTGATATCTTTATTGTTTAAGTAAATATTAATAGATGTAAATAGGGATGAGCTGCATTTCAAGAGAAAATTATAGGCTTTTTTTTTTTTTTGTAACAAGGGTAAGCTTTAAAAGTTTTCCAAAAAATATATTGATTGACACTCTCTAAAATGTCTATCCAGATAAGGAAAAATTAAATATTCATGTCACTAAGATAAATATGCCTTGCTTAAGTACTCTTTAAAACCTGGCAGCAAAGCCAATGTCTGCTGCTATTTTTCCATTAATTTGTATTACATCATTAGAGTTTCATTCCAATAGAGAGATCTTTTGGCTCTAAGACTTACAAAAATCGTGCTTATGATTTTCAAATTGTTTCAGTATTTCTTTTAAGAGGATAAAGGTTTGGTAAACACTGCTGAGTATAATCAAAATAATACCAAAATATGATAATGTTTTACATTTAGAAAATTGCTTATGGAGAAGATAGTGTTGCTCTTAGCACCAGCCACCCTTGGAGGGAACATACAGGCTGTGGATCATTACCTAGCCCTTTAAATGCAATCTAGATAGAGAGCAGCTCACTTATTAGTTCTTCTTATTAGTGCCAGACATTATCTCCTTATATCAAGTAAACCTGCCATTCAAAACCTAAATCTATTAACTCCCTGTGGGATTTAGAGTGGTTAATAGAAAGGCAGCCCTGCGCCCTCTGCCCAGGCACCTCTTTATCCAGAGATTATCTTCCACACAGTGATGTATCAGTCAACACCAGAAGGATCCATTCCCATATAGATCTTCCCTTGAGTCTGTATCTCTGGAGAGATTCACAAAAAGCTGATAACATTGGTTGCCTCTGGGGAGGAGAACTGGTGGGTAGGGGCAGGCATGAGAAGGCTTTCCACTCTGAATTTTTGAAATACAAGAATTTATTACCAAAAACAAATATTTAAAAGAAAAATAAAGGATCCATTCCCGGAGTTCTCGTTCTGTAAATGAGGATCCCATCCTGGTAGCTTTTCTTGAATAATGTGCCAGGACTAAAATTAATTGTGACATTCTTGTTATTGGTGTACCCGGAAAACACCTCTGAAACCTCCATCATGGAATACATTCTGTGACATGTTTGATCTGCCCCACAGTAAAGAATTATAGTGATCCACCCTTTCATCTAATTGCCCTGGTTTCTCCCAGTATCTTTTAGATAGCTGTCTGGCATTGCAGTGCATTCTGGGGCCATGTAACAAGAGGACTAGTGGTGCCTATGAGACTTCATCCTGTGGCCTGAGAGGTACCAAGCTCTAATCTCGGCTTCTTAGAACACTCACTGCTCATCTGGCCACATCCTGTGTTTTCTGCCACCAACAGCTGCCCACCCAGCCCACTGTTCAAAGCCCAAAAGACCATTTGAAGGGCAATGTATTATTTAATAGGATTATTGCATTCTGGAAGGAGACCACCATGGCAAAATAAAGCCACTCCTTTTCATAGTAAAGGGCATTTCTACAATTTAAAATGATTCTCTAAATTACGAAGACAAATTGTATGAAAGGTCAAATTTTACTTAAAAACTAAGTTTTATTTACTTATTTACTTATTTATTTTTAAAGATTTTATTTATTTATTTAACAGAGAGAGAGAGCACAAGCAGGGGGAGCAGCAGGCAGAGGGAGAGGGAGAAGCAGGCTCCCCACAGAGCAGGGAGCCCGATGCGGGGCTTGATCCCAGGACCCTGAGATCATGACCTGAGCTGAAGACAGACCCTTAACTGACCGAGCCACCCAGGCACCCCTTAAAAACTAAATTTTAAAATGTTTATAGCTGAGTGGTAAGATTATGGGTCATTGTAATCTTCAGGATATTCTCTGTTTTCCAGAATTTTTTTAAGTGTCCACATGGGTTAGATTTATAATCAAGAGAGAATATTACTTTTATAAAAGTAAACTTTGAATTTGTAAATAAGAATATTTTTAGAGTGTGCAGTGTACTACTTTCATGTTTATAATTTTATTAGGTTATTAATTATTTACTTGTTATATTAAGCAAAGAATCATTAAATTGATGCTCTTAGACTCAAAGTGGGTCTCAAGAGATCACTGGCATATTGTTAGGTGGAAAAACCAGGATACTGATAAAGCTACAAATAGCAATGGTATGTTTTATCTAAAATTCAGATGCACAGAAAAAAATTGGAAAATAACATTCAAAAGCTCTTAACAGTTTCTTATAGAATGGCGTTATTGTTTTGGGGGTTTTTTTCTCTACTCCAACTTTTTTAATGTGGTTGAGATATGTGTGTGGATGTGTGTATTTAAATTATCTTGTTCTGTACCATCTTGAGTGATTACTGTCCTATGTAGATTTACAGTGAAACTGCTTTTCAGCTTCTAGATATGCTTATGAAAATGTGACATGGGGGGCACCTGGGTGGCTCAGTAGGTTAAGCCTCTGCCTTTGGCTCTGGTCAAGATCCCAGGCTCTCTGCTCAGCAGGGAGCCTGCTTCTCCCTTTCCCTCTGCCCCTCCCCCACCCCATGCTCCTGCTCTCTCTGCTAAATAAATAAAATCTTTTAAAAAAATGTGACATGTTAGGAATTACATGTGGGACCTCAATGAAAAATAAGGGGTGCTCCACAGAGGAATGAGAAGGCTTCTTCTGCAAGGCTGCTCTCTTCCATGGGTGCTCCATGTACCTGGACAGAAACTTGAAAAAGTTGCAAAATGCTGCTTTAACCACCAGCGTTGAAAGCATATGGCTCAGTATTTGGAATCATAAAAGCCCGGGCACCTTGTGGTCTGGCTTCTCAGGTAAAACTAGGAGCCTGGTTTAGGAGAACCTGCTCATTTAACGTGTATATGCCTTGATGATAAAACCCTTTCAAATAAAGGAGAAATGAATTATTCAGGATTTCTGTATCTATCAAACAGGGAAGTATAAGAAAGTAACATTTTACATTTGTGAGTAATTTTCCATGTTCTATTATCTGAATGATTTTACAGGAAGGTGAGTATGTTTTTATATGGTAATTTGTGGAGGAATCATCTTTATGGAAAACAATGATCTTTACCTGAATTCCATGACTTAAAAATAGCTCCGCCCGCATTCACTTCCTCTCAACAGTATGAAAATAAAAAAGATGTATTCCAGTTTTAATAAGAAGAAGAAAATATAGGTAACTTCAAATTTGAGTCTCGGGAGAGTTCCAAAAAAAAGAGTGGATGAAAAGTTTCAGTATCCTTGGGGCACAATAAATGTATTTATTGCTCTGTTTATTGCTCCATCAACTGGAAGCCTGAAGCCAAACTGTCATTCTGTCGGGCTAACTTCTCAGGAGGTAAAGCTGAACTTCTCATATTTCAAAATGAGTGCAAACCATTGAGTAGTAACAAATGTAAGAACAATTTGCATTTTCAGTACCTCTGAGCTGAATTTGAAGAAAAGATGCCTAATTTAAACAGGATATAAATGTCTTTTTGTGATTGGATAGTGCAAGAAAATATATGAGGTGGCTTTTTGGTTTATTTTTGGTTTATTTTGTTGTTGTTGTTTATTTGTTTTCTAAACCAGGTCTGGCAGTCCATATGAAGAGAGGGTTACATTTCTGACCCCCTGGCTTTGTCAGCATATTGTTGCAATCACACTCTTGGTTGGTCATCTTCTTCTCTTAGCCAGCCCCAGGAGCTGTGCCGAAGGCCTGTGATCCTCCACACATCCAGATGTGGAATTCATTCTCTAATGGAATCCGTGGACAAATAGTGCCTGCAGGAAAAACAAAAAACTTTATAGTGTCCGGCGAATTTTGGGAAATTAAAAGCAGGACACTTTCCAGGAAAATGCTGGGCTTTAGAAAGTGTTAAATCTCTTCCGTTCCATTGACTACTCACTTTTCACTGCTCAGCTCACTTATTAACTTAACTTCTTCATCTCATAAACATTATTGGTGTGAAGACCAAACCTGTCACGTCTTGTTTCCCCATGCTTGTCCTCTGAATCCAGAGCCAAATGAAGATCAGGTCATTGTGGAATGTTTGCTGTACAGAGCCCAGCAAATTAGGAGAGGGCTAAAATAATTGCTAAATTGGGTGAATTTGTATTTAATTCCTAGAAAAGCTGAACCTAACAAAGAGGGGTCTTTGATAGCTCAGGGTGGGAAGACCCTGCAGGTGCAGTATATTTGTCTGTATTGTCAGGGTCCCCGGAGCTCCTGCTTCCTTTGTGTGGCATGTGCTTGTGTGTCCTGCATGGAGAGAAATGATACTGCTCATTGCAACCACAAGGACATCACTGGACTTGCTTTTCTAGTAATTGCAAAAAGTTTGTGCTGAGCCCATTCTCATCCAGTTCCCTTTGTGACAAAAGTGAGAAAACTATAGCTATCAAAGTATAGCCTAGGGGGCTCCTGGGTGGCTCAGTCAGCTAAGCATCCAACTCTTGATTTCAGGTCAGGTCATGAACTCCCCACATCAGGCTGGATGGAGCCCCACGTCGGGCTCCGCGCTCAGCGCAGAGTATGCTTGGGATTCTCTCTCTCCCACTCTGTCTACCCCTCTCCCTGCTGTCCCTGTTCACTCTCTCTCTCTCTCTCTCTCTCAAATAAATAAATAAAATCTTAAAAAAAAAAAAAGTGTAGCCTCGGATTTGGAACAGAACTTTTCTCTGGTCAAAATTCATCAAAACTAACTGACAGATTTAGAAATCTAACTGATTACCTTTTCCTTTGCATTCTGCCGAGAGGGCACCAAGAAAACTCTTTGAATAAAAGTATGAGTGAAGACATGTTTTGTTCTCATAGTCTGGTCTAGGTTAGGAATAGAGTCTGGAGCCTGGCGCCTCTCCTTACCAGCTCTGTGCTTTGGGCACATGACTTAGCATCCCTGTGTCTGTTTCTACACCTGTACAGAGGGGAGGGGATACTGGAGTAGATGCCTCCTAGGATTGTTTTGAGGATTGAACTAGGTAATATATGTATAGTACTTGGACTTCTGCTGGGCATATGGTAAACAGTAGTAATTTCATCTGTCATTATTATTATCTGCCTCTTTTTTATATTTTACATAAAAAGGTTGATTTAAGAGGTTTTCAATTACTATTTTGAAATACTTTCATAGAATTTCTGTATTTTTCTTCAGGTAATGGTTGACTCTTCCTAGAAAGCATGATGGAATGTCCTTGTATTGTAGATTAGTATAAATTTAATTGTAGTTAATATTGGGGGTCTCATGATTGGACTCTTCAGTTACAAGAATTACTTATAGAAAGTTATCAATAACTTTCTAAGTGCCCCAGTATATATGTATTCAGTTGTTTATGCATTCAGCAAGTATTGACTGAGCACACAGAGTGAGTCAGACTCTGTTCTGGACCCTGGAAATTTAGAACATGTCAGATAAAGTCCTTACTCTCACATGGTTATGTTCTAGTGAGGGAGACAAACCATTAGTAAGTAAACCAATCAACATGATAATTTCAGATTGTGCTAAGTACTATCAAGAAAATGTAACAGGATGCTCTGGAAGGGATGGGGAGGGGTCTTTTAGGGAAATACAACCTATCCTGCGATTTAAATGACAAGAGGAAGCTATCAGGCACTGTCAGTGGAGAGAAAAACATTCCACCTCCAAAGGGGGGCCAGCCCATTTAGAGGGAAGAGCTAGTGCAAAGGGCCTGAATTGAATAAGGATTTTGCATGATCAGAGGGCAAAAACAACACCCAGGTGACTGAAACAAGAACATTGTCTCCATTTAACAAATGTAGAGCAAAGGTTATGGCCAGGGCTAGCATTAGGAATTGAATTCGAAGTGGATACATCCCTACTTTGATCACAACAAGTTTGCTATTTTGGTAAGGTTGGTATATCTTATTTTTATTTTGAGTTTTGGAAAGTCAAACATTCGGGCGCCTGGGTGGCTCAGTTGGTTAAGCGACTGCCTTCGGCTCAGGTCATGATCCTGGAGTCCCTGGATCGAGAGTCCCGTATCGGGCTCCCTGCTCGGCAGCGAGCTTGCTTCTTCCTCTGACCCTCCCCCCTCTCATGTGCTCACTCTCGCTCTCTCTCTCATTCTGTCTCAAATAAATAAATAAAATCTTTAAAAAAAAAAAAAAGGAAAGTCAAACATTCAAAAGTAATATAACAAGCCCCATGCATCCATCATAGAGCTTCTCCAATTATCAAATTATAGCCAAGCTTGTTTCAACTGTTCATATGCCTTTAATTTTTCATTTTTTAATGCTTTGATTCCATCCAGCAACATTTTTTTAAGTTGTCCAATGTGCCAGATATTATATTCTGTGAGTATATAAAAGTAATTAAAAGCAGGTCTTTGCTCAGCACCTCAGAATCTGAGTAGACACACCTACACAAAGATCATATACTGACTGTGATAAATAACTATTATAAACCAAGTGTTATGGCAACCCAGAAGAGAAAGCGATTAATGCTTTCCTGAGAAATGGGGAAAGGGGAGTTTGGAGAACTCACAGAGTGAGATTGCAGGACGTGGAGATGGGAAGGAAGGTAGGGTAAAGGACAGAGCACAAAAGTGGAGAGCATTTGGGGACAAATGATTGGAACTTGGGGTATTTTGGGAGTAGTAATGGAGATACAGCTAGAAACATGGTTTGGGCCACATTCTGAAAGGCCTCAGTCACTACCCTAAGAAATTTAAATTTTATTTCATAGGGAAAGGAGAACAATGCAATGATATTAACAAAGAACTGGAATGATTAGATTAGTGCCTAGGATGATATTGCTAGTGACAGCGTGTGGCACTGATTTGATCGACAAATCTCTGAGCCTGCGACAGGGAAATGAATTAGGAGACTGGTTTATTAGGCCAAATGAACACTAGATTACACAAGACAAATGAAATACTAAATAGAGTTGCGTAAGTGTGGAATCACAGAAATAGGCTGAAGTAGATCAGATAAGGCATTTTGGAGAAGATGACTTTTGGCCTTGATCTTGAATATGAAAACATAGATGGGAAATGAAGGGAGGGGATTGCAATATTACAAAACATAGCATGTGCAAAAAGCACAGGGCTCCGAAAACACAAGGAATGTTCAGTAACTTGCATGGAGGGATGTGAACGTGCTGTTCAAATAGCACTAGCAAAAGATGGGAAAGCTTTAATGGATTCAAAGACAGCAAACAAGGCAAGACTTAGTGCCTCGTGGGATATGGAGGATGTAGGAGAGAAATGAGTTGCAAATCTGAGGGTCCTAGACTAAAAATCTTTTAAAGGGTAGATTGTTTAACAAGAAAGAGGGCACCTGGGTGGCTCAGATGGTTAAGCGTCTGCCTTCGGCTCGGGTCATGATCCCCGCAAGCCGGGAGCCCGCTTCTCCCTCTGACCCTCTCCCCTCTCATGCTGTTTCTCTCTCGCTCGCTCTCTAAAAAATAAATAAAATCTTTAAAAAAAAAAAAAAGAAAGAAAGAAAGTACAGGGGCGCCTGGGTGGCCTGTCTGTTAAGCGGCTGCCTTCGCTCAGGTCATAATCCCAGGGTCCTGGGATAGAGCCCTGCATCAGGCTCCCTGCTCAGCAGGGGAGTCTGCTTCTCCCTCTCTCTCTCAAATAAGTAAATAAAATCTTTTTTAAAAAGTGCTGTGGACATGCTTAGTGGAGCATTTGGATGGAAATGCCAGCGAGCATTTGGAAATTTCAGGCGAAGAAGGTAGATTTGGAGTCTTCAGTGGGAGGCAATGGGAGGCTGAAGCTAAACCAAGAGGGACTATTTGTTGATGGTTTCCTTTTATAACTATAAACCAGGTGTAACCAAATCCTTTATGAAACATCCCACTCCGCTCGGTACAGGTCAGAACATGACCCTCAAGGTTAGCGATGTTTTGTGTATCGATTGCTCTGTATCCTGGACAGTATAACCAGAATATTTTCTATAGGGGCTGTCTCTGCTTTCCAACCTCACATTTGTTAACAGTATTCTGTTACGACAGTGGTTTATAACAGTAGTGCAGTTGGGGGATGTCTAGAGCTGCCTTTAATTTATAAACATTACTGGCACCTTATTTGGTTTACTGATTGTCGACTGTGTTTTCTCTACCACAGACTCACAGAGTTTCTGTTTCTTGTGTCAGGTTTCACCGTCCGTAACGAAGTGTGAGACTCTTCGGAAACATAGACTGATCATCTTTGGGGGAAGCCTCTCTTCCCGAAAACCTGCTATTGCACTGGGATTTGCGTGTGTGTGTTTCCGTTTAACTGGTGAAGGAAGTGTATGGAAAGTGCTCCCCACCTGCATGGCCCAGACGGGGCCAACAAGCAAAGGGAGGGGTGCAGTGACTGCTGTCCAGCATGTGTATTGATGGTAAGCAACACCGTGGTCACACCAGTTATTCTCCATCAGGAGTTTTAATCAAAGAAGATGAGCAGAAGACAATCGCTGGCTCCCTGTTACCAGAAAGCCAAATTGTAGAGTGCAGGTTGAAGAGAAATCAGGGCCTGGAGTTGCTGGGCACTAGAAAGGGGGGGGGGGGGAAAACCAAAAAAAAAAAAAAAAAGAGAGAGAGAAATATTTCATTATGTTAATGAAGAAAAGAGAAAATCAAAGCATAAATATTTTTGAAGAAGGCTTTTGGTAGCTGAGAACCTATTAAGATATGGGAATCTAATCACCTAACGTGGATTCCTTAAAGACCTGATCCTAGAAGAATATTCTCGTTTCACCGTTATGTTGGTGCAGTATAGTACCATTATTTTATGTTGTGCCAGTGAATCCAATTGCCAGAAATACGTCTGAGTGTTTTCATGCATCTTTTTCTTAAATGCAAGAGACTTTTATTGACTCTTAACAAGCATGCCTGCCCAAATTTTGTTGCATGTTTTAAGTAGCATAGCTATACACACTTTTTTTTTTATACTCCTTATCTAATGTACCAAACTTCTACAAGGATAACAGGACTGGGAATAAAGTCAGATGAATGTGATCCTGTAAATCTGTAGGAAGCTTTAGAAAATAAATCTTTTGGTCTTTCCCTAGCTTGATTATCTTCAGAGTTGAAGCAACCATACTTGATCTAAGGAAGATAATATTGACAATCAAAACACCTTTCTAAAAAATCTGAGTCCAAAGTAAAAACTTAAGCAAATGCAAGTGTTCTGCCAGCAGTTAGTTCTGAGTGGGCATGGAAAGGACTACTTATTTTCAGGGCTGCATTAAGTTGGATTGCTGCTATTAAAAAAAAAATTAAGTACATGGATCAAAAACATACCCGAAGGCTTAGAAGAACACAGAAAGTTTCTGCTAAGTTCCAAGTGAGGAATTTTGTATTTTAAGAGTCTGCAGATTGCATCCATAAATATAGCATTGACTTGCAATGCAAAAGAATCAGTGAGATTAAAGTCATGGAAGGTTTCTCTGTGAGCCTAGAGTCAGTATTGTTTACATTAAGAAACCCTCAATTGCCATCTTGGGATTTTCCGTGGAGTCGCAAGCACAGCGTGGCTTCTGCTCCCAAATACATACGATCAGATGTAAATACTACCTTGCATTCAATTGTTCTTTCATGATTGTTTTGTGCTCCTTTTATTAAAAACACGTGAGACCTAAAATAACAAGACAAGACCTAGTAGACTTTATTTTATTCGCAGAGCTTGGGCTAGAATTTTCTGAAATGCTTCTGGTTCATGATATGGAAGACTGTAATTTGCGATTTCAACCAAAAAAGCAAACATTTAATCTGGTGGATAAGTTTGGATCCTATCAGTCATGTATATTCTGTAGAACCACTTGAAATGGGGTGATTTTGCTTAAAATTAAAAAGTTTTGGCCCCAACTGGCCTGTTAGAAAAAGCCAGGACCATTTTATGTCTAAGAAAAGTAAGCAGCATTGTTGCACCTTTTGCTGCACTGGGCTATCTGCGTAGTAAACCCAGATTCTGCACTGTCGTCATTTCATTACTAGTATAAGATGTACTTTTGCTTTTGAAAAAAATGTTCTGCATGCCCAAGTGTCTTTCTCTGGCTGAAAGGTTTTGTCCATTTCATAGTGTTCAAATCCAACCATGGACATTAACTTTGTTCTCATTTTTTTGCCGAAGCCTTCCTTTTCCTTATAATACTATTATGTTATCGTTGTTGTGTCTTGGGAAAAAGTCCAAGGAATGTAATGTTATTTTAATTTTTTATACTTAAAATCTTAAAATGTTGTCATAATTTTTAATCACGAGGCCTCTATAAAATGGTAAATGTAAGACATTATCACTGTTGTAGCATTCAAGATACAGGTCATAGAAAGTCTCTACTTGGTTGATAAAAGGAGCAGTTTTTTTCCCCACTCATGGTGCATGTGATGCAGGTTTTTTAATTCCCTACAATGAGATGCACCCAGTACAAAGATGAGACTCCCGTCCTTCAATATACTGTTTTGCTTCTATGGTATGTCAGATTTATGAACTACCCACACTTTTTTCTTCATACCGATTGACACATTTAGAGAAAAGTTTAAAAGAGCAAAATCAAAAAGTCAAAAATGTTACCACTGCTAGTCTACTATTTAGGAATTGAAACCACATATCATTAGAATGATTCTTTAAATAAAAAGCTATGAAAAGAATCGAAGGATTGTGAGGTAACCTGTATTTTTCAGAATAAGGCTCTGTGTTCCTAGCTAATTTTTAAAAGGTGGAAACACTGCATATTCACCCAGCAGCCCATCCAGGTCTCTTGCCTGGCATCCCTAACAATGTGGACCACCCTCCATCTAATTAGGCCTCTGCCCAATGCCAGCATTTCTGCTGTCTAACCAGTAAGCTACAGTTCTATGAGAAAAATAAATGTGTGTGTGAATTGGGCTGTTGTAACACAATACCAGGCTTTTCCCTATTTAAAGTGAGACATTAGGCTGACATAGAGGAAGTGAATGAGTTTTCCTGAGTCCCCAAGATATGATTAGGGTAGGAAACAAACCCATATCCAGGAAGATCTCAGGCAGGAAGGAACCAGACAGACTGTAAAAGTGGCCATTTCTGTCTTTTTTGAAATGGAGCAAAAGAACATTAAGGTAGTAAGGAGACGCCACGGGCATTATCAGCATCTTTGTGGTCTGACAAAATTAGTCCTCTAATGAGCATTAATTTAGGGCAACCCTGCCTGATAATTCTCTGTGTATGTGAAATGTCTTGGCATTTTTTATGTTTGATATAATTTACCTTTATGTTAATTCCTTAAATTTTTTAAACTAAATCTATAATATTCAGAGAGCCATGTGGGGTATTGGAATAGCTGTTTTAAGTGGAGGAAAAAGCAAACTCATCTATCTCTCGGATTTACCCAGAAAAACAGACTTTCTCGTTTCGTTTTCATGTCCTTTATTAGCATAATGATTGTAGTCACTTATCTTTTTCTAATGTTAGTAAATATGTTCTGTTAGAAAGTTTTGAAATGTAAGTGAAAACCTATTTAAGACAGTAAAGGAATTGACTACACCCTTCAAAAATCATCAGATACTGAAAATGAGAGATAATTTCCTAAAACCCATAATTTGGGTTTCACATCCCTACAGTATTTCCATGCTACGTTGGTACTTTGAAAAAATCCAGTAGCTTACACTTAAAAGTGAAGAAACTCTGCATATCCTGATATGGACCACATTTTAAGATATAACAGGCATTGTATTTATACTCAATAGTCATCAGACAGACACAGCTTTCAAAAATGATACTGTATTCACAATAGAAAAAGTCTCATCTACCACATAGTAGCATGTACACATTTAAAGAGTGAAATCTCTCTTTTCCTCCTTCTTGCTCAAAAATTTCTTTAGTTTATTATTTTTTTAAGTGGTCCCAGCAGCATATTAAACACAGTGAGAGAAGTCTTCCTCAAAATAGGTGAGATGGAAGATATGCTCATTTCTGTCATTTCATCAGTACGGTAGCTGAAGCATCCCTAAATTCCAGTCATGTTATTAGCCCTAACCTTACTAGTGAAGGTATATAATTTGAGACAAGAACTAATTTCTTCACATCATTAGAGTATGATGTGAGCAGTAAGGTACCACTAAGATGTAATTTATGTACGGAGTTGTCCCTTGGCTTCTTGATATAGGTTATGTTCCACTATTGAGCATTTGGTGTCTTCTTATTGACGGGATATGTCACATTATTTTGCTTGGCAAAGCAGAATGAGCTTTCTGGAACTGAAATATGTCCAAGAGGGGAATGCAATGGCAAAAGTCACCATCACATTAATAGGACCATCTTTCTGAGAGAAAGCTCATCTTTAGGTAGTTCAAATCCAAGTTTCAAAGAGCAGCATGAAGAACTACTCTTAATTTGGCAGTGACCAAAGGGTGGTGGGGACAAAGGTAGAATATTCCCAAACCAGTTCTCATTCTCACTTTCCCTTTATTTTGGGTAATAATTAAGCTTAAGTTCTATATGAAAATGGGAACCACCATTAGCATATCTGGAAAACATTGGAAGCAGAGTTCACAAGGTCTTTCCAAATTAAGAAATCCCACTACATATTCTGTAAGATTTCTGGCAAAAAGAAAATAAAGTATGAAATGAAATGAAATGAAATAAAATAAAATAGAATCCTGTGGCTGTTATTCTCACCAAAAGCCAACCTTATAGGCAGGGGTCATTTTTAGCCATGCTAGGATTTACTGCAGTGTCACTCGGCTTGCTGCGTTGCTGACACAAACTGCACCCCTATGAACACTGTGCTGTTGATCAGTGTTTCGGGGAGGGGGTGCTGTTGGCATTTGGAGCTGGGCCATTCTTTGTTTACAGAAATGTCCCCTACATTGCAAGCTGTTTTATATCCTAAGCTCATGCTGACTAAATGCCAGTAGCATGCCCAGTCACCGTAAAAACACCAAAAGTCAGAAGCGCTCCCCCATGTTCAAAGGCCCTCCTAAGGCGGTACCACCTCCCTTGAGTACCACTGTCTGCTGCAATTTGAGGACACACAGGGAAGAGTACCTCTTTCAAAACATCATCTGGACCGCCTTGCACTACTTTGGGCCCTGAATAGTTCCTTCCCCCTTTATTTTCCAAGCCTTCTGCTTCAGTGAAGCTTTAATTTGCCAGTTCTTCAGGGAGGAGGGTGCTGGGCAGCCTTGGCCGTTTCAGTTGGCATAGTCACTTGGCTGGTCCATGTATGTACTTACAGGAGAAATTTCAAATGAAGCAAACTTTTTTTTCTCTGTTTTGGCCTCACAGTTTTACCTAAGAACTACACTGTTGGTTACCGTCTTTGTCAGGGTCTTGAGGATTATTGCATGGCTTAATCACAAATACAGCTAACAATCCACGTAACAAAACTGGCGATCCATGAAAATCACCGTTAGATTTTCTCCTGGTAAGGTACGTCCCTTGAGGCTCAAAGCTATCACCTATTGATCCTGTTAAAGAAGCATTTAATCCACTTGTAAGTGCTTGAATTCTCCCTGTAACTGTAGTCATGCAGTTCAACTTTTCTAAAATTTGTCAATACTAAATTACGAAGGAAGCATGGATTAACTGGATTGCATGCCTGTTGTTCATACTTCATTGATGGTCATACACAAAACAAGATGATTTTACCTAGTTGAAACATTGTGGAACTACGTAATGATACATAAACATACTTTTGCTCTGTTGCTTTTTATCACCAAAACTGAATGGTGAATATGTCTTGAAATGATTTGGATGAACTGTGGCTAATAGAATGGAAGAATTTAGCCACTGTAATTTTCCAAATACTAAAATTTCTAAGTATCTTTTTCGAGACAGAGCAACTCAGAGTTGATAAAAGAGATTATATTGTGAATTTTTAGATGGTGCTTAAGAATTCTTATCTTGTTAAATACCAGTATTTTTTTTTTCTTTTTAAGAATAAATTAAAGGGAGTAAATGAGGCAGAATGCCACTCCACCCTCAGGTCAATTTCATGGTATATTAAAATGCCAATAATATTTGTGCCACTTGCCAATTTGGGGGACTCTTGCCATACTGGATGCTTTTGTTATAGTTTGTATCATTACATTGCTTAGAGAGCCTTCACAAAAAGATGTCACCTTTGCAGTGCTAACTAGCATTTGAAAACAATCTGAATAAATCTAGGGTCAAACCACTTTCATTACTTAAAATATAGGCACTAATTTTTATTTTCATTTTTTTAAGTATTTCTTCTGTGGCTTAGAAATGTGCCAATGTGTTCAAAACATTCTGCACCAGTTTCACCAGATTTAGTACCTAGCAAAAACTCAAACTTGTCATTTTTTTCTATGTAATAGTGATTTTTAAATCAAGAACTATACACATTCGTTTGTTATTTTAGTCTTTGGTTAAAGTGATTAAGAATGGTAAGCTGTGATCATTATCAGACTGACGGAATGATTCCTAATTTCCAGTAAGTGATCTAATTCTACATATTACACAGGTACAATATCTGTGAGTGTAAATAACTGGAACTGTACACTGATTAACATGACAGTTTCTCTTTTTTTGTTGTTGTTCTTGGTCTGTACTGTATTATAGTATGTCGGTATAAATACCTACAAGTATACACAGATATGTATATGTATTCCACTATTGTAACCTGAAAGACAGACTATGTATTATCTTTTTTATTCCTTACTGGTGTTTGTGTTATTTAAAAAGCAAAATTATGCTCTATTTAGTTGTATAATATTATAGGATACTTTGCTGTGCACAATTCCAAGTGCCTTAGAACATGGTTTAGCTTTCTTAAGTATATATAAATGCATATATGTATAAAATTGGGAAAAGTTACCTCAATAAAATCATTGGGAAATCCCCAACTTTAGTTTCTTCCAATTCTATTGTATTGAGACAGTGCTCGGTATTTTTAAATTAAAATCTTACGACTCCTCCCCTGTAAAGCAAGAATAAGACAGATCTTCTAATTGTCTATTATTTCAACTGCACCTAATTTAAAATTTTTTGTATGTAAGGCCTTGTGATTTGTAATTTTTATTTAAAATATCTAAGAATTACTGCTTTAAACAGCAACTTACAGTATATTTTTAAAACTTGTTTTTTTTTAATATCTGAGGATATTTGATGTTGATGTTTCTATTGACATTATACTATGTAAAAATAAAAGCTAGTACCTTTAGAGTTTATAATACAGAAAATAAAGTTCCTCATTATGCTTATTATTTAATGTATTATAAGCAAAGAGAGAGGTGGGGAGCATATTTTGGCCAGTAAAGGAACTGGAATATACTTTTCATTTTTTCAACAGCAGTTACAAATTGTAACTTAGCCTCCCTCAACTCTGGGACAAAAGCAAAGGTAGGAGAGAAAGGTATGAAAAGCAATTTGTGTGCCATTATCCTAGAAGGAAGACATATAAGAGAGAAGATTGGGACCAAGAATTTTAAAAGTAGGTTTGAAAAATTGGCCCCAAGTATGCTATGTATGCTATTAAAAATTAGCTGTACATCCCCAAGGTAAGTGTAGTAGTTCAACAGCTACTTTCCATTTTTGCTCACACTAAACTAGGTTTTGCGTTGAAACACTAATTTCTAAAACCCAGCGGAGGTAAGAAATGGACAACTTTTTTTCCATTTTACATAACACTTTGATGGCATTCATTTACGTAATAAGACTATTGTGATTGAACTCATTGCTGGACCTCAACTCAGATATCTGTATGGAGTGCTTATGCTGCTGTCTACACACAGGCCAAGTCCTTGCTCAGTTTATGAGTTCTGAACTCTTTGCCCTTTACTCTCCCTCTGCCCCTCTCCCAGCTCATTCTCTCTCTCGCTCTCTCGAATGAATAAATAAAAATCTTTAAATAAAAAATATTAATAATAAAGGGGCGTCTGGGTGGCTCAGTTGCTTAAGTGTCTGCCTTTGGCTTGGGCCAGGATCCCAGGGTCCTGGGATCAAGCCCCACATCAGGCTCCTTGCTCAGCGGGGAGTCTGCTTCTCTGTCTCTCTCTGCCCCTCTCCTAGCTCATTCTCTCTCTCTCTCTCTCACTCAGATGAATGAATAAAAATCTTTAAATGAATTCTTTGCCCTTTAACAGGTGGTCACTAAGTAGTAGAACACAGAAAACTCTAGAGAAAGCTGAGAACCTAAGTTTGTGTGAAGGTTTTTTGCTCTTTTGCCAAAAACAGGTACCATTTCTAGATTTTCAGGGAGAAAAGCTATAGATACTAACTTTGTAGTTAGATAAATATCCTAAGGTGGTGAGAACTAGCATTTCACTCAACATTGGGAAGAATTTGTCCCTAATTATCATGTAGGCATACTCAGCAGCTTGACCTTAAGTTATAAGTCATCTTTTCCACGGTCAATTTAAGTTTGTTACCACTTTATGTTTAGCCCCTTGATTACCTCTGAAATCTTGGTCATTGCCTCTCTGAGTCTTCCTCAACCAACCATTCTTAACCCTGCTACCACATTATTCTTCCTAAAGGATAACCCTCATATTATTCCTTCTCAGAACTTTCCAGTGAGTTCCCTCTGCCTACTGAATACCTCCCAGGTGCTTCAGTCTAGCCCTCAAGATCTGCAGCTTCACCACAGACCACAGTTCCAGACAACTCTTATTCCTCGCTTGGGCCAAATCAAATGAAACTCATTGTTCTCCATATACATTATGCACTCTCCCAACATCACAGCTTGGTTTGTGCCATTTCCTCCAGCTAGAATTTGCCTGTGTTTATTAACATCCTTCTAGGAAGGGTTCAGATGTCTTCTCCAGCTATTGTATTATAGTTTCTTTAAAGTGTTCAACACCATATATAAATTTAACAGATTTGATTCCTTTTATAAGCACTATAATGAGCATTTTTTTAAAGATTTTATTTATTTATTTGACAGATAAAGACAGCGAGAGAGGGAACAGAAGCAGGGGGAGCAGGAGAGGGAGAAGCAGGCTCCCCGTGGAGCAGGGAGCCCGATGCGGGGCTCGATCCAAGGACCCTGGGATCATGACCTGAGCCGAAGGCAGACGCTTAACAACTGAGCCACCCAGGCGCCCCTATAATGAGCATTTTAACAACACTTTTAATTTGAATACCTTATAAATGGAGTCAAACTTTCTTAAACATTTTAGTATTACTACAAATGTAAAAATACTCTTACGCTTTTCAGCTTTGCAAGTCTAAAATTAGTTATATAGTTTAAATTAGAATTGTGTGGCCAATTGGTGAGATTCTACAATATTCCAATTTTAAAAAATTACAGATATTTTAATACCAAGTACATACAGATTTTCCCAATACTTACAAATCATATATGTAACACAAAAATATTTTTGCCTTTCATCTAATTTCCCAGTTTAATTCTAAGCCTTTCCAGGCTTGTAGAAATAAGACCACTGTCTTTTCTTAGACACTGAGAAAAGCAGATTTTAAAACCAAAGACAAGCTGAAATTACTGGATTGATGATTCACCATTTGCTTAACGGTCAAAGATCTATGACTGAGAAAACCATCCTATGGGCTTCTTACTTCTGAAAAGAATCTACTTGAACCACAGAGACATATTCAGAACCATTTTTCAGTCCCCATAACTTCTGGGGTCTCCAAATCCACAATCTTCAGATAGGATTGGCTTATTAAAACAGATTCGAACTACATCCTAAACAGTTCTTTTGTCTGATAGGTAGAAGGAAGTCCTGAGTTGTAGTTAGCTCCCTTCAACAATCTTCTACTGGCTTGTTGAAATTTTGCAATTTTTTTTTTCATATTCTTTCTCTCTGACTAGACACAACTCATTTAAATAATATCCAACTAGATTCTGTATTCATCCCATACATATGTCTGGTCTTGTTTGTCCCTAAGGCCAGAGTTCTGTAGTCATGCTCAGGATGGTCTAATTAAATCTAAAAGCTGAGCTGACGGAGGAAGAGAAAGGGATAGAAGACTAACCGAGCTTAACAATGGCTAAATGTTGAAGGTCCTTGTAAACTTTCTACGGGAGTTCAGAATTTATCCTTAAGAGGAAGTATTTTAAGTGCAGGGGGAACATCCTCAGATTTGCCCTAATTACACTGGTCACAATGGCAAGACTGGATTGGAGGACGCAATATTGGAAGCGTGAAAACCATCGCTATTGCCATAATCTGACTGGTAGATGATGGTGACCTCAACCAAAGTGTTCAACTATGGGAATGAAGAAACATAACAAATTCAAGGGACAACTGAAGGGCAAAAGTGATTGTTGCAAATGGGCAATGAGGGATATGGAAAAGTAAAGACTATACCTATGTTTTTCGCTTGGGCAACTTGGTGGATGGTGGTGATGCCACATGCTGAAATAGAAAGTAAGGAAGGTGAGGTTGTAAGACTTGGGGGTGGAGGAGGCAGGGAGCCCCGGAAGGAGAGGGTAGGAGGTACGGAGAGGTGAGGCATTTAATTTTGCACATGAAATTCAATTTGAATTGCCTGCCTGTTGAGACATTCACATGTGGACAGATGTACAGTATTCAGTTGAGTCTAAAGGTCAGGTACAAGGTCTGTCCTACACAGAGGAAGTAGAGAATCATTAGCATGTGTAACAAACTGTGGAAATGAGTAAACCTCCCAACAGATAATGTAGCTTATGGCTAAATAGATTACTACAATGAAAATTTAACAAAATATTTTTTCTTCACCTGAAGAAAGGAGACAAATCTCCAAGACCATAAAATCATTTCATTTGCACATCATCTGAGTGCTTTGGAGGGTATATATATATTTTTTTAATTTAACTGGGTTTTACTGGTTAGCTTAATTTTAAGTAAAATGGAGTAGTGCTTTATGTAGAGGGTTAAGTTGTAAAGCAAAAATTATATTTGAAAATATATTGCCTCGAATACAATGAACATTGAGATCTACTATTTCAATAAGTCCACATAGCCCATTTTTACTTCAACAGTGAAATATGTGGCTAGTTCTTTAATTCAGCCACAGATGAGGAAGTTAGTTTACATCTAAGTGCTATGTGGTATTAAAAAAAGGAAAAAACAAACAAACCTTACCTTTAAGCATAAGAATTATACTCAGCACAATGCGATGCTCATACCATAAGCATAGGGAACATAGTAATGGAGGAAATAGAGGTCAATGTCTCACCCACATTCCCAGTATGGAGCTCATTGACGGAATGGGAGGGAGAATCACTCAATAGTTAACAGTGGTAATTTGGGGTGCTTGGGTGGCTTAGTCGGTTAAACATCAGACTCTTGATTTCAGCTCAGGTCATGATCTCAGGGTCGTGAGATTGAGGCCTGCAGCAGGCTCTGTGCTCAGCTTGGGGGGATTTCTGCTTGAGATTCTCCCTCTTCCTCTCACTCTGCCCCTTTCCACCCCCTGTGGTGGGCTCTGCACCCTTCAGCTGTCCCTTCAAATCACATTTCTAATTTTGGGGGGGGTTTGCTTGAGAGTCTCCCTCTGCCCCTTTCCACCCTGTGTGCTTGCGCTCTCTCTTTCTCTGTCTCAAGTAAAAAATAAATAACCTTTAAAAAAAGTAGCAGTGGTGGTAATCTTATTTCTCTCTCATTTGCTGAAAGCATAGAGTTAAATTCATAAGTTAAAGGCATGCATGATCTAATTACCAAAGTTGTCACTGGTTTCAATAGTGACGTTGTCACTCAAAAGAAAGGAGACTAATAATGATTTGTGAGCTTTTAATAGCCTAAGGCTAGAATGAGCATAACTGACACATACCAAAGAAAACTCAAAATTCATGTCATAACTAGAAAGGCACAATAAAAAAATAATAATTTGTATTAATATTTCCAAAGTGTACTCAGCAATGAAATGTATGTACTTTTGACTCAAAGAACAGGAGTCAGCAAACAAAAAGCCAAGCAATATGAAGAGTTTGTGCTGTTAAAAAGAATTTTAAAGAACATAACATTACGGGGGGCTAGAAGCTAGTAAAATCATCTAAGTATATAATATGAAAAACCTGAAAGGTACCAGGATTTGAGGCAAAGCAAAAGGATTAAGATAGAGGAACCTGACAAGTGGGGTCTAAATGCAAGCTAACAGATTCCATGATGTGAATCTGACTTGAAGCAAAGCATGTGTTCCCTGACAAATCCCAGAGGCTACAGACCCTGGTTTCAGGAGATGGTCACCCTGAGGCAACAATGAAGTTAGGTGAATCCTTACATTTACCTGGGAAGTGGACAATCGCTAATCTTCACTGAGCACTGAGCACAGACCAGGCACAGGTCCCAGCATTTATAACATATTTTCTCATTTAATCCAACAATTCCTCTAAGGTAAACAATAATACTATCATTCCCATTTTACATTCAGGTAAGTAAACAGAAGCCCACTTGCCTCAGGTTACACAATCGAAGTGAAACAAATTACAGTCTAATTTCGGCCAGTGCACCAAGCCTCTTATCGCTGTCATTTAATATTATAGGGGAAATTTTGTGTTTCATTGGAAAATGATGCATTTTCAAATGAGTACACCCTTCCAATTCTGGGTTTAGGAGGACTTTGCACCTTTCCTTGCCTTTGAGCTATTTTACAACTTTGTAAGTTGTAGAAAGCTGACAGGAATGTGGAATAATTCTTGTCTCCAGACATGTACATAATTTCTGTCCAGTGGAGGTTCAGTTGCCTTCCCTAGGTCACTGGGAAAGAAGCCAGTTTTGTCTCCATTTGCACATTCTTCTCAGTATTCCTTCTCTGTCAATGTTTCTCTTCTTTGGATTGTCCTCTGAACTAATTGTAACATACTATGTTTCCCTCCTTAACAATGTGCTAAATAAAATCTTTACTCACTTTATGCTTATGTATGAGAGTCATGGGTTTACCATAAAAAAATTATCCTTGAACAATATTTATTGAACCTGATTATTTTAGTATCTAACCTGTCCTATCTTTTTGTTTTTTGTGTTTTTTTAAGATTTTATTTTAAAATAATCTCTACACCCAACATGGGGGCTCAAACTCATAACCCAGAGATCAAGAGTCACATGCTCTATGGACTAAGCCAGACAAGTGCCCCTACTTTGGTTTTTAAGTATCTTCACTTTTTTTAGACACCAAATGTAACACTTCAAATCCTCACTATAAATATATAAACAATAAAATATATAAAACAATGTAATTGTAAACAATGAAAAAATATATACAGGAGACATCTAAAGTTCCTATAATCCCAGCTCCTCATGGAAAATTGCTATGGGCAAGTTTGGTACATAGTTGACCAGGTATTTTTCGGTGCTTGCACTATGATATTTCTGTGTAAAATGTTTTTCTATATATAATTATTAACAACGACAACAACAAATGCCATTTTTGTGATGTTCTACAACCTGCTTTTTTTCTGACTGAATGAGTGACTGTCCATGTCGATCTGCATCTCCTTAGAACAGCTTCACAATAGACCATGGTATTAATTTTTTTCAATTAATCCCTTACTAGTGGAATTTTAATTGCTTTCTTATTCTCTATTAAAAACAGTGCTACAGTGAACATCCTGCTCCATCCATCTTGATGCTCTTTCTCTTTTTATAAATTAACTACCCCCACAAGCTCTATTAATATTGTCAAGCATGTAATTTATAATTCCTCAAGTTACTGCTTCAGTGTCTAGTTAGTTTGGGTATATTTAAGCAAGTTTTCTCCACTTCTGTGTACATTGGTTTCCTGGTGCTGGGGGTCCTTGGGCAATGCTGATGGAGAACCACTGCTGAATGTGATATAAATAGTGCTAAGATGGTAAACACGGTTTCAATAGGCAAGTTCATTTCACATGGAAAACACAAAATTTTTCAAAGCCTAGACTAAACCAGGAATTAAAATTAAATTAATTAGAATGAATTTATTAAAATTCTTTTTAATCATTATGAAATGGATGCCATTTATTAGAGCATACTAATAAGATTCTAGGAGAAGTATGGCTTGGATTTATTATCATTACTATAATATTTCAGTTATGGGTGTTTTTATCATAGGAAATGTTTTTCTGTGTTAAGACAAGCCAGGGTTTTGTATATATACCATTTTAACGAATGCATTGTTCTAGATATTGTATTCAACAAATATTAAATGAGCTCATGTTTATATACACAGCATCCAGAACAGGCTCGAACACATGTTAGCTACCATATGTGTTGGCTTTTTGAGATGGGGTATATTGTAATGGTTAAGGGTGTGACTCTCAAGCGACACCTGAGTTCACATTTTGGCTGCATCACTTAATGGCTTTGTGTTCTTGGGCAAAAGTCCACTTAATTTTCTGTTTCTCAATCTCTAATCTATATATAACAAAAGGATAATGATAGTAAATCTCTTAAATCCTTCTTTAAGAATTTAAAGAGTAAATACATGTAAAGTGCTTTGAACAATGCAATTCTTATTGAGTCCTTGCTATGCTATGCCCTGGGGAAGTAAATTAGGCAAGACAAAAACCCTTGTCCTCAAGTCGGTTACTACAGTTTGAGTCTAAAGACAGATGAAAATAGTTTGGATTTACAATTTGATGTAACTGAGTAGACTAATCACAGGGCACAGCGAGAACATGTGGGGAGGGCCCTAGTTTTGAAGAGTCTAAGTTTCCTAGAGGCAGAAATGGCTAAACTAACACTTGAAGAACAGGGAGGCGAGAGGAAGAGATTTTTAGATGGGCATAGCAAAGTCAATCTCTTTTAGGTACATTGGGGAACTGCAAGCAGTTTGGTAGGGCTGAGTCAGAGAGTGGTGTGTGGGGGATAAGGAGACATGATGCTAAATTGATGGGTAGAGGCTAGATGAGAGAAACAGTTGGCCATGCAAATGAGTTTAGACTTTATCCTGAGGCCAGAGGGTAAGACATCCAAAAGGTTTATATACGCAAATGACATGATTGGATAAGAGTACTAAAAATAATAAGTCTGATAAAAGGGGTAATGGGGTGATACCTTTGGATATTTAAAAGGTAGAATGGACAGAATTTGCAGCTGCCTGCCTTATGTAGGCAGTGTAGCACACGGTTAAGGGTGTGGCCTTCCTGACCAGACTGATGGGCTACACATCTAAACTTTTCCATTTATTGTGTGACCTTAGGCAAGTCATTTCAATGCTCTGAACTCCAGGCTCTATAAGATTGGCTAATTGTCACCTAACTACAGGTTTCTTTTATCAAAGAAATTAAATGACATAACGAATACAATGAATACAATGTGTTAGTATTAGATCAGTAAATATATACAGTAACTGAATAGTACTCAAAATTAAAAAAAAAAGCAATATAGTTAAGTGGTCAGGCTCTAGTCAGACTCAGGTTTAAATCCCTACTCTGCCATTTACTAGCTGTGTGGCCTTGAGAAAGTTACTTAACTTTCCTGTGCCTCAGTTTTAGTATTTGTAAGATACTGAAAATAATAGTGCCTCTCATAGTGTTTGGTAAGGAAGACATGAGATAATTCAGGTAAAGTGCCAGCACATTAATTCATTTAAACAAATATTTATTGAGTGTATGTACCAGGCACTATTCTAGGCCCTGAGGATAGATAGACATAGTAAATAAAACCAATCAAAACAAAACAAAACCTGCCCTCATGGAGCTTAACTGTAGTAAACATCCTGCACATAGGAGTGTTATATATGTTAGAAAGCATCATCCTAAGACAATTTCTGTGGTCCTAATCTAAATTGTTTCTATAAGTTTTATTGTAATAAAAGAGTAATATTCCACAAATATTTATAGAAGTAATAGGAGGACATAAAGACACAGTCCAAGATAACTCAGACATTGTAAAGACGCCAGAGATTGGGAAGGGGAAACACCAATTTGAGGAAAGATCTGCTGATAAAGTTATGAATGCATTACCACCCTCTTTTGTCCAGGAAAAGCTGTGAGAATGTGCCAACACCTGCCTGAAATCTTCCTAAGAAGGTGATTATAGCCTATTTGCTTAAACCACGTTAAAACATTTGACGAACGACTTGGAAGAAAATAAACATTAGTATCCTCCTTATAAGATAAGGTATGCAAACACCAAAGAGATTCTATTAGTTCAAATGCCTTTACTGTCAACAGAATCTCGGAGGGTTTTGTTCTCCCAACCTTTGAACAAAGACCTGATTAAGCATGGTGCAGCGTAGAATAGCGAGGCCTTGATCCTCCGTTGCTAAGGCAACCAACTCGCCGCCAGCCCCTAAGAGACGGAACCTGAAACCTCAGTGACCCGGGAGGGTGGACACCTTCCTTCTGTTTGTGTACCTGCGTGTGTGTGTGTTACGGATGGGAACAGGCAGGGCATACAATTGTCAATGGGGATGCTAGATACGTCGCCTCTGTTCTCGGTAGAGGGCGCTACAAAAGCAAGTTCCCCCAGAAACAGCAACCCTCCTTTCGCGCCTCACCGCCACAAAGGCGCCCACGACTTCGTTCCCCAGTTTACTTAATTCTGGCCGGAAAAGCCCCGCCCCCCCCGGGGGTGGAAACAGCCCCTCCTCCCAATAGCTTCTCGCGATCGTTAGACGGAGCGAGCTATGGTTAACTTCCGGCCGCGACACCTTCAGCTCTTCGGCGATTGGCCCATTTCCACGGTCTGTGCTTAACTTCCTGTCTGCACGTGTGAAGCGGCCTAGGGAGGCCGCGGAGAGCCGGGCCTTACCGGCGTTCGCGTGGTAGCGAGTCACTTCTCCGGGGCGAGGGGAGTGTAGCCGACGGCCTTCTCTGGGGTGAGCGCCGCACGGCTGCAACATGGTGAGCAGGTCTCGTTGTCTCGGGGACGAGGCGCTCTGGTTTTGCTGACGGCCAGGCCGGTTCCTTTGGTGCCAGTGGCTAGTGAGGGCGGGGACTGGGAGGGCTGGCCCGGAGGTGCCGGGAGGAGGCTTGAGGCCCAGTGCCCCGGTATGATCACCCTCGCCACCCTGGGCATACTTTGCAGTTTAGAGTGCGTCTCCCCCAGCCAAGCCTCCTTAGGGAGTGGACAGAGGAGAGTGGCTTCCCCTATCCCGAGGGGCCTAGAAACCCGTGAACGCAGGACATAAACGCTCAACCCTGTGCTTCATGCATTCGGAGGAGGGAGAGTTGGCTGGTTTCTCCAGACGTTGGAGTGGCAGTTGTCTGCTCGTCTGTGTTTGCTCTGGGCAAAGGGAACTTGTGGGAGAGTCTAAGGTTGGGCCCAAAAGCAGAATGGCTTAAAAACTGGGATGATGCTTTCTCAGTTTAGCGAGTCAAGTTGGGTAGGGTAGTGAGAGTGTTAAAAGAGATGATGAATCTTATTTAACTGTAGCTGTGTTGTCCTGGTTTCATTTAATAGTTGGTGCGACAGGTGTGTAACTTGATTGAAATGGTCTTCCCCAGATTTACCTGTGGCAGGTTGTTTGTCATTCTGATTTAATCTGTCAGGGACCTTCTCTGAGCCCGCCGTCTAAAGTAACTTTCAGTCATTTGCACATCACTTTTCTTTACTTAAAATCATTTTTTTGGTGATTTGCTTTGTAAGCATAGGGACTCTGACCTCATTGCTGTATCCCAGCACCCATAACAAGGTTTGGCACAGAGTAAGTGCCATCAAATATACATTGAAGGAAGGTAAGTGCAGATTTTGTTGAACATTGTTGATGTTGCCTACCATAGAAATGTATGTTTTAGAAATCCGTTGATCCCTCACATAACTTACTGAAGATTCGTATATGGACTGTGGGTTTGTGTGTGTGTTTGTTTTTGTTTGTTTTTTTTTAATGGTTTGTTCTGATTCTGTTCCTTTGAAGCCTCACAGGAAGAAAAAGCCTTTTATAGAGAAGAAGAAAGCTGTGTCTTTTCATCTGGTCCATCGGAGTCAACGAGATCCTTTAGCAGCAGATGAGACTGCACCCCAGAGGGTTCTGTTACCCACACAGAAAGTAGGTCCTGTTCATTAGCCAATAAGTTTGCAGGAGGACTGTCAATAGTTTCTAAATAAATTGTTAGCTGATGTTCTGCAACTACTGTGATCTTTTGGGAAACAAAATCTATGACTTAAATTTTCAGTAAATGTGCCGATTTTTTGTCTTGCATGTTGGATTGAGAGGGTAAAGCATCTTTATTGGAGATCTTTAAATGAGCACATCTTGTACAGTAATAGTAAATATTTACTAAAACACTTACAATGCTGCATGATCTTATTTAGGGCATATCTCTGCTTTCTTAAGATCCTGTCATTTCAAAACCACAAACTACTGTTTTGTCTCCTCATCATTCATCTCATAAGATGTAAAACATTAGAACTCATGAATTAGCTTCAGAAAATGCCAGGAAGCCTTTAAAAGGTTGATTTGATAATTGTCAAGTGTGTAAGTGTGGGAAAATTTGAAAGGACGTCTTGGGGAACATTGGCCATATTTAGCTTTTTAGTAAAGCCTGTTTGTGTTGTATGTTGAGAAGTTTCTTTGCATATAAATACAAGAAATTGTACTTGATTTTCAAGGCCTTTTAGTCTGTCAACCCTCCCAAGTACATGATAAAACAGTGTGTGTGTTTCTCGGCTTGAATTTTTTTTTAATTGAAGTATAGTTAGATATACAGTGTTACATTAGTTTCGGGTATACAGCATAGTGATTTGACAAGTCTGTACATTACACTGTGCCCACCACAAGTGTAGTTACTGTCTGTCACTATACAATACTACTATAGTACCATTGGCTATATTCCCTCTGCTGTACCTTTTATTTCCATGACTTACTCATTACATAAGTGGAAGCCTGTATCTTCTACTCCCCTCCACCCATTTTGCCCATTCTTAACCCCACCCCCACCACCACCCCCCTCTTCTGACAGCCATCAGGTTTGTTTTCTGTATTTATGGATCTGTTCTTTCTTTTTTTTAAGATTTTATTTATTTATTTGAGAGAGAGCGCGTGCACAAGCCAGAGGGAGAGGGAGAAGCAGACTCCCTGCTTGGCAGGGTGCCCGACGCAAAGCTCGATCCCAGGACCCTGGGATCATAACCTGAGCTGAAGGCAGACACTTAACCGACTGAGCCACCCAGGCACCCCTGTGGATCTGTTTCTGCTTGTTTTTTTTTTTTTCTTGTTTTAGATTCCACTCTCTGACTTACTTCACTGAGCATAATATCCTCTAGGTCCACCATGTCTCAGATGGCAAGAGCTCATTCTTTTTTTTATGGCTGAGTAATATTTGTGTGTGTGTGTATACACACTACATCTTCTTTATCCATTCATCTGTTAGTGGCCACCTGGGTTGCTTTCATATTTTAGCTGTTGTAAGTAATGCTGCAGTAAACATAGGAGTCTATATGTGTTTTCAATCAGTTTTCATTTTCTTTGGGTAGATAGTGGAATTACTGGATTGTATGCTATTCCTATTTTTAATTTTTTGAGGAATCTCATTCTGTTTTCCACAGTGACGTGACCAATTTATATTCCCAGCAACAGTGCACAAGTGTTCCTTTTTTTCCACATCCTCACCGACACTTACTTCTTTTTTCCCTATCTTGTCTTGAATTGTTGCACAGAAATGTCCAGTAGAAGCAGGAATTGTTTCCATTCTATTTAAATTTTATGTAGCACTCGGGTTCAGAAACTTTTTTTTTTTTTTGAGTTTGTCAAGAATTCTTTGTCTCATTCCTGTCAGCCAAAATGTTCATGTGCCATGTGCGTCCTATTCTGAAAGCTGTGTTCACTGGAAGGTTCCTATGGCTTATGCTTGGAAGAGGTACTAATTAACATTTTGTTTATTATCCTAGATAAATGATGAAGAAAGGCGAGCAGAACAGAGGAAGTATGGCGTGTTCTTTGATGATGACTATGACTATCTGCAGCACCTGAGGGAGCCATCTGGGCCCTCAGAGCTTATTCCCATAAGTATTTTCAGTGCACCCGAGAGAAGAGACGAAAAAGAGGAAACTTTAGTAATTTCAGTAAGACTTCTTATCAATATATTTGGGAGTGAGTGAAGAAACCACTTATAAATCAAGATAAGTGAGGCAAGAAATGGTATCAATTTCAAGAATACAAAAATAAGCCATGCCCTAGTGTGTGTACGTATGTACCATCAGTAGAGAGTAGGCTGCCTGTTCTCTGGTGGCAGCTGTCAAAAGTAGCCTTTGGGTGTCTGGGTGGTGCAGTCAGTTAAGCATCCAACTCTTGGTTTTGGCTCAGGTCGTGCTCTCAGGGTTATGAGATCAAGCCTCAACTCAGGCTCTGCGCTGAGTGCAGAACCTGCTTAGGACTCTCTCTCCCTCTCCCACTCCTCCCTGCTCACATGCACATGTGCATTCTCTCTCTCCCTTTCTCTCTCAAATCTTTAAAAAAAAAGTAGCAACCTTACAGGGTTAGAATTTTGATTAATAATTGTGGTCATGTTAGATAGCACCTTTCAGCAGAAGAAAAACAGCTGACATTGTGTGTGTTAACAGCTAATCAATATCATAAAGTATCTTCTAAGAACTTAATTTTTGCAGAATGTTCAGATCTTTAACAGTCGTAAAAAGCTGCAGGCTAACTATAAAAGAATAGAAGCAGTAGATTGTAATGAAGTTTCTGTGACTCTTCTCAACCAAAATGCAGTCCCCTTTAATATTTTCTTGTAAGTATAAATGAGAGCACATATTTATATGAAATTAACACTACTAATTTAAGTTCTGTTTTTCCCCCATTAATGTTAAAGATGCCCGTGTCTTATGCCTTTATCTTTTTATTTAGTGTTAGTATACAATAAATTTTTCTATGAAACTTTATATTACTTGGCACTTAAAAAAAAAAGAAGATACTCATTTTTGGGGTTTATTAACAAAAAAGAAGAGCTAAAAAGGGTACCAATTTCTCCCGCTTCTCATTCTCCACTCCTCTCATGGTCTAGGCATTCTTTTTCTCGGGGAAGTATAATCATAGCTTCTCCAGTGTACAGTTTGTTGCTTACGGGAGGTCAAAAGGGTTAGGCTTCAGGGTATTATCCCAAAGGAAGGTAATGAATGCAGCTGTTCCCTCACTTCCTAGGTTGTAGCTCTCTTGTAAGGCTGCATACCCCACTCCTACATCTCTGTCATAACAACCAGCTTCTGTACTCTTCTTTCCCAAGGTGACACTATCAGGAGTAGGGTATAGATCTTAGTGGCTCAAATCCTTCCAAGACACGGAGGGGAGAGTGTCCAGTAGTTGTTCAAGTTTATCTTAGGGAGAAAAGTCTTTTTTTTTTTTTTTTAAGATTATTTAGTTGACAGAGAGGGAACACAAGCATGGGGAGTGGGAGAGGGAGAAGCAGGCTTCCTGCTGAGCAGGGAGCCTGATGTGGGGCTTGATCCCAGACCCTGGGATCATGACCTGAGCCTAAGGCAGACGCTTAACGACTGAGCCCCCCCCAGGCACCCCGGGAGAAAAGTCTTAATAAAGTTCTAAGATTTCTTCTGGCTGAATTGTATTGGCTTTTGAGAGATTAGCTTTTAATCTTTAATTCATTTTCGGTAAAAGTAATCACTATTTAGTTGGCTTTTTAATAGAATAAGGCTCTTTTTTATTGTTATGTTAATCACCATACATTACATCATTAGTTTTTGATGTAGTGTTCCATTAGAATAAGGCTCTTTTTTTTTTTTTTTTTTTTAAAGATTTTATTTAATTATTTGAGAGAGAGAGAAACAGCATGAGGGGGATAGGGTCAGAGGGAGAAGCAGGTTCCCCGCTGAGCCGGGAGCCCGATGTGGGACTCGATCCCAGGACTCCGGGATCATGACCTGAGCCGAAGGCAGTCACTTAACCAACTGAGCCACCCAGGCGCCCTAGAATAAGGCTCTTAAATGGACACTTCGGTGATATTTATTATAAGGTTGAGTGAATTATGTTTAACAAAAATGCCCTCCGTTTTCTGTAGCATGATGAAAAAATACGGATGAGTCCCATGTGCTTTTTTGACTTTAAAGTAATTTGTAGGGGCACCTGGGTGGCTCAATCGTTAAGCATCTGCCTTCGGCTCAGGTCATGGTCCCAGGGTCCTGGGATCGAGCCCCGCCATCGGGCACCCTGCTCTGCAGGAGCCTGCTTCTCCCTCTCCTGCTTCCCCTGCTTGTGTTCTCTCTCTGGCTGTCTCTCTCTCTCTGTCAAATAAATAAATAAAATCTTTAAAAAATAAATAAGTCAATAAAATAATTTGTAACAAACCACCCAAATTGAGTAAACCAGAAATATTGAATAAGCCCTAGAAACAAAATAAAGCAGTACAGAAGTAGTTCTGTTTAAGCAGCCCAATTGTCACAGGAAAGAAAGCAGGTACCGCTGTGGTAGAAAGCAGCTGGGCAAACTCAACAGAGTGCAGAATTACTACAAATAAAAAACAAATTTTTTTTTTTTTAAAAGTAGTCCTATCTAAACTCTAATTGTGTATGTGATTCTTTTTTTTTTTTAAGATTTTATTTATTTGAGAGAGAGAGAATGAGAGAACACGAGAGGGGGGAGGGTCAGAGGGAGAAGCAGACTCCCTGCTGAGCAGGGAGCCCGATGTAGGACTCGATCCCAGGACTCCAGGATCATGACCCGAGTCGAAGGCAGTCGCTCAACCAACTGAGCCACCCAAGCGCCCCTGTGTACGTGATTCTTTGACTATTTTTCAAGATTTAAAAAAGATCTCCAGAGGTAAATTCACTAAACACAAGCTGATTCTCCCTTTTTTATAACCCCACATTCCAAAGATAGATAATCACAGAGTATCTTTAAAACAAAGCAAAACAGTGGGGCACCTGGGTGGCTCAGTCGGTTAAGTGTCTGACTCTTGATTTTGACTCAGGTCATGATCTCTCAAGAGTTGTGAGATAGAGCCCCACGTCGGGCTGCGAGCTGAGTGTGGAGCCTGCTTGGGATTCTCTCTCTCCCTCTGCCTCTCCCCTCCCTGCTCGTGCATGCGTGCTCTCTTTTTCTCTCTTAAAAACCAGCAAAACCAAATCACATATTTTGTAATTTTTAAAAAGTAATAATGTGATATACCAAAAATCATTAAATCGTGCACTTTAAGTGGCTGAATTGTATGGTTATGTTAATTCTATCTCAGTAAAGCTCTTTTTTAAAAAAAGGACATTATAGTGGAAAACCAGATCTTTCCTATGCTTATGCCACCGAGAAACACACTTTGGAAGCTAAGTTTGCTGGATGTGCACTCCTGTACGTAGCTTTTTAATCATGCTCCTCAGAGGCTTCCAATTCCGCATGCTCCCATGAGCCAGTAAGAACATACATCTCAGCTTTGTGCCTGCTGCTAGACTGAGGATGAGGTGGGTGGTGAGGTACAAGAGACAGATAACATGTGGTGACCCTCACATTGGTAACTGGTTGAAAAGATCACACTAAAGCGTAAGGACCAGTCAGTCAGATAATAATGTGCCAGCACATATTGAGGTGTATTGTGTATGGTGTGAAGAATGAAGGGATTTACCCGAAGGAAAGTTCTAGAAGAGTGATCAAGAAGGGCTTCATGGAGGAGGGAGGAACTGAACTGGGCACTCAAAGTGGGTTGTATTGAAGACAGGAAGGAAACATTCCGGTCAGAAGGGACATAGGTAGTAGTGTGGATCATAGTGTCTGGTGTATATGTGTGCTCCATAAATTACTTTGAATTATTCCATGATGTGAGGAACTGGATGTGATTTACATGGAGGTTATATTATTAAGTAACTAGTAAATTTGGATATATGGAATAGTAAGTAAGCCTTGATTTTACTGACTGTGAAAATCAGGAGTGAAAAATCAAAACCTGTTACAAGTTCAAGAAGGTCACATTATAAAATAATAAAGGAGTTTTAATATGGAAGTGATACGAAGGTTGGATTAGGTGTGGACTATCTAAACAGTGGTGGTAGTAATCTGTGTGTTGGTTAGCCATGAGTAAGATGATGCCCAAAAGACTGATGGGCAATCTTGGTATACAAGAGAATTCAAGGGCTATAGAGATGGAGAGAAATGATTTATGACCACCCCAGGATTTAAGGTGGCCAATTCAGAGAAATGCTGTGCCTTTACCAGAGATTGGTGTGTTATCTCATTTTAAGAGAGAAAAGATTAAATTTTGAAACTTGAGGCATTACAAAACCTGGATTTGAATCCCAGGACCTGAGTTGCCAATTTGAGGCAGGCATGGCATTTGACCTTTCTTAGCTTTTGTTGACTACCGCATGCTGATATCTCACAAGGATTAAATGGAATAATACGCTGGAGGAGGCTTTGTGAAATATTCCAGGGAAACTGCTTGTGAGAGGATGATGGGATATACAGGTTTCAAATATTTTACTGGAGTACAAGTGAGCAAGAAGGCAGGACTTAGTTGTATTCGTTTTCCTAGGACTGCTATTACAAATTACCACACCTTACCACTGGGTGGCTTAAAACAACAGAAATTTATTCTCTCACAGCTCTGGAGGCCAGAAGTCTGAAAGTAAGCTTTCAGGAGTGTTGCTTCCATTGTGGGGGCTCAGGGCAAGAACATTGTCCCTCACCTGTCTCCTTGTTTTTGGTGGTTGCCAGCAATCCTTTGTGTTCCTCGGCTTGTAGATCCATTTTTCCAGTCTGCTCTCATCTTCACATGGCATTCTCCCCCTGTGTATCTTTGTGTCATCATGTGGCCTTGTTACAGGGACACACCTATCTTTATGAATTAGGGCCCACTGTAATCCACTGTCACCTCATTTTAACTAATTACATATGCAAGGATCCTGTTCCAGAAGGTCACATTCTGAGCTGCTGGGGGGGACATGAATTTTGCCGGGGACACTTCAACTCAGTATAGTAGGTCAGAAGTACTTCTTAATCTAACCATTGTGTAATTTCTCTTTCAAGACCACGGGAATTAAGTTGCCTTCATCAGTATTTGCATCAGAGTTTGAGGAAGATGTTGGATTGTTGAATAAAGCAGCTCCTGTTTCAGGTGTGCTTGATTTCTTGAACTTTTCAAGTGACTTGATCTGTATTTAACAAAAAGGAAAGCATAGTAATGATAAAGCTTTTCTCTTTCTAATAAAGTGTTAAAACAGTTGAGATGTCTGAAATCAGATTAGAGGTCATTAGGAAGGGATGAGTGATCGGGGTCCTTTTTTTATTGCCATCAAATTCTTAGTCTTTGGAGTTTCTGTTTGGAGAGGAAAGTGGGAAAATTGGTTTTGAAGATCTAGTAGGGGAATTTTAACCTTGACCTAAACTCTTGCAGAGGAGATGACGATACTCACTTAGCCTTAACATACATATAGACTTAATCATTTCTTCCAGGAGTATAAGTATTTTATAGAAGTCCATTTTATCATCTGTTCCAGATACACTGAAAAATTGTTTGGGGTTTTGTTATTTGGATTTTTTGCAGTATTAATATTGTATTTTAGAACAAACACAGAAGTGATGTTTGGTATTTTCTCTTGAATTGCCTTAATTATTAATCAGTATTTGCCACGTAACATTCATTCATTTATTCCTTCTGTAGATTTTTGAGTTGCCACTATACGATGGGGTCTTGAGTTAAATCAGATTAAGCATAATCCCTGACCTCGAAGAATTTATCGTCAGTTGGGAAGGATAGACAATAAATAGGAAATTATAATTACAGTACGAATGAATAAATAATGGTTTAGTTAATAGTGGGCAAGGTGTCCTGGAGAAAATGGTGTCTAAGTTGATTTCTTAGGTAGAAGGTAGGTAGGTGGGTAAAGGAGGGTGGGGTGGGGAGGAGAGGCTATTTCAAACAGGAAACTGTATGTGCAAAATTGAGAGAACATGAATAGGAAACCACATTTTAGCATGCCTAGAATGAATGGTAAGAATTAACATGAAATGAGTCTGGCGAGTTAAGCAGTGGCCATGTTATGAGGGATGTTGGAAGCCATGTCAGTTTACAAGGTTGAACTTGAAGTTTTTTGTGGACTCTCTTTTTACACGCAAAAGACCATAGCTGAAGAAACAGGTTTAGGATTTATTAAAATCTCCTAGGCTGGAGAGACAGTTCATCAGGCTACACATGCTTAATTTGAGTTACTTCTAACAGGTAAATTTAAAGCCCAGATTTTTCCTGCAGGTGAAAACCTTGAATTTTACTAAATAGACACAGTTTAATATTGCAGATCTATAATGCAAGAGTTTTTACAATTGGGTACTGAAACCAGAGGTATTTTTCCCCCTATTTTATTTTCTTGCAGTCGTCCCTGTCTGTTCCTCACTAGACCAGACTTGAAGTTTTTAATCATTTTTTAATTCTCAATACATAAGTAGAATGTGGCATATGATAGCTACTCAAATTGTGCTAAGTAAAGGAATCATGTTTTCTTGGGAATTACTGCTCAATTTTTGTTTTCCTTCTAGGACCTCGGCTGGATTTTGATCCTGACATTGTCGCAGCTCTTGATGATGATTTTGACTTTGATAATCCAGACAATCTGCTTGAAGATGATTTTATTCTTCAGGCCAATAAGCCAACAGAAGAGGGAACGGATATACGGTATGTGTGGTTTCTCTCGAATCAGGGATGACCTGACTATTGCTTATTCAGTAGGATGTACCTATAGAATGTTATAACTGGAACAGACCTTTGAGAGCATTTAGTGTTAGATTTTTGTATTTTAGAGCAGAAAATGTGAAACTTGAGGTCTTTACAAACCAACAATAGGTGGGGCTAAAGTCCAGGTTGCCTGATTGCTGGTTCATTACTTTTCCAGCCCTACCAGACAGGTCAAGCAGCACAGCTGTTACTGCCTAAACAGGAATCCTCCCTGAAATACCCTCAAATTTTACTTGTGTAAAGTCATTTGGTTCTGTTGTTTCTCAAGTTGTTTTGACAGTTAATTTATGACTCTGACTTAGGAAATCTGAGGCCGAAGATGACAGTGAGTGGGAAGACATGGATGATGAGAAGGAAGGAGGTAGTGATGACGATAACTATGGCTCTGCGGGCTCATCAGATGAGGCCATGTCTGTCCCTGGAAAACCTCCTGGGACTGTAGAAAATCACTTATTCTGGGAAGAGGAGACGAAAAGTCGCTTTACTGAATATTCTTTAACATCCTCAGTTATGAGGAGAAATGAACAGCTGACTCTTCATGATGAGAGATTTGAGAAGGTAAGGTCCCCAAATAAGGGGCCTTTTAATACTAGTTCCTGGTAAATTTCATATGACCTTAGAACTCAAAGCCAGAACTTTTGGCATTAGAAAGAGCTTATGTCTTATTAGAACAGACCATAAAACCATCCTAGCTTTAGTTCTGGAAAGAATGCATATAGGTCAGAGATGGCTAGTGGAATCTCTGGACTTTCCTCAGAGAGGTTTGACATTTTGATTCTGAACCTCTGACTCCAATCCCCAAGATTATGCTGTTTTCCTAAAGCATTGGTCTGAGCATAAACAAAATTCCATTGCTTTTAGTTTTTTATATGTGTTTCCTCACTGACATATCCCAAGGTCTAACATGGTGTCTGGCATATGATAGGAATTCAAACTATTCAGTAAATGATGAATGAATGAATGAATGGTTTCCTTCAAGGTGAATTTAAAAGATTCTAACTTTGCTGCCTTTTCACTAAGTACTAGCAGGCAAACTATTACAAATAACGTCACTCTTCAGGAGTCACACACCCTCTGTTTACCCTTAACAGCATTCTAGTAATATAGTAAACATCATCTAAACAATGAAATTTGTATTTATTTTTTTTTTATTTTTTTAAGTAGGCTCCATGCCCAATGTGGGTCTTGAACTCAACCACCCTGAGATCAAGAGTTGCATGTCCTATCTACTGAGCCAGGCAGGCACCCCTGAAATATGTACATTTAAAGGAGACTGTTCAGTTATATGGTCTTTTACTTTGCATAATTAGTGAATTTGAAAGCATCTGTACAATATTCTGAGGTAAAGATTTCTACTTAGCTTTGCTTTCCAAGCTGAGCAGAACGATTGTCTTTCATTTTCCTATTAAATGGCAGCCTATTTTGGGGGTGCCTGGGTGGCTCAGTCGCTTCAGTGTCTCTGACTCTTGATTTCAACTCAGGTCACCATCCCAGGGTTGTGGGCTCAAGCCCTGTGTCCTTTGCACTCAGCAGGGAGTCTGCTTAAGATTCTCTCTCCCTCATCCTGCTTCCATTCTTTCTTTAAAATAAATAAATTTTGGGGGGGCGCCTGGGTGGCTCAGTTGGTTAAGTGACTGCCTTCGGCTCAGGTCCTGATCCCGGGGTCCTGGGATCAAGTCCCGCATCGGGCTCCCTGCTTGGCAGGAGTCCTGCTTCTCCCTCTCCCACTCCCCCTGCTTGTGTTACCTCTCTCTCTCTGTCAATTAAATAAATAAAATCTTTTTTTAAAAAAATAATTTTTTTTTTTTAATGGCAGCCTTGGGGCACCTGGGTGGCTTAGTCGTTAAGCGTCTGCCTTCGGCTCAGGTCATGATCCCAGGGTCCTAGGATCAAGCCCCGCATCGGGCTCCCTGCCCTGTGGGAAGCCTGCTTCTCCCTCTCCCACTCCCCTGCTTGTGTTCCCTCTCTCGCTGTGTCTCTCTCTGTCAAATAAATAAAATCTTTAAAAAAAAAAAAAAAGGGCAGCCTGTTTTCAGGCTAAGTGTTAGTCTTAAAGTACTAGGTAGAATGTCTTCCACATTCTGTTGTCATGGTGCTAATCCCTGCTAATATTATAATGGTACTTATGATCTCAATGGTAGTGCTTAAATATCGTGTAGGATTAAAAATAATGTAAAAAATCGGGGTGCCTAGCTGGCTCAGTTGATGGAGCATGTGATTTGATCTTGTGGTTGGGAATTTGAGTCCCACTTTGGGTGTAGAGATCATTTAAAAAAATAAAATCTTAAAAAAAAAAAGATTAAAAATAACATTTTAAATGTTATAGTCTTAATACATTATTTTTCATGGCATCTTTTCTCTCTGTATTCAAGTTTTATGAGCAATATGATGATGATGAAATTGGAGCTCTGGATAATGCTGAATTGGAAGGTTCCATTCAAGTAGACAGCAATCGCTTAGAGGAAGTCTTGAATGACTACTACAAAGAGAAGGCAGAGAAGTATGATGACTTTTCCTTGCTTACTTACTTTTTTGCATTTTTAAATAAAGTCTGTATTTGGACATCTGAATCTAGAAAATTATCCAGTCAGAACCTATATTAAGAAAATGGTATGTTTTGGGATGCCTGGGTGGCTCAGTCTGTTAGGTGACTGCCTTTGGCTCAGGTCATGATCCCAGGATCCTGGGATTGAGTTCCCCATCAGCAAGTCCTCCTTGCTCAGTGGGGGGCCTGCTTCTCCCTCTGCCTGCTCTGCCTGCCACTTGCCCTGCTTGTAACTCTCTCACTATCTGACAAATAAATAAATAATCTTTTAAAAAGAAAACAGTGGTATGTTTTTCCATAAACTTTGACTCACATTTTGATACTAAGGTTCTGAAGCTGACTGTAACATTGAGTGGGAACCTACTGAGAACCACTTTTTCTATGGCTCTGACCTAAGAGTCATGATGGAAGAGCTAGGGTTAGAGTTGGGGGTGCGAGGTCACATTCCACTTGGAGAATGAGGTGGTGCTTTTAGCCTCTTTGGCTGAAAAGTTAGTCTGACCTCTAATTTTCATCTTTTTAAAATGCCAGGTATTCTGAGAAGTTGATATTTATGGCTCATGGAAAGATAAGAGTTTGTCTTTCCAGCCATGTTAGCATAACTTTACAGCCAAATATTTGACAAATCAGCTCAGCATCCATATTGAGGTGATTTTTCTGCAAGAAACTAATGAGGGGTTTACATTTGCTGGAAGGGTCTGATATTCCATGATCACCATCATTTGCAGATCCTGCTAAGACAAGGGCTATGCATTTTGAGTGGATATATGACTACTTTGGAGAGACAGATGGGGTAATGCTTTTTGAGGCTTTAAAAAAAAACCATGTTTTAGGAAAGTTGCCATCTTGTTCAGTGTGTTATAACCCTGCAAAAATCCCTTTTCTGTCAGCAAAATGAATGTCCAAAACCTGCTGGAGGGGAGAATTGGGTCTGGGGAGAGCTAGGATTTTTTTAAAATGCTATTGTTTCCATAGCTCTTCAAGTGCAGTTTTAGTAACAGTATAATAATGGGTGTTTTTTTTTTTCCCCCTCTTTTGTCTTCATTTTTGAAAACTCAACCACAAGTTGTGTAAAACTGAATACTCTTGAACCCTTCGAGGATCAGGACTTGCTAATGAATGAACTTGATGGGTCTGAGGAGGAAGAGGTTATTACTGTAGTTCTTGAAGAAGCCAAAGAGAAGTGGGATTGTGAATCTATTTGTAGTAAGTATTGTAGTGTCCATTTTACTGCTAAAGGTATGATAGTAATTTTAAAGTATTGAGTACATCAATTTATTGAAAAAGTACATGTTTTGTGAAAATGATTTGGAAAAAGTAATATTCCCATTACTAAGTTGCAAACAATTTAAAAACACTTAGAAGAGAGACCATTGTTATTTTGAACTATGAAAACATCAAAGTTGGGGATATAATAGGAACTCAGTAATGTTTTGCTGAATTGAAAGTGTACTTATTGGTACATGTTTGTTTGTTTTTTTAAAGGTACATACTCAAATTTATATAACCATCCACAACTTATCAAGTATCAACCAAAGGTAAGTCCTAGGGTCCTGAGCTATTTGAAGTATGCAATGCAGAAAATGGAACGTACAGATTATTTTCTCACAGTGGCTATATCCCTTTGTGGCTGCAGCACTATTAGGAAAAGCAACAACAGTGTGTCATTAGTGAACTGTTTTTTAATAGGAATGGGAAATGACCTTAGTATGACTTTATCTTTATTTCAGCCCAAACAAATCCGAATATCTTCTAAAACAGGAATACCTCTCAATGTCTTACCTAAGAAAGGACTCACAGCAAAACAAGTTGAACGAATGCAGATGATTAATGGCAGTGATTTGCCAAAGGTGTCAACCCAACCTCGATCTAAAAATGAAAGCAAAGAAGATAAAAGAGCAAGAAAACAAGCTATAAAAGAGGAACGCAAGGTAATGGAAGAAGTACAAAGAGCTCATGGTGGGGGGATGGTTGTGGAAATTTTCTGTAAAATTAGTCTTCATCAGTTAAAAATTTGAGTAACCCGAATGTATTCTTATACAGGAACGGAGAGTGGAGAAGAAAGCTAACAAATTAGCCTTCAAACTGGAGAAAAGAAGGCAGGAAAAGGAGCTCTTAAACTTGAAGAAGAATGTTGAGGGGCTAAAGCTATGACAGTAGAACATTTAGGATAAGGTGCCTTCCCCGCTGGGGCTCCTCGTTATGTTCAGTATTGAACAGGGATCTTCAGAGAGACAAAATCATTTAATCTGCCATTTTTACTGGCAGGTATTTATACCACCAAGTTTTCTCTGCCATCTGTCTTGTAAATATTGTAACATTTTAAAACTTAATATTATAAGCTTAGAATTTGCTCTGAAATAAATGATTTCACAAATGTGAAATGTTTGGATGAGTTGAAGGAAAATATCTTCATAACATAAATGGAATTGGTGTATTCTTCATTTATTTGTATGATTGTCCCAGCTATCCTTTGCAGATGTTCTCAAATATGTCTTTGAAACCTTTCCACTCCTTTTCAGGAGTTAATTGGTTTAATTTGCTGTATGTAGAAAAGTGACCTCATTAAACTCCATTTGAAATGCTGAGTGATTAAGAGTTTTCCTGAGAAGATTCCACTGGTAGGAACTAAGTTTCCCCCTGCTGTATGCAAAGGGCTGTTTCAAAAGGATGGTAAAAATGAATATTTATTAGGATTGTTGGGACTCAATTACTGGATGACTTACTTTTGGAATTTAGGAAGAGTGAAGACAGGAAGCAGAAGCAGAAATTAAGAAAACGTCCTTGGCTTCAGTGAGTACCTGGCTCAAAATCAGAAATACTTACTTCAGTTTAAACTAGAAAGTTTGTCTTTTCAACATTATTTAATGCTTGGAACCATTCATATTTGATTAAAAGATGTAGTTGAAAATTTTCCTTGTTTTTTTGGTGAGGTTTGTTTGGTGTTTGTTTTTTTCCTGTAAACTTTTTCAAGGCTTAAGCAATGACACCATCACAATTGTTAATTATTTGGTAAACTGTGACTCCCTTGGAACAGACGAGTTGTTAGTGACCCTTGTTCATGTGTCCATGACTAATGTGTTGCTATCTGGACTGTTCTGGGGGGAAAAAAAAGACAAAAACTGGACACTCTTGGTCGGAGTTGGGAACAGAATGGCAGAGGCAGAACCATTTTTAGCTGGTGAGCTGCATTTGATAACTAAATTACTAGAATGTGTCTTCTATGATTCATTTGAATATGGCTTTTCCAAAGTTGGTGGGTGTTACCTTGTTTGTTTTAAATTGTAAATCTTAGTATTCTAGGATTTTTAAGAGCTATGAAAAACAGTAGCCTTAGGTATTCAACCAACATAGCTACAAAAAACTCAGCTGAACAGCTTGTCATTATAGAAGTAGAATCTAACTGGGGAGTATATATTTTAATGCTGATTTGCAGAAGCCAAGGGTCAGATGATGGTTTATGTTAGTATTGTGAGTGTATTAAATCCTAAGAAGGATGACCATTTATTTTGGTAGCTATCTCAATTGAAGGTTCTTAAAACCAGCGAGAATCTTAAAGACTTGGAATATTATTTTGACTTGATGCTATTCAAATTCCTTCTTAGGAGCTTCTAATATCACTTCACCTATCCAAAGGGTTTAAATCAGCACATTATATATTTTGCAGTCAAGGAAAGGTGACTATTAGTCATGAGTCTTACTGAAGCATTATTGTGATTTAGGCTGATTAGGCTCCAGATTTAAAGATCTTAATTTTATTCTGGAGAACAAACCTTACGTATTCTGAATTATTTTGTAGAATTTTAGAGTATTTACGATTTGAGTTATCTCTAACAGTGGTTAGGAACTTAACATAAGGTCCTAGCAAATGTTGGAAGTCCAGAGCGACAAGGGGGTTTTTGCCTTCAAGGACTGCATTTTCTGAGGAGGCGGGGTGTGTGCAGCAAAATCTAACTAGCAACACCAAGTCACTGATAAAGTACCACTTGAAATGAGGGTCTTGGTACTTGCTTTTCCCCCTGAAGTGCTCTTACTGCAAATAAAACTTCCTCAAGGTTGGTGTTCAGTTGTCACTTCCACTATAAGCTTTCACCTGACTGTGTAAAGATAGCAAAATCCCTCTGTTGAATTTTTTAAGCTTCTTCCCTGCTTTATGGTCTCCATGGCATCTCTTGGCATCTGAGCTGTATCTTGTTATTCAGTCTCCTCTCAGTAGAACAAACTGAGAGCAGGGAATTTTTATTTACTACTTTATCCCCATGGCCTAGAACAGCTCCTGGCATTTGGTAAATGATCACTAGGTAGTATATAAATGAATGGATAGGGAAGAGATTTCACCAAAGAATTGCTTAAACTTGGAACAATAGGACCTAGACTCAATATTAGCTAGGAGAAAGAAGGCCTAAGGCATCCCAGGTAGGGGCAAAGTCATGAAGAATTTGCCTGCTGTGCCTTAAGCACCTCTTTTGTATGAGAACTTAATGCTTATTAGAAAATCACTTTTTTAGATATTTTAGAGCTGTTTTTTTTATAAGTCTTACATATCAAAAGCTATCACTATTTGTGTATATTAACTGTGGTCCATTGTATCCACACCTCCATTGTGACATCATCAAATGATCTCAGGTGAACGACAACTCCAGCCATCTTGTAGCTTTACAGTTAGATTATCAGTACATTTATGTTGCTTTTTCCTGTGTGTTAATATGTTCTATCCAGCTTGTTGTAGTGAAGGGTCAGGAGAAGGTAAACATTCTAATGGCATTATGTTTTAATTGTTAAACTTTTACGAGAATGTATAATAAAACAAAAACATGGCACTGTTCAGGTTAAGAAATAGAACATAGAAGCCACCTGTGGTTCCATCCTCAGTTTCATTCCACTCTTTCCCCTCAGTAACTCTTAAGTATTATCTAGGTTGTATTAATCATCAGCTGTATGGTATTCCTTTTTTTTTAAAATTAACATATAACGTATTATTTGTTTCAGGGGTACAGGTCTGCAGTTCATCAGTCTTCCACAACACACAGTGCTCACTATAATACATACCCTCCCCAGTGCCACCCCATCCCTCCACAACTCTCAGTTTGTATAGTATTCCTAAGCACAATATCTTGTTTAGTTTTGAAACACAAATCTGGCTTTATAAGGGCAATATTTACTACCAGTTGATGAAGGCATCCTTGAGCTGAATAGTCTCTGAGCCTGAGTTTGGCTTCTAGAATTTACAAGAGCCCCAAGAGGAGATGTTGAGCTAGGTGATCGACTCCTAGGGAACACAAGTGACCACAGCTGGAGCATCCTGGATCTCCTGTAGAAATATGTTTAGTGGTTATATGCTCATTTTACATTTTCTGCTTTCTAAGGTGACCATGATGTCAAGATCAATGCAGAACCTTCTTGTGGAGTGAAAGGAGTGTCCTCCACTCATCTAGATGTCAGAATAAGAAGGGAAGAACAAGCACTCCAATGGGACAGGGTCAAACAAGCCAGGTGTAGAACAGTGGGAGCCAGATACACTAGGACATACTAACCTCAGATTACAAAGACAATGAATATCATGCTCATGACAGACTTCAACATGTCTGTTTTTCATTATGTATCTTCAGTATGGACTAGTTGCTCTCTGGTTCTGGTTCTCAGCTGTTATCCTGGGAATTATTTTCTCTCCCTCATGTGTTGAATTGCCTATTTGCTGTATATTTTACTCATGTTGTTTGTTGTGAAGCACATCCTCTAGTAATTGTTGAGACGGTGCGTGGGATGTCAACTTTTTTAAATCCTGCATGTTGAGAAATGTACTCAACCCCCATATTTGGTCAATAGTTTGGCTGGGTATGAAACTATAGGTTGTAGATTATTCTCCCTCAGAAGTTTAAAGGATTTTTCCTCATTCATTTCCAAGTTTACTGTATGGGAATCTGAAGTCATTCTAATTCCTGATATTTTTGTCAAGTATTTTTTTTCATCTCGGTAGAATCTCTGTTTCCAGAGTTCTGAAATTTCACAATGATGTTATAGATAGATTTTCATCCATCATGCTGTGTCTTTTCAATGGAAGCTCCTGTCCTTTCAAGGCTTCTGGAAATCGTTAAAATTTTTTATTTTCTTCCTTGGGTTTTCTCCTTTTCTCTCTTGAACTGTTATTTGGAGTAGGACCTTCTGGACCAGAGAGAGGTACTTGAATTATGTTTTTCTTCTCCCATCTCTATGCCATTTTACTTTACTTTCTGAGAAATTTCCCTAATTTTATCTTCCAATCTTCCTTGAGTTTTTCATTTCTCCTGTAAGGCTTTTAATTTCTAAGAGTTTAATTTTTCTTTAAATTGCTTTTTTATTTGTTTTGGGCTTACATGCTAGAGTTTTTCCACAGACCTTTGGAAATTCCTGTCTGTTGGCTCATGATTAAGACTGGAGGAAGGAGACACTGGAAATTCTGAATGGATAAGTGGCATTTTATGATTTTGAGCTTTATTGTAGAGTGGTCTGGGTGAGCTGTTTGGGAATCTTCCCAGTGTTGGTATCTACAGATATATTTTGTCACGGAATGGTTAGATTCTCCGGGAAGTTTCCATTCTGTCTTGAGAGTAAGGGTCTGGCAGACAGAGTTCTGTGAGCCAAGTAGAGGAAGGGGGTTTGAGGTGTATTCTCTGCTTTCAGCATCACTCTTCATGAGAGGAATCACTAGATTAATCACTGTATACATACACACACATCAACTTCATTAATCAAGTTCTTATTTGCAAATTTGCCTATTTGCTAAAATTTGAAACTCTAAAATCAATACGCATGGTGTTTTCATGGTCATTCACAGACCTGCACATAGCAGTTAAAAGGTCGAGTCACCCGACATGCATGTTCTCAGCAAAGGTGGAACAGGGTGATGCTCTCTCTGCCTTCTTGTTTCAGCTCTCATACTGTAAACAAGTGTCCTTTTCACAATCTATGCCACATTTTCCATGTTTTCACAATTTTTCTTGTGATTTCACTGTTTAAAATGGCCCGTAAATGTTGTGTTGAAATGCAGGAAGGCTGTGATGTGCCTTATGGAGGAAATGTGTCTGTTAGATAAGCTTCATCCAGGCATGAGTTACAGTGTTGCCCACTATGAGTGTTCACTGTTACCGAATCAACAATATATATTTATGCAAGGTGTCTTTAAATAGAAAAACAAAACAAGGTTGTACATTGATAGGTTGATAAAAATAGTGTGACCAGAGGTTCACAAGAGCCTAATCCTATATTCCCTCTAGAAGTATTAAGTCAGTATTTGCTCATTCAGTGCTCACAGAGGCTTTAGGGAATATAACTACTACAAATAATGAGTCAACCGTAAATATGTGTATATATCTATATCTGCCTACCTGTACCTTCAGCAGTGCCTCATGCATAGGCCTCTTTGTCATTTTTGGAGAGTAGACTTTGCTAGAGTTGGAGAGGGCAGTCACCCAGGGGTGTAGAGTGAGGGAGGGGATCCAGGAATCAATTTCTTTTCAGAAAACTTTCATCTTGGCCCTCCATATTTTAGCACGCTCTTCCACATTTATCTCATGCCAGTCCCAGAGGTATATGCTGCTCTGGGGATTCCTGTGACTTTGAAGGGTTTAAGATAAAAATCTTGATGGTTCGTTCTCCCTACTGTCAGCTTGGGAAGTGGATTCTAATGTAGTTTTAAGTCCTCCAAGTCACCATGTCTGTCAGTTTTCCAGAGTCAAATTTTTTTTTATTGTCGTCTTTCTTCCTGATCTTGCCGTTCTCTTTGTCTCTATTTTCCTTTACTGTAGTTTTTTGGGGCTTCGGTGGAAAGCAAAATTTGATGGAGTGTTCTCTCTGCCATCCTTAATTCCTTTTCTTCTTTCAGTACTCACGTTCCTGAGGTAAGTGAGTAAGTTGAGGCCAATATGCTACCCTCTTTACCATAGGGCCATGGAAGATGTCAATGTTGCTAATGTTTGTATGTTCTGGATTGCAAAGGACTTAAGAGTTCTTTGACTTGCTGACAACTGAATGAGAAAATGTCTTCCTTTTGTCTTCTCTACTATGCCTTTATAAGGAAATGTGGATTGGTAGGTGTGTGCACAAAGCATTCTTAACTTCCAGCTCAGAAAGTGAATGTCTAGTCAGAAGTAGAATTTTTTCCAATTTCATTATAGCCATAATCCTCTCCAGGCTTCTTATAAAATTTTTGAACTGAGATCTTTGTAATGCTTATTTTTCACTGTTAACATGCTAAACAAACCTTTTGATGGCTTCCAGATCACTTTCTTTCCCTCATTTAAAAAATTGTCTAAAATTTTAAACCAAAGTGTAAAAATAATAGCCAATGTATAAAAATAATGGCCACTTTATAGTCTATTAAGAGAGGGTAAAGATAGAAATAGCTAAGTTGATACTGATTGTTTGAGAATCTTTTCTATCAAAAGGTTCTTTTTTAAAATGTCATTGTTTTAATTCTTAAAATTATAATAATCTTTGTAGAAAAATTGAAAATGCAGGAAACTAATCACCTTTACTCTTAACCGCTGTGTATACACACACACACACACACACACACACGTACATATCTATATAACTCCTAGTCTTTATTTGTATAAAAATGTATCATTAACATTTTCCAGGTTTTTCTCCTGCAAATCCTTTTTAATCACTACATTCTCATTCACTGGTTGGCAACCTATTTCTTAGTATGATTTTTGGCTTTGCAGGCCATATGGTCTCTGTTAACTACTCAACTCTACTGTTGTAGTGTGAAAGCCGCAATAGACATGTAAACAAATGGGTATTTGCCAATAAAACTTTATTTACAAAAACAGAGCTTCAGATTTGACCCACTGGTCACAATTTGCTCACCCCAGATATTTCTTTAAACTTCTTATTTTGACAAAATTAGTGCACAAGAATTGCAAAATAGTAGAGTTCCCACTCACCTTTTACCCAGTTTCCCCAACTTAAGTTACAACTTAAATAACTCGTACAGTATCAAACCCAGGAAATATACATGGGTACAATGTGTATTTATAGTTCCATACCATTTTATTACATGTGTAACCACCACCCACCACCACAATATGGTTCTAGAACTATTCCTTTTCTCCTCCCCCCCCATTTTTTTTTTTTAAAGAATCTTTACATCCAACATAAGGCTCGAAGTTACAGCCCTGAGACCAAGAGTCCTATGCTCTATCAACTGAGCCAGTTAGGTGCCCCCAGAACTATTCCACTACTCAAAGGTCACCCTCATTCTACTCTGTATAGTCACAACCATCTCCCTCCCCAACCATCCCTCCCTGTTGGCAATCACTAATCTATTCTCCATCTCTCTAATTTTGTCATTTTGAGATTGTTCTACAAATGGAATCTTACAATACATGACCTTTTGAGATTGGGTTTTCTCAGCATTGAGATCCATCCAGGTGTTGCATGTATCAATAGTGTTCTGTTGTTGAACAGTATTCCAGGGTTTGGATGTAGCTGTATAACCATTCACCTGTTGCAAGGCATTTTGGTTGTTTTAAATGATTCTTCTAAGGTTCTAGTGATCACATATTCCATGTGACTCAGCATTCTGTCACAAACACGATAGACCTTGATCTCCATGTTTAATTTGACTGAGTAACTCGGCAGGTGTTCCCTTCCTTACAGTCAAGCTTCAGAACTGAAAGTGGTTCAGAAAGCAGTAGTCCATCGATTTCAGGTGTTCAGTTGAATCCTATTGTATCTGTCATTCTTTTAAACTCATTGAGCTAATTAAAACTCACTGATTTAAATCAGGCTATTTATCCTTCAGGAACTTCCGTTTGTATTGCAGGTTAGTACCAGCATACCTATATTTATGGTGATGGTTGAATACAGTTTTAATACTTGTGGAGATAGAGACCTAGGTTTGAGTCTCCATGTTACCATTTAACTACCTGTGGTCTTTGAGAAGTCCCCTAAGTTTGAACCTTTGTTTTCTTACCTGTTAAAAAAAAAAATAGTCCCAACTCTGTGAGGAGTAAATGAGATTATTGTAGGAAAAGTGTTTAGGAAACAGGAAAATACCATACAAACGTTACAGTACTATTCATAAAAATAAAAATCATCTTCCATTAGTGGTTTAGAAAAAGCAGTTTTATTATTAAAATGAGTCCTTTTATTAACTAGTAAGTATATGCTTGCTGAAAAAAAATAATTTAAGACTCCGTTTTACAGAGTTAGAAGGCCAAAAGAACAGAGAAGAAGAGTAATATTTCTATATGCTGTAATGGATGACCTGTGTTGCAGATACAATACCATCTGGCAGATGTGAGAAGAAATCATTTAAATCAACAATGTCTGTAATGAGCTACCATCTGATTCCTGTTAATCAGTCCTTCCTTTTTCAAACTGTCTTCTCTTGGTTTCCATGACCTTGTTCTCTCCTGTTTCTCCTTCTGGCTTATCATCCTCATCTTCTTGGCCCTTAAATACGGAGTTCCCTAGGGATCATCCCTGTACTTCTCTTTCCATGACCTCTTCCCTGGCAATATCATGCCTTTACATCACTCTCCAAACAAAGCCTACATCTGTGTCTCTAGCTCTGACCTCCCTCATTTCCATCCTGCTGGCTGGATGACTCTCTCAAACTCAGTATTTCCAAAGCTGAGATCATTTTTCTTACTAAGATGGCCCTTCTTCTCAAATTTTGTTTCTGTCCACAGCCCGACCCTCTTCTCAGTCCTGCACTGTTCTCTTTGTCACCTCACTCCTACATCTAGTCATGTTGTCAATTCCTTGAGCACAGTGTCTCTCATTTCCTCTTTTCTTTCCATTTCAGGCCTACACCTTTAGCTTTTTAACTGAAATAGCATCTTCCCTCCCCACTACCATCCATTCAGCCGTCCACAGCTCTGTTCAGATTCTTCCTACTCAGTGTCCCTGATTGTTCCCCTTGTTTGTAGAATAAAGCCCAGATTATTAGTCTAATATAACATCATCTCCATGATCAGCTTTTCTAATCTATATGCTCAACTCCAGATGAACTTAAAGTAATGAGGTGAAACCTTTACAGAATTCCACAATGTTTTCCTTTCCTTGTGACACTTAACTTCCATTTAATGGCACACTCTCTCTCCTTTTCTCTGCTGGACCCATGTATGGTTTCTCTCAATATTTCCACAGAGTTGCATGTAGCAGGTAGTTACAGAATGAAGTATTGGTCCTAAGGTAGGAACTCAGTTGGTGTTTGGCCCACACATTCAACAAGTATTTTATTGTGCACACCTTACTATGGGTCAGGTACTTTGAGACATGGGGCACATGTGGGTGCAGTCTCAGCCTCTTTTTTTTTTAATTGACTTTATTCTTCATTTAACTTTTAAAAACACTAGTTGAATATTAAAAACAATAGCAAGTAGTGACCTCATTGTGATTACAGCCCCTCACTCATTCACTACTGCATATAAAATGCTAGCAGTGAGTGTTATTCACTGACCTCATTAAGAAGTCTGACCAAACACCCCTCCTTAGGATGTTGCTCATCTTCCCATCCTTCTGCATTGTAATGGTACCATCTTTCCTGATTTGGATAGAAGTCCCATTAGTTCTACCTGGTCCATTTCATCAGTATCTTTACTCCCTTCCTCTCAGGTAGGAGTTTTTCCAGCAAAGAGCATTTATTGAGAGAGTGCCATTCTCAGGAGATTTTAAATTTGATGATTAGGTGACTTTTCATATGATCTGTGATAAATTGTCACACCTTCATTTAGCACACACATAGGCCTTACATCCTAGTAGAAATCTTAAAAATGTTACCATTAGATAATTTATGACTTTATACTAAAGTATTAACTTTGCATTTATGTCTAAAGCAAAGCTATTAGGCACTTAGTTCAGGAATATGTTAAAGAATTGTACTCTGGTTGCCTGAAGGACATGGAATTTACCTGTTAGTGAAGTGAGAAGTCTATATTAGAAAAAAAGGATGGTTGAGTTCATGAAGTATCTTCCTAAGAGAAGGAAGTTGGTGGGGAGGGAAAAGAGAGTGAGGCGATCAAGTTATCGAGGTCCCCTCCAGTTAGTCATTTCTTCTCGGGCAGGCAGTTCCACGAAACTAACATCATGTGCTTTTGGATCTTATACAGATGGCAATCAGGAGTTACTTCCCTGTGAAGTCTGTGGAAGACGCTTTGCAGCAGATGTTCTGGTAAACATAAAGACATTTTGTAGATGTGTTTCGTTGGAGTTAAATGAACTGTCAAGTCAGTGAGGAGGCTGCAGCGGCAAAGATTAAAGACAGATGTGGAGGGAAAGCAAGGGAAGAGAGGTCCATAACCTATGGCTGGCAGGTCCGGAGGACACCGAGGCACATAGATGCCACCCCATTCAAGAGGGAGCTTAATTAAACATGGTACTCTTAGAAAAAGGATGCCAGATGAAAGTGTTTTGGCACAGCTGATTGTCTCTTGAGAGGTTTTGGCTCTTTTGCCTTTTCTATAAGCATCAAAAATTCAAATTTTAAGGCCAAAGCACCAGGGAAATTAGCTAGTCAAGAGGAATGAACATTGAATTTGGAGCATCTGGAAACTTGGCTTTTAGCCTCAAATTTGTCACTAATTCTGACAAGTCCTTTAACCTCCCTCTGTTTCCTGCTTTGCCACGTATAAAGACAGAACCTTTCAATTTCAGGGATTTTACGTAATTTGAACAAAATGGATGTAAGGCCTGTTCCAAGATCTAATTGTTAATCAGATTCAAAGTAACTACATGTCAAGGCCCCTGATTGATGCCTATAAAGTGGAATACAGGCTTAATTTCAAAATTAGGGAATCAAACAGGTATTAGATTCCAATATTATAAAGAGATTCCCAAGAAAAATGTTTAAAAAAAAAAAACTTGAGGTGATAATGCAACTCCGAGTTTGAACATTTTAGATCAAGGAGATGTAACCAAACTTAAAGGATTTAAACTATACACCTGACTGCATTTGGGGTGAAAGACTGTACAATGAGGTTGTAGGTTTTCTTTCTCTGGGGAATTTTAAAAATGAAATACCTGTTCTAGTTAACTATAGCTAGAACTTCTGAATTTAGCAGTAGGAGCTCCAGGGCCTATTGTGGCCCAGGAATCCACCGGTGTGTTCCTTTTGCCAAGCCAGGCCTGCACCCCGTAAGAACGAGTTTGAGACCTAGAAGGTACCATCCATTTGGGGATCACTAAATGTCATCCCCAATGTGTTGGGTCCTCTTGGGTTTTACTTCTAGGCCTATCTCTAGGCTACAAAGAGCATTTGATCAAGTGATAACAATCTCTCTCTAATTTAAAATGGTATGGCTTGGGGCTCCTGGGTGGCTCAGTGGGTTGAGTGTCTGACTCTTGATTTCGGCTCAGGTCATGATCTCAGGGTCCTGGGACGGAGCCCCACATTGGGCTCTGCACTCGGTGGGGAGTCTGCTGGAGATTCTTTCTCTCCCTCTCCCCCTCCCCTCCTGTCTCTCTTTTTCTCTCCCTAAAATAAATAAATAAATCTTTAAAAATAAAATAAAATGGTATGGCTTGTTTGTAACAAGGTGCAGGGATTTTTATAGAGCCCTGTATTTTGTTGGACGAAGGAACTGTGTGTTAGCTATTATGAGTTACATATCCACCAAGGAAGAGGACATTTAGTTGGAAGTTGTTGGTGTAATCCTATAGTGATGCTGTAACAGACTTTGTAAGGGTCGTACACAGGCAGAGAGCTCTGTGTGTTGATTCCCTGTCTTATGTACTAGAAATGCTGAGTACTTAAAGGATTACTTGGCTGGAGTAAAGAATGTTTTCCCTGCCGATCGTCTGTTAAATGTTAAATATTGTAACATTGTAAAACTTAATATTAAATGCTTAGATTTGCTCTGAAATAAATGACTTCATGGATGTGAAATGTTTGGATAAATTAAAGGAAAATATCTTCATAATGTAAATGGAATTGGTGTATCCTTCATTTATTTGTATGGTTGTCCCAGTTGTCTTTTGCAGATGTTCTCAAATATTTCTTTGAAACCTCTCCACTTCTTGAGGCAGTTAAGTAGTTTAATTTGCTGTATGCAGAAAAGTGACCCCATTAAATTCAATTTTGAAATTGCTGAGTGGTAAGAAGAGTTTTCCTGAGAAGGTTCCACTGGTAGGAACTAAGTTTCCCCTTGCTGTATGCAAAGGACTGTTTCAAAAGGATGGCAAAACTGAGTATTAGGATTGTTGGGACTCAGATTCTCTGGTAGGTTACTGGATGACTTGCTCATGGAATTTGGGAATCGTGGACACAGGAAACCGAACAGAAGACATAATCAGGAGAACTTCCTTGGCTTCAGTGAGTACCTAGCTCACTATCAGAAATATTTATTTCAATTTAAGCTAGAGAGTTTGCCTTTTCAACATTATTTAATGCCTGGAACCACTCACACAGCCCAAGTGGTAGAATTCAATATATAAAACCAAATTCGAGGTAAGTCTCTGTAGCTGCAGAGGCCTCTTCTTGACCTTACCCTCACGCAATATCTAGTGATGTGTAACAAGGGTGGAGAGAGCCAGATGGATTTGCTCTGCTGTGCTTTGAGAGTTGGAGAATGAACTTGGCTCCGAAGGTGAACCCTGTCACTCCAATGGGGGCTGCCTGAGTACAAACCTTGTGACTGTACATGTTAAAAATTTTAATCCCCACTGTTTCTTTTCTAGGAAAGGCATGGACCAATATGTAGAAAACTCTTCAACAAAAAACGTAAACCTTTCAATTCCTTGAAACAAAGATTACAGGGCACTGACATTCCCATTGTGAGAAAGGCTCCTCAATCCAAGGTACTATCAATATCTTGTTTACTGTTCTTGATTACATCCTTAAGTACATTAAAGCCTCTTTTTGGCTCTTTGGTTTCATTTTTGCTTGGTAGTGCAGTGTAATGTCATGTAAGTATAATCCACCTTTACTGTTTTCTTTTTAATCATGCTCACTTAGATTTCGAAATGTATTTCAGATATTTTCCAGATGTGGCAAAAAAGAATCTCGTTTATGTTTTCATTAGTCTAGCGTTAAATCTAGCAATTAACTTGGAAGAGAATCCTTTTTAATCTTAAATTTAAGTTTTTCTTTAAAGTTTTGTAGCTTGTTTTTCTGACGGTTATTTTGTGTTTTCCCTCACTTCAGTGACTTGCAAATTTTATTACTGTATTTTCCAAACCTCCTTTTTTGTACTTTTGAAAACAAATTCTCTTTTCCCTCAAAATTTCAGTCCTATTTCTTATAAATTTAAATCTCAGGTTAAAATAGCAAATAATCTTAAAATAAAATAAAATAGCAGTGGAGAGATGTACAGTCTAGGTAGTATATATTGGTTTTGTTTTTTATAGCCTCAACCTGTGAGGAGATCTAACTGGAGACAACAACATGAAGACCTCATTAATGCCATCCTATCGGCAAAGCAGTGTACGCTAGCCATTAAAGAAGGCCGACCTCTCCCACCTCCACCTCCTCCATCCATCAATCCAGGTGTGTGGCCAGTTTGGTTTGCTTTTGGCATTTTACTCTTAACCAATTGTGCTTGATTTGGGGCCAAATCATCATGACTTGCTTCCTCCTATGCATTCTAAAATAAATAATAGCAATTAAATTATATAAAAGTAATTTTATCATATAATATATCTTATCCTAATTTCTTTTTAATTCTGCATAAAGATTCTGTGTTTCCTTCTAACTCCATGAGAACACCACTGTACCCAGTGTCATGGCCTTTCACATCATGGTGTATGAGAATGAGGCTGTGTAGGGTAGTTCCACAGTAGCTCCACAGGGTCAGATACCCATAGCTCTGGGTTATTTTGGGGTGGGGGTTTTGTTTTGAGATTAAAATCCCATGATCTAAAATTCACCATTTTAGCCATTTTAAGTTGTGTAGTTTCGTGGAAACCTAAAGGTTTCTTACCCTAAACTTTTTATTTTGAAAGTTTTCAAGTTTACAGAAAAGAGGAAGAAATAGTACAGTGATCACTCATACCTTCCACTGAAATTTGGCAGTTGTTGACGTCATATTCTCTGTCCTTTTATTTGGGGGGGGGGTGCAGAACTATTTAAAACTAAGTTTCAAACATCATAACACTTTACCCTTAACTATGTCAGTGTGCATTTCTTAAGGATGAGTGCATTCCCTTGCATAATATATAGACTTATATTTTCCCAGTTATCTTAAGAATGTCTTTTAAAGCTCTCTGCTTGCCCCCTAGCCACAATCTAGGATTCAGTCAAGGTTCATGCATTTTTGTTGTTGTCTCTTTTCTTTAATCTTGCACAACACCCCTATCAGGCCAATTATCTTTTAGAATACTTCTTTTGCTAGATATGTCTGTTTTTTAACTCAGGCTAATGTTTAACTTGTTCCTCTGTCCTGTTTTTTTGTAAATTGGAAATTAGGGCTAGAGACTCTATTAGATTAATAATAATATTAATCTCTATCAGATATAAGATCTTCAAATATTTTCTCCCATTTTGTGGACTGTCTTCACTTTCTTGATGGTATCTTCTGATGCACAAAAATTTTTAATTTTGAAGAAGTCCAGTTTATTTTATTTTTCTTTTGTTGCCTCGTGTTTGGTGTTAAATCCAAAAAATCAGTGCAAAATCCATGTCATGAAGCCTTTCCTGTATGCTTTCTTCTAAGAGTTTTATAGTTTTAGCTCTTACGGTTTTCTCTTTGATCCAGGTGGAGTTAATTCTGTATGTGGTATAAGGTAAGATCCCAACTACTTTGGAAGTTGGATATCTAGTTTTACATGTGGATATTTAGTTTTCTCAGCACTATTTGTTGAAAAGACTATTCTTTCCCCATTGAATGATCTTGGCACCATTATCAAAAGTCAGTCAGTTGACATATATGTGAAGGTTTATTTCTGGGCTGTCTGTTCTAGTCTATTTCCCTTATGCCAGTACCACCCTATTTTGATTACTCTAATAAATTTGTAGTAAGTTTTGAAAGTTCTCCAAGATTGTTTTGGTTATTTGGGGACTTTTGAGATCTCATACGAATTTTTAGGATGATTTTCTATTTCTGAAAATGCAATTGGAATTTTGATAGGGGTTGCATTAAATCTGTACATAGACTTAGGTAGTGTTGTCATCTTAACAATATTGTTTTCCAGTCTATGAACATAGGATGTCTTTTAATTTATTTATCTTCTCTTTAATTTCTGTCATGAATATTTCATTGAATAGGTGTAGGAATATACAAGTCTTTTACCACCTTGGTTAGATTTATTCTTAAGTATTTTATTCTTTTTGATGTTATTGTAAATGGAAATGTTAACTTTGTTTTCAGGTTGTTCATTGCTAGTGTATAGAAATATGACTGACTTTTGTGTATTTTGTATCCTGCAACTTTGTTGAATTTTGTTACCTCTAACAGTTGTTTTTTTTGGTGTGGAATTTTTAGGGTTTTCTACATATAAAATTATGTCATTTGTGAACAGACATAATTTTTCTTCTTCTCCAATTTGTCTTTTATTTCTTTTTCATGTCTAAATCCTCTTGCTAGAATTTCCAATACTATATTGGATAGCAGTGGTGAAAGCAGACATCCTTGTCTTGTTTTCCATTGAGTAAATATTATCTGAGGGTTATAATTGGCTATTTAAAGCATAAATAATAGCATTTTATGAGGATTATGACGTGGAAGTAAAATGTATGAAGACAATACAAGTTTAAGGAAAATGGACATACATTGTTGAAAGGTTTCATCTACATGAATAGGTTTAGTACTCATTAAACATGAATAGGTATAGTATTATTTGAAGAGTTGTATATCTTAACGATGCCTATTTTATTTTTTTTAAGATTTTTATTTATTTATTTGGCAGAGAGAGAGTGTGAACATGAGCACGAGCAGGGGGAGTGGCAGGCAGAGGGAGAAGCAGGCTCCCCACTGCGCAGGGAGCCCGATGCGGGAATTGATCCCAGGACCTTGGGATCATGACCTGAGCTGAAGGCAGACGCTTAACCGACTGAGCCACCCAGGCGCCCCATCAAAGATGCCTATTTTATTTTATTTTATTTTTATATATTTATTTTTAAAGATTTTATTTATTTATTTGACAGAGACACAGCGAGAGAGGGACAAGCAGGGGAAGTGGGAGAGGGAGAAGCAGGCTTCCCGTGGAGCAGGGAGCCCTATGTGGGGCTCAATCCCAGGACCCTGGGATCATGACCTGAGCCGAAGGCAGACGCTCAAACGACTAAGCCACCCAGCCGCCCCTAAAGATGCCTATTTTAAACTCTAGAGTAAACACACAAAAATATTGACATGTAGCTAATAACACAGTAAGTGGAGTAGAGCTAAAATGAAAAAAAAAATTCAGTCTAAGAGAAGATAGGAAAAGAGGGGGGAAAAACAAAGAAAAGGTGGGATAAAGACAAAGCAAGATGGTAAACTTAAACCTAACCATATGGACAGTTGCATATAAATGACCTAAACCCTTCAGATAAAAGGCAGATTATCATACTAAATAATAAAGCAAGATCCAATTATATACTTTCCCCAAGAAACACACTTTAAATATGAAGACACAAATAAGTGTGCCAGTCAGGTGACAAAACAAGGAGGTGAGGCAGGTAGGCCTAAAGCAGTGACACCTTCACTAAGGGACAGGTGCTCCTGCACGAGCAGGGCTCTTGCCTCAAAGGAACACACACCAGGATTGCCGGATCTAATTTCTCAAAGGATGGCAAAAACTGCAGATTTCCTAACTATCAGAAACTCAGTTTTTTAGAAACTTCGGGTTTGAATCTCTGAGGTTGGAAGTCGGGCAGTGGTTTTCCTTGGAGGGGTGAGGATGACCAGGAGTGGACATGAGGAGCATTGCTAGGAATGTTCTGTGTCTTGATCTGGGCTGGTTACATGGGTGTGTGCAACTTATAAATTATATTTCATGGAGACCTACACTTAGGATTTGTGCCTTTTCTCTTGGATAAAAAGGTAAAAGAAATAAACACCAGCAGTGTCAAAACAACTGTAGACTGGCATGTGAAAAGCATGGGGAAGGATATGTGTGCAAACAATCATAAAACTAGAGTGACTAATGTTAGTATCAGTCAAAGCAAACATCAGTGTTATTAACAGGGGTAATGATTAAAAATACATTCATCAGGAAAGCTTATCAGTCCCTAAATGTTTATGTACCTAGTAACAGCTTCAAAGAACATGAAACAAAAACTGGGCGGAGAAGTAGAAAGATTCACAATTATATTTGGAGATTTTATCGTCCTTTCTTAGTAGCTGATAAAATAAGCAGCAGGAAAATCAGGAGGGATATAGAAAATTTGAACAACAGTATCAACCAGTTTGACCTAATTGATATCTATTGCTATAATGTGACATGCAGCAACAGCAGAATATAATTCTTTTTAATTACACATGGAGCATTCATCCAAGATAGGCCATGTGGAAGACCACCAAGTGAGTCTCAATAAATCATTGAAATCATATAGGTTATGTTATTTGACACAGTAGAATTAAGTTAGAAGTTAATGATGAAAACATCTAGAAAATTTCCTAATATTTGGAAATTATCAACTCATTTCTAAATAATGTATTGATTTAAGAAGAAATCATAAAAGAAATTAGTAAATATTTTGAACTGAGTGGCAATGAAAAACACATCAAAATTTGTGGGATTCAGCTAAAACTGTGTCTAGAGGGAGTTTTATAGCTTTAAATTCTCATATTAGAAAAGAAGGTTTAAACTGATTATTCTTCCTCTTTAAAAAGTTAGAACAAATTATACCTAAATTAAGTAGAAGGAAGAAAATAGTAAATGTAGTTTACCATATTAACAAAATATTTTTAAAAGCAGATGATCATCCCAGTAGACACAGGAAAAGCCTGTGACAAAATACAGCACCCATACATGTTTAAAAAAGAAAACTCTTAGGTAGAAATAGAAGGGAACACCTCAATAAAGGACATCTTTGAACAATCTATAGCTAACATTACACTTGATGAAAAACTGAGCACTTTTCCACTGAGATCACGAAAACGCAAGGATGTCCTTTCTGACCACTTCTGTTCAACTCTGTACTGGAGATAAAGTACCCAGTGTAATAAGGAAATAAATTATCAGAGAGAAAGAAGTAAAACTGTCTTTATTCACAGATAACATAAAATCATGAATAAGTATAGAAAATCTTAGTAATCTGTAAGAAAGCTACTGGAATTAAAAGTTCATTTAACATACTTTCAGGATATAAAGTCAAGGGGCGCCTGGATGGCTCAGTCGATTAAGCCTCCGACCCTTGATTTTGTCTCAGGTCATGATCTCAGGGTTGTGAGATCGAGCCCCCTGTCGGGCTCCACACTTAGTGTAGAGCCTGCTTAAGATTCCCTCTCTCTCTGCCCCTCCCCCCTTGCTCGTGTACACTCTTTCTCTCTTAAAAAAAAAAAAAAAAGGATATAAAGTCAATATACACAAGTAAATTTTATTTCTATATACTAGCATAAACAATTGAAAAACAAAATTAGAAATACTATTTACAATTTTGAAAAAACTAAGTACTTAGGTATATATTTAATAAAATAAATGGAGAGATTTACCATTTTCATGATTCGGAAGAGTCCCTATTATGTTATGATGTCAGTTCTTTGCACATTGATCTATGGACTCAATGTAATTCCAATAAAAATCCCTGCAAGTTTTCCTTGCCAAGTAGGAATTCACCAGTTGATTCTAAAATTGTATGGAAACTCAGATGATCTGGAATAGCCAAGATGGTTTTGAAAAAAAGGAAAAAGGCAGAGGACTTACACTACCTGATGTCAAGAATTACTGTGATGTTACAGTAATAAAGTAATTTGATATTGGTATATCAGTTGAACAGAAAAGAGAATCTAGATGTGGACCTCCCACCCATGTATTGGTTTTTGACAAAGAACATTCAGTGTGGGAAAGGATAATCTTATTAACAAATGAAACAGGAAACTAGGTATCATATTTGGAAAAAATGAGCCATGATCCTTATGTAAAAATTAATTGAAAAAAATTAACTGATAAAAATTAATTCACAGTGGAACATGGACCTAATATAAGTGCTACAATTCCAAGATTTCTAGAAAAAACAAAAATCTTTGGTCTAAGAGTCAACAAGGATTTCTTAAACAGGATGCAAAGTGTACTAATGATTTTTAAAAAGGAAATTGATAAATTGGGCTTCACCAAAGCTAAAATTTTAGTTTTGAGAGACACCATTAGAGTGCAAAGGCAAGCCACAGGCTGGGAGAAAATATTCACAATACATATATCTGACAAAGGACTCAGACTAAAAATACGTAAAGAACTCTTACAACTCAAAATAAGACAACCCAATAAGAAAAAAGGCAGGAGATCCATTCAAACAGACACATCACAAAATAAGCCAATAAGCACATAAAAAGATACTCGGCATCATTTCTATCAGGGAAATGTGAATTACAACCGTGATGAGATACCACCACATACCCACTTGAATAGCTGAAATTAAAGACTGACAATACAAATGATAGCCAGGATGTAGAGCAGCTGGAAGTCTCCTACACCCCTGATGGTGTGTAAAATAGTACAGCTACTTTGCACTGGTATTTTCTTAAGTTAAACATATACTTATTTATAGAGCAATTCTATACCTAGGATTTATGTGAAAAACTGGAAACAAGTTCTTAAAAAAGACATATGTTAATGTTCATAGTGGCTTTATAGCATAAACTGAAAAAAAAAAATGTCCATCAGCAAGTGAATGGATGAACAGAACAGAATACAACTCCACAGTAAGAAGAAAGTGCTACCATACATGCAGCAACATGAAATTATAGAACAGATATCTTCAGTGACAGGAAAATAGAGTTTTGATTGCTTGAGACTGGGTTTGAGGGAATATTGACTGAAAAGGGGCTTGAGGGAACTTTTTGGAGTGATAAAACTGTTCTATATTTTAATTGGAGTGGTTGCACAAATGTGTACTTTATCAAAACTCATTGGCCAGTACACTTAAAATACTTGGATCTTCCTGCATGTAAATTATTTCTCAAAGTTCATTTTAAAAAGTAAAAGACCAAAACCAATCCCCAAAACCACAGGGGAATCATACTATAAAAATCATCTGAAAAATAAATAATCTGAACTTCTATACCAGAAAGTAATCTCTAAAAATATATAACTTTTTTTAAAATTATTTTTAAGTACAGTTAACATACAATATTATATTAGTTTCAGGTGTACATTAGTGATTTGACATTTATGTGCATTACGAAATGCTCACCGTGTTAAGTATAGTTACCATCTGTCACCATACAAATTTATTACAATATCATTGACCATATTCCCTATGCTATACTTTTCATCCCCATGACTGACTGACTTATTTACTTACTTTTAAGTTTTGAGGGGAAGACGAAAATATTTGGTACTGAAGGAAGTGCACAAGAATGTGGAGTAAAAGATTATGTTGGCTGGGGCACCTGGGTGGCTCAATCAGTTAAGCGTCTGACTCTTGGTTTCGGCTCAGGTCATGATCTCATGGGTTGTGGGATCAAGCCCAGCCTCAGGCTTTGGGCTCAGCAGAGAGTCTGCTTGAAGATTCTCTTCCTCCGTCCCTCCCCTTGCTTGTGCATGTGCTCTTTCATTCTCATCCTCTCTCTCTCTCTCTCAAAAAAAAAAGATTATATTGGCTCTCATAATTTTCCAACATGAAAAGAGCTTTACCTTGACTATCCTTAATATAGGAGATTATTTCAATTGCTGAATGATTTAAATTTTAGAGCTCTATGTGAAAAATAAAGTATATTTAGTGTTGAGATTGATCACTGTGGGTGTCGTTGGTCTTTCACCCATTGACAGAGTACATCCTAGTTTTCTGCTGTTCTTGTATAATTTTCCTTGATTAATTTAGATTTTATTTATTTGAGAGTGAGAGAGCACAAGCAGGAGGAGAAGCAGAGGGAAAGGGAGAAGCAGGCTCCCCAGTGAGCAGGAAGCTCAAAGTGGGGCTTGATCCCAGGACCCTAGGATCATGACCTGAGCCAAAGGCAGACACTTAACCAACTAAGCCACTCAGGCGCCCTTCCTTGATTAATTTAATATGCTTTTTTTATCAGAGGAAGAGAAAAAGGAGTAGGCTAGGATGCTTTTTTTTTTTTTAAAGGTTTTATTCATTTGAGAGACAGAGAGAATGAGCAGCGGGGAGAGGCAGAGGCAGAGGGAGAAGCCCATTGAGAGCCCGATGCGGGACTCTGATCCCAGCATCCTGGGATCATGCTTAACCGACTGAGCCACCCACGTGTCCCATAGGATGCTTTTGTATTGCATCTGGTGTTTGTTTTTGTTTTGTGTTCTGACGTGAGGAAAATTACAGATTCCTTTTTTTTTTTAATTAAAAAAACATTTTTTGGTGAGATGACCTTTTTTCTTTATCCTTTGTTTAGGATGATTATTTAAGATTCAATCCTTTATTGAAAGGGTGCCTTACTTATTTTGTAACTGGAAGTTTGTACCTCTTAATCCCTTTTCACCTGTTTTTCCCATCCTCCCACCCACTCCCCCACTAGCAAGCACCTGTTTTCTGTATTTATAAGTTTGTTTCTATTTTTTGTTTATTTATTCATTTGCTTTATAGAGTCCACATATATTTGAAATCATATGCGATTTATCTTTCTGTGTCTTATTTCATTTAAAATACCGTTTAGGTCCCTCCATGATGTTGCAAATGGCAAGATTTCATTTTTTTTTTTTATGGCTGAGTAATATTCCACTATATATGTATACCACATCTTCTTTATCCACTCATCTACCAGTGAACATTTAGGTTGCTTCCATATCTTGGCTATTATATCTTGGTTATTATAAATAATACTGGCAATAAACATAGGAGTCCATAGATATCTTTGAATTAGTGTTTTCATTTCTTTGGGTAACTATCCAGAAATGAAATTACCAGATTATATGGTACTTACATTTTTAATTTTTTGAGGAACCTCCATACTCTTTTCCACAGTGGCTGTACCAGTTTACCTTCCCACCGACAGTGCATGGGTTACCTTTCTCTGCATCCTCACCAACAGTTGTTATTTCCTGTCTTTTTTATTCTAGCCATCCTGACAAGTATAAGGTAATATCTCATTGTGGTTTTGATTTGCATTTCCCTGATGATTAGTGATGTTGAGCATCATTTCATGTGCCTGTTGGCCATCTGTATGTCTTCTTTGGAAAAATGTCTATTCAGGTCCTCTGCCCATTTTTTTAATTGGATTTTTTTGGTTTTGAGTTGTAGGAGTTCTTTATATATTTTGAATATTAACCCCTTATCATACATACCATTTGCAAATATCTTCTTGCAGTCAGTAGGTTGCATTTTTGTTTTGTTGATGATTTCTTTCACTGTGCAAAAGTTTTTTAGTTTGATATAGTCCCAGTTAATTTTTGCTTTTGTTGCCCCTAAGGAAATAGATCCAAAAAAATATTACTGACTCCTATGTCCAAGTGTTTATTGCCTATATTTTCTTTTAGGAGTTTTATGGTTTCAGGTCTTACATTTAGATTTTTAATGCATTTTGAGTTTATTTTTGTATATGGTATTTTAAAAACGGCATAGTTTCATTCTTTTCATGTATCTGTCCAGTTTTCTCAACACCACTTATTGAAGAGATTGTCTTTTCTCCACTGTATATTCTTGCCTTCTTTGTCATAGATTGACTATGTAAGCATGGTTTTTTTTTTTTTTTGGACTCTTTATTCTGTTCCATTGATCTATGTGTCTGTTTTTGTGCTGGAATTCCTGTTTTTATTACTATAGCTTTGTAGTATAATTTGAAATCTGGGATTGAAATCTCCACCTTTGTTCTTTCTCAAAATTTCTTTGGCTATTCAGGGTCTTTTGTGGTTCCAAGACATTCTATTTATTGTAGTTCTGTGAAAAATGCTATTGTTATTTTGATAGGGATTGCATTGAATCTTTATTTTTTTAAAGATTTTATTTATTTATTTGACAGAGAGAGACACAGCGAGAGAGGGAACACAAGCAGGGAGAGTGGGAGAGGGAGAAGCAGGCTCCTTGCCGAGCAGGGAGCCCGATGTGGGGCTCAATCCCAGGACCCTGGGATCATGACCTGAGCCGAAGGCAGACGCTTAACAACTGAGCCACCAGGCGCCCCGTATTGAATCTTTAGATTGCTTTGCATAGTATGGACATTTTAACAATATTAGTTCTTTCAGTCCATGAGTCTGGTGTATCTTTCCATTTATTTGTGTTGTCCAGTTTCTTTAATCAGTGTTTTATAGTTTCCAGAGTCTTTCACCTTCTTGATTAAATTTATTCCTATGTATTTTATTCTTTTTGATGCAATTGTTTTTTTGTTTGTTTTTACAAATTTATTTATTTGAGAGAGAGAGAGCACACACAGGGAGGGGGTGAGGGGCAGAGGAAGAGAGAGTCCCAAGCAGATTCCTCACTGAGCACGGAACCCGACACAGGGCTCAATCTCACAACCCTGAGATCATGACCCAAGCCGAAACCAAGAGTCGGACATAGCTGACTGCACCACCCATGCACCCCTCTTTTGATGCAATTATAAATGGGATTATTTTCTTAATTTCTCTGTTAGTTTCATTATTATTGTATAGAAATGAAACAGATTTCTGTATATTAATTTTGTATCCTGAAACTTTACTAAATTAATATACTAGTTCTGATAGTTTTTTTGATGGAGTCTTTTAAGGTTTTCTAGGCATATGGTATCATGTCATCTGCAAATAGTGAGTTTTATTTCTTCCTTATCAGGTTTGATGCCTTTTCTTTCTTTCTTGTCTGTTTTCTGTGGCTAGGACTTTCAGTATTATGTTGAATAGAAATTGTGAGAGTGGACATCCTTGTCTTCTTCCTGATCTAAGGGGAAAAGCTTTCAGCCTTTCACCATTGAGTCTGATATTAGCTTTGTGTATGTCATATATGGCATTTATTATGTTGAAGTATGTTCCTTGTGTACCCACTTCATTGAGAGTTTTTGTTATGAATGGATGTTGAATTTTGTCAAATGCTTTTTCTGCATCTATTGAAATGACTACATGATTTTTTTGAAAAGATTATATGATTTTTATCCTTTTTTTTTTTTTTTTTAAGTAGGCATCATACCCAGCATGGAGCCCAAAGTGGGTCTTGAATTCACAACTCTGAGATCAAGACCTGTGCCGAGATCAAGAGTTGGATGCTTAACCAACTGAGACACCCAGCCACCCCTATCCTTCGTTTTTTTTTTAATGTGGTATATCACATTGATTGATTTGTAGATACTGAACCATCCTTGCACCCCAGGAATAAATCCTGCTTGATCATGATGTATCATCTTTAAAAAAAAATTTTTTTTTTTTTTAGTTATTTTTATTGATGTACTTATGTTATATTAGTTTCAGGTGTACAGCATACTGATTCAAAAATTCTATACGTTACTCATTGCTCCCCCTGGTAAGTGCAGTCATCATCTGTCACCATACAAAATTATTGGTGTTATTGACTATATTCCCTATGCTGTATTTCTTATCTCTCTGACTTATTTTATTTTTTAAGATTTTATTTATTTGACAGAGAGAGACAGCAAGAGAGAGGGAACACAAGCAGGAGGAGTGAGAGAGGGAGAAGCAGGCTTCCCGCGGAGCAGGGAACCCGATGCGGGGCTCGATCCCAGGGTTCTAGGATTGAGTCTCATACTGGGCTCCTTGCTCAGTGGGGAGCCTGCCTGTTCCTCTGCCTGCCGCTCCCCCTGCTTGTGCGTGTGCACATGCTCTCTCTCTCTCACAAATGAATAAAATCTTTTTTAAAAAAAAGTTTGGTAGAATTCACCTGTCAATCCATTTGGTCCTGGACTTTTTGTTCAAGGTTTTGGATTACTGATTGAATTTCATTACTAGTAAATGGTGTGTTCAGATTTTCTATATCTTCCTGACTCAGTCTTGGAAGATTTCATGCTTCTAGGAATTTATCCATTTCTTCTGGGTTGTCCAGTTTGCTGGTATATCTTTTTCATAGTAGTCCCTTATAATTCTTTGTATTTCTGTATTGTTGGTTGTATCTTTTCCTCTTTCATTTCTGGTTTTATTTATTTGAGCTCTCTTTTTTCCTTGATGAGCCTAGCTTAAATGTTTATCAATTTTGTTTATCTTTTTAAAGAATCAGCTCTTAGTTTCATTGATCTTCTCTATTGCTTATTTAGTCTTTATTTCATTTATTTCTGCTCTAATTTTTATTATTTCCTTCCTTCTACTAACTTTGGGCTTTGTTTGTTGTTCTTTTTGTTGTTTCTTTAGGTATAAGGTTATGTAGTTTATTTGATATTTTTCTTGCTTCTTGAGGTAAGCCTGTATTACTCTAAACTTCCTTCTTAGAATTGCTTTTGCTCCATCCCAGAGATTTTTGAAATGTTATATTTTCAGAGTCATTTGTTTCAGTGTTTATTTTGATTTCCTTTTTAATTTCTTTGTTGACCCATTGGTTGTTTAGTAGCATGTTGTTTAGCCTGTAGGTATGTGTTTTTTTCCAGTTTTTTTTTTCATGTAATCAATTTCTAGTTTCATACTGTTGTGGTTGGAAAAGATGATTTATATGATTTCAGTCTCATTAAATTTGTTGAGACTTGTTTTGTGGGCTAACATGTGATCTATTTTGGAACATGTTGTGTGTGCACTTGAAAAGAGTATATTCTGCTATTTTGGGATGAAATGTTCTGTATCTGTCCATCTAGTCTGATAATGTCATTCAAAGCCATTGTTTCCTTACTAATTTTCTGTCTGGGTGGTCTATCCATTGATGTAAGGGGAGTGTTAAAGTCCCCTACTAATACTTTATTACTGTTAATTTCTCCCTTTCTGTCTGTTATAGGTGCTCCTATGTTAGGTACATGGGTATTTATGATTGTTACATCCTCTTGTTAGATTGATCCCTTTATCGTTACATAATGTCCTTCTTTGTCTCTCATTATAATCTTTGTTTTAAAGTCATTTTGTTTGAGGGATGCCTGGGTGGCTCAGACGGTTAAGCGTCTGCCTTCGGCTCAGGTCATGATCCTAGGGTCCTGGGATCAAGTCCCACATTGGGCTCTTTGCTCAGCATGGAGCAGCTTCTCCCTCTGCCCCTCCCCCTGCTTGTGCTCACACTGTCTCTCTCTCTCAGTCAAATAAATGAATAAAATCTTTAAAAATAAATAAAGATTTATTTGTTTGAGAGAATGAGAGAGAGTGCATGAGTGGGAGGAGCAGAGGGAGAGGGAGAGAGAATCCCAAGCAGACTCTATGCTGAGCATGGAACCCATTGCAGGGCTCAGTCTCACAACCTTGAGATCCCAACCTGAGCTGAAAACAAGAGTTGGACACTTAACTGACTCTGCCACCCAGGCACCCCCGTTTTTATTTTTCCTAAAGATTTATTTATCCATTTTAGAGAGAGATCCTGGGGGGGGGGGGGGCAGAGGGAGAGAGAAACCCAAGCAGACTGTATGCTGAGCATGGAGCTTGACACAGGGCTTAGTCCCGTGACCTTGAGACCACGACCTGAGCCAAAAGCAAGAGGCAGACACCCAACCAAGTGTGCCATCCAGTCCATTTACATTTAAAATAATTATTAATAGGTATGTACTTCCTGCCATTTTATTATTTTTTGGTTGTTTTTTGTAGTTCTTCTCTGTTACTTTCTTCTTTTGCTCTCTTGTGATATGATGACTTTCCTTGGATTCCTTTTTCCTTACTTTTTGTGTATCTATTACAGGTTTTTGGTTTGTGGTTACCATGAGGTTCATATATAACATCCTCTGTGAATAGCAGTCTTTTTAAAATTGATGGTCTCTTAAAGACGATGGACTCTGAAAAACAAACTGAGGGTTCTAGAGGGGAGGGGGGTGAGAGGATGGGTTAGCCTGGTGGTGGGTATTAAGGAGGGCACGTTCTGCATTGAGCACTGGGTGTTATACGCAAACAATGAATCATGGAACACTACATCAAGTGTGTAATGTATGGTGATTAACATAACAATTAAAAAGTAAAAAAAAAATAAATTGATGGTCTCTTAAGTTTGAACTCATTCTAAAAGCGTTGCATTTTTACTCCCCTTCTCCATAATTTGTCTTTTTATTTTGTGTATCCCTTAACTAATTATTATAGATACAACTGATTTTACTACTTTTGTGTTTTAACTTTCATACTAGCTTTATAAGTGATTTACCTTTACTATATGTTTGCTTTTACCAGTGAAATTGTTTCTTTCATAATTTTCTTACTTCTGGTTATGGCCTTTTATTTTCCACTTAAAGAAGTCCCTTTAACATTTCTTGTAAGGCTGGTTTAGTGGTGATGAACCCTAACTTTTGTTTATCTGGGAAATTCTATATTAGTCCTTCAATTCTGAATGATAACCTTTTCAGGTAGAGTATTCTTGGCTGTAGGTATTTTTCCTTTCAGCCCTTTGAATATAGATCATGCCACTCCTTTTTGGCTTTCAAAGTTTCTGCTAAAAAATCAGCAGATAGCCTTACGTGGGGATTGCCTTGTATGTAACTAGTTGCTTTTCTCTTCCTGCTCTTAAGAATCTTTAGCTGTGATTTTTGACATTTTAATTATTATGTGTCTTGGTAGAATCCTTTGGGTTCATTTTATTTGGGACTCTGATTCTTGGACCTGGATGTCTGTTTCCTTCCTCAGATTAGGAAAGTTTTCAGCTATTATTTCTTCAAATAAATTTCTGCCTCTTTCTCTTGCTCTCCTTCTACATGGACCCCCATGATACAACTGTTAGTATGCTTGACATTGTCCTGAGAGGTCCCTTAACCTATTCTCTTTTTTTTTCTTTTTTAACCTATTCTCTTTTTTAAAAATTACTTTTTATTCTTGCTGTTAAGTTTGGATGATTTCCACTACCCTGTCTTCTACATCACTCATCTATTCTTCTGCATCCTCTAATCTTTGTTGATTCTCTAGTGCATTTTTCATTTTGTTGTTGTATTCTTCGGCTCCGATTGGTTCTTATATTTTCTGTCTTTGTTGAAGTTATCATTGACTTCATCCATTCTTCTCCCAAGTCCAGTGAGTATCTTTATTACCATCACTTTGAACTCTTTATCTGGTAGATTGCTTATCTCTGTTTTGTTTAGTTTTTTGTTGTTGTTTGTTTGTTTTTTAGGTTTTTTCTCATTCTTCGGTTGGGAACATATTACTCTCTTTTTTTCTTATTCTCTGTTTGTTTCTATGTATTTAGTAGGTCAGTTATGTTTCCTGATCTTGAAAATAGTGGCCTTATGTAGAACACATCCGGTGGGGCCCAGTATTGCAGTCCCGCTCTGGTCACCAGAACCAGGAGCTCCAGGAGTGTGCTCTATCTGGGCTGCTTGTACTGTCCTGTTGTGACTGGGCCATAACTGCTGTGAGTGCATGGGGGGTGGGGCTGCCCTTGGCATAGCTGGCTGAGAGGCCTGGCTGCAGCTGCCGTGGTGTGCTGGGGGGTGGGATTAGCTCCCGCGCAGCTGGCTGATGGGCCTGGCCACAACTGTTGTGGGCGTTCTAGTGTGCCAGGAAATCTTAATAATTGCTTCACTTTTGCTGGGTGCTAATGAGAAAGTAGCTTAAAATAATGTGAAAGTAGAAAGATCTATGGCTATGATTTGATAATACTTTGGCAACAAGCCTTATACAACAACAAAAAAATCTTTTATGATTTAAAAGCAGTACTTCCTTTTAATAGCAGAAGCTACAGGATTGATGTCTACTTTATATTTCCTGAGGCAAATAAATGAAACTATGTCAGCTGTCCTGCTGTGTGGATTTCTCTCATTTCCACATTGGATTTAACATGTGGGGATTATTGTTTCCTTAAAATAAATAATTCCCATTGTAAGGCCTCATCAAATGTACAATTTGTTTTTCTGCCCTTACATTTTTATGCTAAAATACATCTTTATAATTAAATTCTTCCCTGTGCCCTTATTATAATTTTCTGCGCCAAAATGATTATCTAAAATAGCATATTTTCATTACTACTCCATTAGTTAGATTGCGTGGGGATTTTATATTAGCCCATATATTCTCAGACTTAAATACTAGAAAATTTATACAGACATAACTGGGGTTATATATAATGGAGCCTATTATGCATGACTTTGCAGGTCATTTCCTTTTTTTTCTCAGCATGATTCCTTCACGACTCAGTTTTTGTGACATGCATTTGTTTACTCTAATTCTTACTGACTTAAATAAGTCTGCCAATCATTCAGCTTTCTAGCATGTTGTGACACTTTATAGGAACAACAATATAGAATATTTATAATTGAGATTCTCAGTGAGGTCTGGGATATTTGGTCTCTGATTCACAGGCTACATAGACATGGGTACTCAACAAAACGCTTGCATTTTAAAATGATCCTTGTTTGGCTACTTTAATGTTTTTGAGGTCTGGCCACCTTCCCCATAACTGTCATAAGAATCCATTTGTAGTCAGACCTTAAATATCATAATGTATTGAAATAAATAGCACATAATGATGTTCATGACAGCATTGTTGATAGAGGAAGAGGTGACTCAGATTGAGATGAGGGTAGAACATGCTACTCAGTCATGCTGTGTTCAGATTATTGTTGCAAAAAAATTTTTTTTCCCGTTTCCAGAGTGGTTAAGTTTCCTTTCTCTGCCCCTTTAAGTCTGGGCTCTATGTCCCTCCTCTGGGCTCCTAGAGGACCCAGTCCTTCCTCCTTTCAAAGCTTATACCACGAGCAGTAATTGCTTCTTTGCCTTGCCTTCTAGCTGTCTCTGAGACTTGTTGTGAGGGAAATACACTTCAGTTTTGTTGTCTCCATGGTGACAGACAGTGCCAAACACACAGAAGGGTGGCAGTGAGTCCATGAACCAACAGGTGGAGTAAGGAAGCCATGCAGTCACTGCTGTAATCATTGTGCACATTAACCCTGAGAGTAGGGGTTTTTTTTTAATTTTTTTCTTTTAAGATTTTATTTATTTATTTGAGAGAGAGAGAATGAGAGCATGAGAGGGAGGAGGGTCAGAGGGAGAAGCAGACTCCCTGCTGAGCAGGGAGCCCGATGTGGGACTCGATCCCGGGACTCCAGGATCATGACCTGAGCCGAAGGCAGTCGCTTAACCAACTGAGCCACCCAGGCACCCCATCCCTGAGTAGGTTTAAGGGTAGCATCATTTCTGATAGGAGCCTTGACTCTCAGCTGGTCAAACTGACGAAACCACCAAACCAAGAGCAGAGTTGTAGATTGTTTTCTACATCGTTGTAAATGAGTTCTGCACAATAATGGCACTTTCGATTTTACTTTTATAAGCGGTTGCATTCCTGTTTGGTACCTAGAAACACAACCTTGCTGGGCCTGTTTTCTCGGAGTAATAAGACGTTCCACCCACCCACTATACCCAGCCCCAGTGTGGATTATCTAAGTTAACTTTCACAACAGCCTGGTGAAATAGGTGGTATGTAGGGACTGGGGAAATTGAAGCTTAGGGAGATTGAGTAACTTGCCAAAGTTCACACATACAGCAAGTGAAGAGCTTGGGCTCAAAACCAGTCAGGCAGGCTATGGGGCCTTCATCATTTCCCAGTGCTATCCTATTTTATTTTTGTCCAAGGAATTTATCACCGTGGGAAAACTCTTTCTGTATTGGAACGCTTAGTCCTTGATGACAGAGACATTGTACCTCCCAAGTATAAACCAGTGCCTGGCATGTAATTGGTGTTCAATACATATCGAATTGGTTAAGTACTGTCTTCCAGAATGTGAAAAGGTTAGGCCAAGTGCTCATCTTTTACTATATTCCAATTTCTTATGTATTCCAATTGTTCTATGAATATTCATTTTAGGAAATGATTTGTTCAAACAGAAAACCCCTCAGATTTTTTAAAAAGATGCCTTCAAAAAATTCTTAACCTTGAAGACATCACTGCTTCAAATATTCATCCACACATGTAGGAATTTTGACTATACACTAACCCAAACTTCCATACAGAGTCCGAGGTTGGGGCTGTCTCAGATCTTTCTTATGTCGCTCATACCCACTTTGTCATCCCTTAGAGGTGCCTAAAACAAAACAAAACTAAACTAAACAAAAACAAATCTCACATTCCTGCTTGCTTTAGTGGGGTGGGCTCCAAACTGGCTTTGCTGTGAGCCTCTCATTCTAAAAAGACTGGAACTTTCTCACTTCCCATTTCTCTCACTGTTTATTAATTACAAATGAGAGCCACACTGAGACCAGTGGGTATTCCACAGAAGCACAGAGGGTCTAGTACCCACAGAGCTGCCTGGGAGGTTCTAACACTGGAAGCTGAAGCTGTTTCTGGAGCCACTTTCCCATCACCCTTCCTTCTTTCCCTTTTCTCCTTTTTGAACCCCACCTTTTTCCTTTTACTTCACCTCCTTCCTGAACTTATTATTTGCCTCCTCACTTAGGAGTTCAGTGAAAAAAATCAACCCCTGCAGAAGCAGTGTGTCTTTCTGCCAGTGATACTGGCTTCAAATCCCATCCCCCAAGCCCCCAAATTTGAAACATCTTTCTCCTTCCATAGGGAAGGAGAGTAGCTCCATAACTTCTGTGTGATCTGTCCCACGTGGTACCACAGCCTGGGCTTCGGAATCTTCTGTGTCCTTCAGGGCATCATCAGTACCAACATTCTGTGGTTCTAGGACTACTTTCTTTACATAAGGATTCACTAAATAATTCATTTAATTGGGAAGTTCCTAAGTATAATGAGTCTATTTTCTAAAAAGTATATAATGTAAACGTTTTAAGGGCACACTCTTAATTGAAATAAGTGTATAGACAGAAAAATGTCCCCCCTGCTATGTCCTTTATTTGCGCCCTTGCATACCTTCCCCTCTGGCATAAGCTTTCTCAAACCAGAGTCTGGGACTTCATTCTTTTATGTTGGAGCAGAGTTCATATCCCATTTATTTCATGTCATATAGTCCATTCCAGAGTTGTTTTTGAAATGTTAATTGCCTTTTGTTGTTAGCTTTGCATTTAGATTATATTCAATGCCCATATTGTATGAGGAGGTTTAATGAAGCTGCAGCCAACCGACATATTAATTTCTGCAAGGATCAGTCTTCTCGCCGAGTCTTTGATCCAGCCCAAACAGCAGCCAGGTTGGCATCGAGAGTACAGGTAGGTATCTCTCCCCAAGTGTTGGCTTTGTGCCCTTGCGTGGTCGGGGCAAGTGGGTAGAATTTGCTAGGGAACCTAAGTTACCCATCCTGAGAAGTGTAAGGATCAAGATAGCTGATCACTGTCACTCATCCTCCTGGAAATTGCCTTCTTTTGAGGCTTTGTAGCTAACAGCACCTTTGGGTGTTGTAGAAAAAAATATTTCTGTAGTGTTTGAAGCTTCTTACGATGGAGTCTTGAATATGTAAGTAGTTTTTCTATAGTATAATGGTAAAACTCTGTCTTATACAACGGTAGTTATCGGCCTTAACCATCCAGAAAAGCATTGTGAACCTGAAGTGAAGCTGCCTGAGTGGGGAAGCTATCAAAGGAAGACTGTTCTATAGGTCGCGTGTTTTGCTCTACAATAGAGGAGAGGGTCGGTAGCCTTTTATTTAAAGCCACAGAATCAGCAAGTTAAAGTAAATGAATGGAAGCAGCTGTTTTAAATAGGTACAGATAAGTAAAATGACTGCCTGACTAGGAAGACAATAGATTTATAAAAACAGAACTGGAGTCAGCAAACAGCTTCATAAACATCAGAGGTCCCAGGGATATAACTTACAGTATACTGCAAAAGCTGTTAGTTTCATAAACATGGCTCAGAAACCAAGGAAAGATTAAATTGGTCTGAATACTTGAGGGTATGAAACATATTTAGAAAGATTTCCATGAAATCCAGTATGTAATAAGGGTGGGAGCCTCTCCAACAGCATAGCCCACGGACAGTGGACTGTAAGCTCTATCTCCACATACATTAGACAGTTACTGAATATCTGCTCTGTCCCAGACACTGTGCTGGGTGCTGGTTGATCAGCATTTGTAACTCAGTGAAGGAGGAGGACGTGGAAACAAGGCAGTGGGAAGCTGTGGTAGTTGATGTATACGGAGCACTATGGAGGAAGAGACCAGTGTGAGCCGTGGGAGTCTTCAAAGAGGAGCAGCATTTCCCCCTTGAATATCAGATGGGTTCACCAGCCTAGAGTGGGAGTTGGGGAGGACATTACACACAAAATGTCCAGTTTGTGGCCTGAGGAGTTCACCATGTGGGGCTAATGGATGGAGTGCCTGTGGGATGTGATGGAGAAGGGACAGGCAGGGGGCATCAGATCTAGAAGAGCTTTCACTTGAGTCAGTTCAGAGAGAGGGAAAAGAGGAAGTGGATAGTTGCCCAAAAGCTCGAGGATCTGAAGCAGGACCTGGAAAGTCCCCATGAACCCAGCAAGTCTTCCTCTCCACCTTCCCATCTTGTCTCTTCATCCTGCTATGCTTCTGCTTGCTCTTCTCTCTGCAGATCAACTTTCTTAGCTTTCCTGTCTAGCTGTTGATTATTTGCCTCATGTGTCAGTCTGTGGGCGGTGTAGACTCGTTGAATAGTACAGACTGGAGTGACACAGAATTGGTTTTTTAGAAAGATCACCTTTGCCACTGGTGTTCAGATGGATCGGCCATGGTCAGGAGTCACAGCAACAGATAAAGAATGAGGGCCCAGAGGAGGACAGACGGGCTGTGTGTGGAGGAGAATTTGAGAAAGAATGGGTGGGAATGAGAAGCTGCTACGATATGGGGTGACAAGAAGGGTTTTAGCTGCAGAGCCTAGGCATCTAGATAAAGAAAGAGAGGAAGGAGGAAATAGGTGTGTTCGTGGGGCAGGCAGGGTGGTTACGATAAATATAGTTGTTAGAGATTCGGTCTTTACCCTGAACTAGCATGGGAGCCATGCAGTATGGAAGGAGCCCAGATTTTGCAATCAGTAGCCAGGGTTTGACTCTCAATTCTGTAATTTATTATCTGTAGGTAAACTTACGGCAACTAAATTCTTTGAGACTCACTTTAATCTATACCTTGCTGTGTTGTTGGGAGGATTATAAACAATATAAACAAAGTGCCTTGCACATAAGGTTCCTCTTTCCATACTGCCCCATCCTCCTTCCTCCTCCTCTCTGGTGGTCTTTTCTTGGTGGGATAGGCACCACAATTTGGGGGGTATATGACTGCTTTGGGCTTGAATTCAGCTGAATTTTAGAAACATTTTCTAAGTAAAACCTATACCTTCTAAAGCAGCACGTTTCTTCGAATGGTTCTAACCAGTCCACGAAGTTAGTCACATTAGTGGGGCCAAAGGGAGCCCAGGGAAGCAGCAAACGGAAGTGCTTTTTATTCCTGAAGGAGGCCAGCTGGCCGTCCTGAGTGTAACCAGTGACTTGGCCTTGTTCCTCTCCTTGTTTTCCAGAACTAAGTGGTAATTGGGAACACAGAGGAAAAATTAGTTGCTTTCTGAGGAAACTCACTGTAGACCGTAGCTGAACGGCAGTCCTTGTTTCCCTTGTGGCAGCTTCACCACTCGGGCCCTGGCTAATAGTGAGGCTTATTCAGAGTGGAACAAAGAGGGAGGGGTTGTTTTACTTCTGACGGGCTGTTAACAGCACAGCTGAAATGTGTTTCTATTTTAAACATAATCAACTTTAAAAATGTGTTATACCCTTAACCAAAAGAGACCAATATGGGCCTCTGAAAATAGCTGTCTGTGTTTGGATGGGGATGAGCTGCCTGCTGTAACCTCATAGCTGTCCTTGTCCAAGTGAGAATTCTCACTTGGAGTAACAGGTTATCTTTATACAGTCGTTGCCATGGAAATGTTGGGACCGGTAGCTAGGTAAGAAGCTCCCAAAGGACCTTTTGGTCCTTATTGTGTATTAATGTAACTGTTCTGCTACCGCTGCTCAGCAGACAGGGGCGTGGTGTGGAGATGATGGAATTCCATGTTTAAAACATTTGCTGCCTGCCAACGTCTGTTTTTCTTCTCTGTTCATGTATTTAAAAACAAAATCATTTTCAAGTAAAATGAAAAACTAAAATGTTCCGTAACTATCCTTACTGACATTAAGTGATTTCTTATGTCTCCATACAACTAATTTTACAGGATTAACATATCACCACTCCCCTCAAGGGCTGATTATGGAATGAAAGTGCCGAAACCCAGACATGGCTCTGAGAACAGCAAGACAGCAGGCGAGCTAGGGCACAGGGTGTGCATGTCCCCTTCCCCTGGGTGCGGCAGGGCCTGGGGATGAGTCCGGTCTGCTGCTGGTTAAGTGGGAACAGCTCTACCTCCTGTGCGCTACCTAGGTTACAGAGTTGGTCCCCCCCTCTCTTGCTCTCTCTGTAGGCTAGGGCTCAGATGAGTCCAAAAAAAGAGCCAACTGTAACCAGTGCCGTGGGAGCCCTGCTGCAGAACAGGGCCCTGGCAGTGCCAAATGTGGCCCCAACGAGGCCAGGTGAGTCGGAGTAAGCATGTCAACGATCAAATGAGGGGCCAGAGGGGAGCCACTCTCAGCTTTGGAATTTGTTGGCAGCAGGCAAAGCTTTGACATCAAGTGTTGCTTTTGGATATAAAGATATATGGGTTTGTTTGAGGTTAAAGCTTATTTGCCAAGAAGAAATTTTCCTAGTTTATCAGGATTCGATAACTCTGTCAATATACAGAGTCAGATACCATTACAGCAGTATGGTCTAAATCATCATTGTCTGGTCTAGTAAAATTGAAAAGAGGTTAAGAATGGGAGATAACGGTGTGTCAGGTATTGTGTGGAAATAAGAAGAAAACAAATAGCCAAGATACGAAAACAACCTGAGTGTCTGTTGATGGGTGAAAGGTTAAAGATGTTGTATGTATACACAGTGGAATATTATTCAGCCATAAAAAGAAGGAATTTCTGCCTTCTGTGACAACATGGATGGACATTGGGGTTATTATGCTGAGTGAACTAGTTCAGACAGAGATAAATACTGTGTGATCACATTTACATGTGGAATCTAAAAAAAGTTGAACTCCTAAAAACAGGAAATAGAACGGTGGTTGCCAGGAGTAAGGGTGGGGAGGGGGGAAACGATGGTCTCAGGGTACAGACTCCACGTGTAAGTGCTGGGGATCTGTACACGTGCTGACGATAGTTAGCAATATTATATTGTATACTTGAAAGTTGCTAAGAGAGTAGATCCTAGATGTTCGCACTACACAAACGCACATGCGTGCGCGCGCACACACACACACACACACACCCCCCAGAGGTAACCATGTGAGGCAATGGATTTGTTAACATTTTTTGTGGTAGTTATTTCGCAATATATGTGTGTGTCAAATCATCACATTGTATACCTTAAACTTACACAATGTTCTATTTACTTATATCTCAATAAAGCTGGGGAAGAAAAAGGAAAGTTTCCTTGCTGAACTAAATAATTTCTTTCAAGTAGCAGGAAGGCCTACCACTATTACAGTACTTAACCATGTGCTAGACCCATTTCATTTTATCCTCCTCGTAAGCTTCCAAATGTTTTAATCTGTGGAAATGGAAACAGCTCAGAGAGGATGTTATTTGTTCAAGGCACACGACTGGTAAACACCAGAGCTGAATGAGATATCTATTTTGCTACCTCTCTTCACTGAGCTGCCTTAATCAACGTGTCATTCTTCTTTATGATCAACATTGCACTATGAAGGCAATGTGAATTAACTCATGACCATGTTGGCGCCTCTGATCAGGTGTCTTATTTTGAAGGTGTTATCAGAACCAGAGTAGGAACTAACTGCCAGTCTCACAGTCCATGAAGTCACCAGAAAGCCTTATTATTAGTTTTTAAATTCCTCATGGGTTGTTTATCATGTGGTAAAAATGGAATGGGGCATTTTAAAAAGATTCCCCATAGCCCTGTAAACCCAAGTCATTAGTTTTTTTCTGATCTATGAAAACTTAACAATGGGGTTTTAGTTTTCACTTAGAAAAAAATAAATTCAAACCACATATGAGTTTATTTGGTAAAACTTTCACTAAGCTATATTTCTCAAGTATAAAGATTAGTGTCCTTCAGAAGAGATAAATTCTTTATATTATGGTTTCTTTTGTTATTTTTTTCAAAGATTGTATTATAATGCTTCCCGAAAGTGAAAAGCCCTCCTTTAAGTTTGAGGTTAAAGCTTACTTGCCAGGAGGGAATATTTTCTTTTTAAAGATTTATTTGTTTGAGAGAGAGAGTGGAGGATGGAGGGGCAGAGGGAGAGAGAGAATCTCAAGTAGACTCCATGCTGAGCTTGGAGCCTGACACGGGGCTCGATCCCATGACCCTGAGATCATGACCTGAGTCAAAATCAAAGGGTTGGATGCTTAACCAATTGCGCCACTGAGGCACCACTGAGGCGCCCCTAGAGGGAATATTTCTTAATTCATTGTGATTAGAGAACTCTGACAATGTGCAAAAGTCTGATCCGAGTACAGCAGTGGCATCTAGGACCTTCATTCCCTGGTCTAGTAAACTCGCAAAAAGATCGGGAATGGAAGAAGACAGAGTGTCAGGTATAGTGTTGAAAATAAAGAAAAACTTCTTCCTTGGACTAAATAATTTCTTTAAAGTAGCAGCAAGGCGTAAGTGAAAAGATCCTAAACTAGAATTCAGAAGTCTTGTGTCCCAGTATGCAACACATCCCAGTACATGTGACACATCCTGTGATGTGTCCCAGTATGTGACGTTAGGCAGAATGTTCTAGAGACACCACTCTGATACATAGGAAAAATAGATGTAGCCAGTAGGTGTAAGCAAGATAGTATTATTCTTTTTATTGTTATGTTAATCACCATACATTACATCATTAGTTTTTGATGTAGTGTTCCATGATTCATTGTTTGCGTATAAGGTGGTTTAGGACCACTGTGATGTTGCTAAGTAGAAGGCACATTCTATACCACCACTGCCTCAGTGTTGTTCCTTTACCATAATAGGCCTGCCATTCCTGGGCTCGGGGCCCATACACACTAGTTGCTCCTTCAGCTGAAAACCAAACCAGTCCCCGACTAATCTGCACTGCTCGCTCCCTTCAGTTCTTTGCTGAGTGTCATCTTCAGATTGAGGCCCCCCAATTATATTGAAGGCCTTCAGATTGAGGCCCCCCAAACCGTCCATAATTCCTTTGTAGTTTCATTTAATAGCATTCATCACCATCTAATATCTAATACATATTTGTCTCCCACCACCAAAAAGGAATGTAAGTTTCAAGAAGGTTAGGATCTGTCTACTTTGCCTATTTTTAATTGTACTGCTGTATCCCTTCTTATTAGAATTGTTGATGGCACATGTGAGGTGTTCAATAAATACTTGAACTATATGAGAGAAAGTAGGTATCTTGATTCTATAATTTCCCACTTAAATTATTGGCATGTGAATTAGAATTGTCATGTTAATTAGCTTTAAGAGATAATTCTTATTTTATTTCAGGTTTAAGATGCTTTTAAAATTTAATTTCTTGTCTTTTCCTGTAGCCTCACTTGCTTACATTTATTTTTTCCAAAAGATTTATTTATTTTAGTGAGAGTATGTATGCGAGCAGGGGCGGGGAGGGGCAGAAGGAGAGGGAGAGAGAGAGAATCTTAAGCAGGCTCCACACTCAGTGTGGAGCCCAACGTGGGGCTTAATCTCATGACCCTGAGATCATGACTTGAGCCGAAGTCAAGAGTTGGACGCCTGACTGAGCCACCCAGGTGCCCCTCACTTTCTTACATTTAAATAGAAAGTCTCCAGTGTTGGTGTACCTTTAAATTAGTCATATTTCATTTGGAGTCATTCTGGGTCAAAAGCATATTGAACATACAAGAAGTATGTTGAGGGGAGGTGAATTCTCAAAAATATTTAAGGGTTGGAAAAAAGCACTGCCTTTCACTAATATGAACAGGCTCATGTGTGAACCAGATTTGCATCTTACTGTCCATTGGTTCTGTTCTGCTCAGTCTTACTCTGTTTGTAATATGAGAGTCTTTTAAAAATTGTAGTTGCTGGGCTTTGCTATTTCTGGATTGATAATCAGTAGTTTAGACCACTTGGTGTCACTCGCCTTCCACATAAATCCTCTTACCATCTTTCATCTAACTGGTAGTTAACTCCCTAAAACTCTGGCTTTCATTCTTAAACTCTCTTGAGTAAAAGAAACATGTAGTACCTTCCATGTACAGCCTTTTGTTCTAAATTCACAGTCAGGGGAGATACATGTGTGTAAGTCACAATCCTTATCCATTCTAGAGTCTTATGAGAAGATAAGCATGTGCAGGAAGATCTCTGATGCAAGAAAGCATGTAATGTTGTATGAAGGTGATTCACAGCTGCCTTGAATGTTCAGAGGATTCATTCATTCATCACATAATTATTATGCATGGTTATTTCTTATGCTCATAGATTCTTAAAAGTCTAGGGGGAGAGACAGTCAATTATATTGAATATTTAACAGTCAGAAATAAAAGTTCTAAGGGGATACAGGAAGGAGATCAACTTTGCCCAGGAGACTTTATGGAGGAGGTATCAGTCTGAGAGAGGGGCGTGGTGGAGGTTGAGACATTTGGGGTGAGCTTTCAGGATGAGGTAGATTTTGACCAGTGGAGAAAAGTTGAAGATGGAATGAATAAAGCTATGAAAATGAAAATGCAGAGGACATACTTTGGAAACAAATGGCCCATTTGGCCAAAGCATAGGAAAGAGTTGGGGTGTGAACAGAAATTATAGAATGGAAGGCTGGCCCTGGAGCCATAAAGGCTCAGCGAGGCGCCCAGACTATCTGTGATAAAAACAGACGCTGGTGATGCATTCTCCGGCATGCGCGGCTCTGTGAGTTAGGCAATCGTGGGGGCCTGGGAATTTCTTGTTTCTAGCTCTGTTGTTTGTCTGCAAAAAATGCTTTTGAGAAAGAGCATGTCTAGAAAGTATCATGTAAGAAATGAATGCTTAGTGTAGAAAATATTGGAAAATGGGGGAAAGGTGTGAAGAAAATAAAAAGTCACTTAGAATTCCACATCCTGACATGATCACTGTTAACACCAATATCTTCTTCCATTTTTTTCTATTTATACTCTTTCTTTTTTTCCCCCTCTCATCAAAGTTTAGGATTATAGGCCCTGTACACATCCTGATTTTTTTCACTAACACGTTCTGAAGATTTCCCTATGGCAAAAGAAGTGTTGTTGTTTTTGTTGTTAAAACATAGTATCACAAGATGACTTATTTAGCTCTTTTCCTGGTGTTGAGCACATCGATTGCTTCTACTTTTTTGCTGTGCTAAATAACTCACATGGATAGTAGCCCAAATTTACATCGGACACTCTTCTAAGCACTACATATATTAACTCATTTAATCCTCACAATAGCACAGGGGTAAACGTGCTGTTTGGATTCCTGGTTTACAGGCAAGGAAAGAACAGAGAGGCTAAGCAACTTGCTCAAGTAATTCCATGGAAAGGGGTAGGCCTGACCAGATCCTCGTCTGCTTTGGAAAAACTGGGTCCAAAATGGAAACATTAAGGAGATATGCATTTATAAGATAATAATTGCCTATAATATTTACAACCTATAAATATATTTAATGTGTAATATGTAATTTATATATATATATTTATGTATGGAAGTTGTTTTGGAGTAAGGTGTAGATCTTCCTTCATTCTCACAAAGATTCTAATGTTCAGTTGGAAAGTGAGTTTATAACCTAGTCAGTGGATCTCTAACTAGTGACTATTTTCCCGAGGGTTTGGATATCCAGGGGACTGATCTCCTGAGAATGTCCCGCTGAGCAACAGCCCCTCCAGTACTTAGACACAGACACTACGATCCCTACGAAAATACAGTTCTGGGTTCTAGAGCTATGTTGCATCATGTATTTAGTGAATTGCATTGTACAACTTTGTTGGGGTGGGCTCTGCTTTTATTTCTGGAGCCGGTGGATTTGATGAAGCTAAGCATCTTACCTGTACTAGCATCCCTTCCTTAGCTAGTTTAATTATGGTCAATATAATGAGTATCAGAGGGTCAGTTGCTGATTCTTGGGAAGACCTAAAACCTGTAGATCTTTTGGTAAAATGAACACTAAAAACTTTCTGTTCCTGTGTCTTTTGATAGTTTGATTCACAATTTCCTTGGGTTGTTTGCTGACTTCCCCTTCATAAAACACTATGAGTAGAATGGAGGGCTCTAGGACAGAGGGGAATTGTTCCATTTACAAAAAAATGATATCTCTTAGACTCCTGTCCCATACCATGCGGTACAAAACAGACCGTGGTATGACATGCTTATATCTATCAACTCCTTCATCCTCATACTTAATGGTGCTGCTGGGCACAAAGGAAAAGAATCCTGTTAGTGGAATGAGTCCATCGCTATGTAAATAACCCCTGGGAGGAAAGGCATCTCATGCTTCCATAAGGCTTATCAAACCCTTTCTGGAATGAGAGCAGGCAAAGAACTGTGAAGACATGATATACTCAGGGAACATTTCGAAAGCCAGGACAGCAGTGGGGAGAGGTGGGGAGTGTCAGATTGTTTAAATGGCGGGCCACCTGAGGTGGTGGTCCAAAGGGCCTATCCGTGAGTAAGTGAAGGGCTAGGGACAGAGGAGAGAAGGTGCCTGAGAGTGTCCCTATTTTCTTATTATTTGGCCCAGGATAGAGACTGAGTATTTGTCTATAGCTACAAAACAAAACAGAACAAAACAAAAAGGAAGAAGAGAAACTTTTGAATCCAATGTGAGGATTTCATAATCATTCCTTTTTTTCATGCTAATGTTTGCTTTTACATAATAACAAATCTGTTTATGTCTGCAAAGGATTAGCTGTGGACCCTACTTCTGGAGCAAAACTCAGACAAGGATTTGCTAAATCTTCTAAAAAAGATTAACTCCTAGAGGCCAGGTAAGAAAAAAAAAAATTAACCTCTAATCCAGGTGTTCCTGATCATCGAATGTGCAAGATACAGTTAGTAAGCCTTTAAGAGAATGAATCCATAGCAAGCAAACCAAAGAGAAATTTGGGTAAGTCTTCAGTTGGGTTAACAAAATGTGTGCTCTTGAAACCTACTCTTCTGTTAAACGTATAGTTTGAAAATGATACTCAGCTTCTGACTGGACTTAACAGGAAAGGGGAATGCGTCCTCATTTTGCCCTGGAAGCTACCACCGTGTCCCTTTTTCCAAACACATTTCCCCCAAAAGGGACAGTTCCCTGAGATAGATACTGAATATCAGGGCTGTTGTGGAGACTTTTTTCTTGATACTGTGAATAGTTTGTTAAAATGTAAAGATGCCTACATTATTTAACTTTCTCGCTGTGGAAACAATTAAGTTCTAAAGTAAATGCCTTTTGTTGTTTTCAGACCGTCTCCCTTTAACTCATCAGCATGGATGGCTGTGTACCCAGGAATGCCACCTAAGGGGGAAGGAAAGGCGGACGGCTGTTTATAAGCCCACGATTCTTCTTGAGACATAATGGAGAACAAGTAAAAACCACATTCACCTTTTCTTCTTCATTACTCTCTTTAAAATTTTCAAAACAATATTAAACAACACATCAACCTGTATGTCAGTGGTTGACTTTTTGTTTTAATTACAGTTAATAGGTTTTTAAAGAAATGTTGCTTTGATGTTAGAACTTTTTAGGAAAACAGTCTTTGGAGTTTTACTTACTAGCATTATTTACTTAACTAGGAAAATAGTGTTTTACCTAGCTTAACCTACATAATGTGAAATCCCGTTTTTGATATTTGCTTCTAATGAACTTTAATCAGTAAGTGTTCCTATTTTAAGTGTCCATCTGTATACCATGAGGAATTGTCTCAGACCAGTGCACACAGCTTTTGGGGAAACACTGCCATGGAGGAACAGTTACAGTAACTCTCCCCTCCTGTGGGAAGGGTGCTCATAAGTGGACTCAGGTTATTTATTTATCATGGCTGAATCAGAAGCCAGCTGGTTAGTCCACCACTGGTTTATATGGCTCTGTTCCTTTTCTTTGCCGTCCTCAGGGTGAATAAACTCTCTTTGTAGAGTCCTTTATACTTATGCTTTTTTCATTTAAGAACTTTTTTTTTTTTCCTTGACCTCAAGGAATTTCAATAAGGAATTAAGCCATTTTTCCTGTCTAAATTTAAGTAGGAGAATTCCAACCTACTCCACTTGTAATGCCCCAAACACAACACCTGAAACCCTTAGGATCTGTATTTTGGGGATCTAATGCTGTTTTATGCTCAGGGAAATCAGGTATGTGTCCTGGAATGGACTGAAGACTACTAAGCCACATAGAAGTATTTGTGGAAGCTTCTGTGAATGGATCTTGGGAGATTTCGCTAAGGTGAGCCAGTACTCTCCTTCTCCTCATGCTCTGGCAGATCGCCTTCTCTCGGAGAGGTAAGAGCAGATATAGGAATGGAGGTGGGCATCCCAGTGGATTCCTACTTCATGAAGAGGTAACCTTTATCCCTTTGTCTCATTTCCTACCCCCAGGTTAAACTGTACATTAAGGCTCTACCATGTCAGTTCCACATACTACAGCCAAGCCCCGGGCCACTTGTCTGCTGCCCATCACGGTCCTCGGCATCACTGGTAAGAGCTGTGGGCCACGGTTTCTCACATTGGCCAATAGGCTTCTTTGATGGGTAGAGGTACTCAAGGCTTCCTTCTCTCCACCCACCCCCACCCTCATTAGAGGTGAAACAAAAACAGGCCTGTCAGATTCAAGGAGTCATAATACTTTCTGAAGAAATCCCAATAAGGAATAGGCAAATTTCTAAATTTGTATAAAAAATTAATGGTCAGGACCATTATAAAACTGGAACATAGTAGCCCAGGGTAGACTAAACTCCAGTGGCCAGTACTCTGACATACACATCAGAAATAAATTACATAATGTTATGGAAAGATCCAAATGTTCTATCAGTAGTTTTTAGAAATAAATTAATAGCACTAGGAACTTAAGCATATGAGCTTCCACCTGAAATCCTAATTTACTCAAAAAAAAAAAAAAAAAAAAGGTAGTACCTAATAGATGCTGACTAGAAGTCAGAATAGTAGTTTCTGTGGGGGAAGTAATGACCAGGAGGGGGCATGAGGGAGCTGGGTAGGGAGCTGGAAATGTTTTCATGAAACTCCATCTACATGGTTACCTGGGTGTAGTTGTATATAAAAATCAGTCAAGTATGCAGGATTTGTAGAGTTTATTATATGTAAGATATATCTTCATATAGAAAGCCTCTAAACACAAAAGAAAGACAAAGGAGCTTTAAAAAAAAGGTTAGGTTTTATATTTTTAAAACTCATTAGATACCAAATTCAAGACATAGATTATAGTTACATTGTAAATGTTAACCTTTTTGAATAAAACTAATATTGACTTAAATGATGAATTTAAAATGCATTTATTGGTGATTAAAAATAATAAAGCAGAGTAGTATCTTAAGCCAGACAGAGCAAAGAAAATTCTTGTTTAATATATATATATATATTTTTAAATTCCAGTAATATTTTCTTAAATTCCTGTTAAAAAATATAATCAATATTAAAGTCAGCAAAATGCTTTTTTTGACTGACGCCTGGATTATTTTACCACTTAACCTGGTTACACAGTGATTTTTTTTTTTTTCTGTCAGATGTAACTGACAACCAGTTTAGTCTTTAAGATAAATGAAGTGATAACTCACATTGTAGCATCTTGTGGAAAATATTCAAACTACATTTAAAATGCTTTATTAAAATGGAGACGTCTATTATTCCACAAGAAATTGTTTCTGTAAAACTACAGGTTGGCTATGGCAATAGTAACTAAACTACATCCAACCCTGAAGGTAGAAAAATCCCTGAAAAGAAATACACAGCCTAGTTATAATATGCAATATAAAGGTTATTTTCTTATTGTAAAAATTCTCCCATTTTGGAGAAATCCAAACCTTTCCATAGTTCCCTTACTAGGCAGTGCCACATAAAATTAGTTAACATTATTATGATCATGGCTTACGATTAAATTCAATTTGACAAACACGTATATATAGCAGCCCTCGTTTGGATGTCGGTTATGACAATATTTGCAGTTCCATTTAAAGAATACTTGCTTATTAAATTTGGTACAAAGCATGAACACTCAGGACAGATTGGCACAATACATGCAGTTCGAGAACTCTTCGCATCTCAAGCCAGTCATCACTGAATAAGCCATATTCCCAGTCCTGCTTTCCAAATCTTTCCTTGTATTATTATAACTGATGTTTAAAATGCTTCTTAAAACACCTTTCAGAATAAGAAAAGTATGCTTGAAAAACCAGTCATCTGAATGCATGATGGAAATGAGGCAGGATGGCAGAGCCAGTGCCGGCTGGGAAAACATGGGGGATGGGAGGAAGGGGGAGCTGGCCCAGGCTCATGGTGCTCATGGCTAGTGAGGGATCTTGTTGCTGCTGCCCCAGACAGCCTAACCTGTGGGGCAGAGACTCCCCAGGCCCCAGGGTGAGAGGGCTAGTCCCAAAGGCATTTTGGGTAGCAGGCGGGGGCAGCTGCCAGAAGCCCAACAGGGGGGAAATGTCCAAAGAGGCAGGTATTGTGAGGTTCACAGCATCCGCAGGTAGCTCCTTGGGCAGGTTCACTTTACCAGCACTTCCCTTAGCCAGGTCAAAACCTGGGGTGAGCTTGTGAGGTGACTGAGGCTCTTGCAGAGGCAAGTCCTCAAGCAAATTGATATTGCAAAATCCTTTCGTATCTGTTTTGAGGGGCAGGCTTGCAAGTGGGGAGTATGAGGTAGAACTGGTGTTGTACTTGTGATTCTGGAGGGGTGGGGGAGGAGAGCTAGGAGCGGTTACGGGGTGGAGGGGGGCCAGGGGCTCTGGCAGCGGTTGTACAGGCTGGGAGGTCTGATCCGAGGGGTTGTGGGGGTGGCTGTGTACCTCAGCTGGCAAGCTACTTGCAAGCCCGTTCTGTGCAGGAACTCCTAGAGGGAAAGGAGACAACGGGGCAGCCTTCAACTGAAACTGCGGAGAGATGGAGTGGAAGGTGCTCAGAAGGTCTCCGGCCTGCAGACTCTCTTTCATCAGCTCCTGTGAGTGTGTCTTCTTGGTGTGTCGAGTGAGGTGGTCTTTGCGCCCAAATCTCTGGGCACAAAACTGGCACAGGAAGTCCTTGCAGCCTGTGTGGACCACCAGGTGGCGCCGCACGTCCTTCCGGGTGTAGAAGCATCTCTCGCAGTGGTCGCACTGGTGCTTCTTCTCCTTGGTTCCGCCGGGGGGCTTTTCCTCAGCATGGGCTTTGAGGTGGTCCAGCAGCACTTCTGTGCTCCCTAGCTCCAGGGCACAGACCCCGCAGGTGAGGTCGCCGCTGCTGGCCGCATGGAGGGCCAGGTGCCTCTTGTAGCCCAGCATGGTGTTGTACTTCTTCCCACACTCCTCACACCCGAAGGCCATCTTGTTGGGGTCATGAGTCTGGAGGTGGTTCTTTAGGTGGTCTTTCCGGTTGAATGTCTTCTCACAGTGGGCGCACTGGTGAGATTTCTGGGGGGAATGGGTAGCCATATGCCTAGGAGCAGAAGGAAAAATTTCGTAATAGACTCCATTTTGTCTTAATAGTCAAATGTGTGGGGATGATAGGAAAATATTAATAGCTTTCCCTAGGTGCTGGCATAAGAGATTTTCATTTAAAAAATAGCTTTTCTGTGTTTTCCAGATTCTACAGATACAGATTATAACTAAAAAACAAAAAACAAACAAACAAAAAAAACCAGGCACTACACTAAAGGTCTAATACAATTTTCGTACCTGTAAAAAAATATTCTTTGAGAACATAGTTTCCTCATCTATACAAAGATTTCTAAACAAACACATATTTTTAAATGTGATTTTCAAGAAGGCTCTTTGGAAGTTACTGAATTTTCAATAGTGACCCAATTTACCTTCTACACAGAACCCCATGCTCCCCTCACACCCCCTTCCCAGATTTTAGGTTATTGTTCCTAAGTATAATTCCTGATTGAGGCAAAAAGTTCAGGCCACGGAAATAACACTGAAAAATTTATCCTTACTCTCAGAGAGTGTTCACTTAGACCCAGAACGCCACCCACCACCTGGGCGCTGAGCCTGAGCTGCATGCTTATGAGATCCTGACACTTCAGGCTTGGTTCCTCTAGTTAGTATTCTTCTATCAGCTCTCATGTCAGAGGGGTGCAGCCCCTGGCTCCAGAGGCCTTAAAGACAGAATACCTAAAAGAGTTAACTGTCGAAGTGGATGTGAAGCAACCCGTGTTGTACCTTGCAAGCCACACGTTGTAATTACGGATGCTGTTTTGGAAGGAAAACTAACATACAGGACTTGGCATTTTATGATACACTTTATTAAAATAGACCTTTTTAAAGTTGTAAGGATGACTAAAGTTTTCATTGAACTTGGGATTTAAAACCCAACAGAGTTTAGATTTTAGGAAATCTGTGGAACTACAACAGAATCGGAAATGTGATGGTTTTCCAGAACTGATCTGTGCTTTACAAATATAAAACGGGTATTCTGAAATTTCAGATCAGCTAGGATGATTATGGCTTGTCCCAGAAGCTCAAAGAAAAACTTTCAACTGTTGTAGCAGCTTAGCCCTTCTAGAAAAAGTCCTTTTGAATTACCAGTGAAATTACCAGTGACCTTCAGGAAGTAGGCTGGATCTTGAAGAACTGGAGATGGGGCTGCACGCCTCTGAGATGCAACTGAACTTGTGGCTTTGGATACAAAAGAATTTCTAACAACTCATTTCTGTAAGAAAAGGATTTAAGTCAAAAGTGTACTAATCATACCTTTCACCCAATCTTCTGCCCTAGATTCCTTTTTTTTTTCCTGAAGACTTTATTTGACAGACACAGCGAGAGAGGGAACACAAGCAGGGGAGTGGGGGAGGGAGAAGCAGGCTTCCCACCGAGCAGGGAGCCCGATGCGGGGCTCGATCCCAGGACCCCAGGACCATGACCTGAGCCCAAGGTAGGCGCTTAACGACTGAGCCACCCAGGCGCCCCTTCTGCCCTAGATTCCTGATCCTTTTCTAGAGGTAAATTGGTAAGGGGTCTACAGTAGCCAGTTCAAAAATATAAAGAGGAGTTGTCATTTTCTTAAAAATAAAGCAAAACCTTCTATCTCTGCCTCTCTCCCTTTAAAAAAACAAAACAAAACATGAGCTGACTCTGTGCATGGGACAGGAAGAAAAGGCAGTTGCACCCTCTCGCTCCACGCCAGAGCTCAGCATACACACGGGTGTGTACCGTGGTACAAACAATGTGGAGGGATGGGAGCCAGTGCACGAGGCATCTGAGAGATGGGAACGGATGCTGGGGCCCTGAGTTCCACATGTACTGAAATACACTGCAGATAGGGTTTTCCAAGCCTAGTTAGAGGGGCAAACAACCCCGTTCTTATACAAGCTATCCATAGATCCACCGTCAGGAATAGAGGTGAGGGGGGAATGGTTTATAAACTTGGCATTTAAACAATTTTCGATTTGGTCCAGTACTAGTGAATAGGGACCCCAGAGCTTTGCCCTGGCTCTTCTATTCCCGCCTCTCTCCCTTGTTTTCTTTGTGGAGGACTGCGATCTGATTCGATTCCATTTATCGCCCGTGGATAGATAGATTAATGCCAAGTTAACAACTCTGGACTGTCCTACTCATGACTACCTTAACTCTGCTTGAGCAATAATAGCACTTTCCACATTGTACCAGCTGCCATTCCTCTGAATTTTTGACTCTCTCCTTTGCCTGGCATCCAAATCTTCCCCCTTTCAATTGATCCCTGACTCCTGCAACAGCCCCAGTCTAGAACATGATCAGCTTAGAGCTGAAATTACTTCCACCACTGGTTTCCTTCCCTCAACTTCTCTTCTTGCCTCACAACCGCGAAACCACCGGTCTCAGTTTGTGCGTCCACCAGCACCAAGTGCGGCACCTGGGCCGTGCCAGTGATCTTAGAGTTGCTCAGGGCTGCCTGCTGACATGAAGACTTCCAACCGGCCTTGCCAAATCAGCTTTCCTTCTTGCCTTGGGCTGTTTCCACCTGCTTTCCCCGCTCGCTGTGCTGGGACCCGCGTTCTCTTCTCTAGTGAAGCAAGTTATTTTCTCCAACCTCTGCTTATAAAATGGAGCCTATGGTGCAACTGAGGGAAATGGGAGGGAATGCTGCCCGTTGTAAAGTCTAAACACCAAAAGCCGAGAGCATCCCCACCACCGCGCCCCGCGTCCACCCCATCTCAGACCCGCCGCTTCAAGCCTAGAGGCAACGCCAGGCTGGTGGCCGCTGGGGGGCAGGTGCTTCTTGCAGAAAGCGCACTGCTGCCTGCCCATTTCAGCCTCACTTCACACCGTTCCCTGGGCAAGTTGTCTCCCTTACTCGGAGCCACCACCTACCGGACAGATTGCCCAAGACCTCTTCAGTGTGCTCTACCCCAGTAATCCCGCCTAATTCCTGCCACTCCAGTCATGTTCGCTCCACTGTCTTCTGCACATACTTCTCTCCTATCCGCGTCTCGGCCCTCATTCACGCCCTCATTCATTCCCTCATTCACCGCCCGCACGGCTTCACCGCGGGCTGACTGCAGCAAGCTCCGCGTTCGCGTTCGGCGCTCGGGCCAGAATTACCGAGGCCACAGAAGCAGCTGGTTGCAAAACAGGAAGGCTTTGCAACAAAATCGGTGCACACAGTAGGCACTCAGTACTTACATATTTATGGCAACTAAATGTTGGCCTATGTACAGAACCCATCTGAATTTTAAATACCTCTGCGTTTATAGGCTTATTTTAAAAACTAGATCATATTGCAATCATCTATGACTGTGGTATTCTAAAGGGCCAGGAGCATAATCTAGATCTTTTTAAAAACTTTCAGGTGCCTTCCTCCAAGGGCACTCCAAGATTTAATAATAATGTGGGTCCATGTTAATAATACCACTCAGAGGGAAATCCTCTCCAGCCGAATTTTTACTCTCAACTGTGCTAGTCTGAAAGTTGCAGCTCTGAAGTTCATATCATGAAGATGAAAGGCAAATGACAGATTTCCCTTAACCAGGCATCCAAAGCAGCACACAGTAGTGGGGATTCTGCGTGTGGACCGCATACACAGCACACAACATTCATGCTCAACTACCGTTCTCAAGACTAGTGCGCAACTGAGGGATGTTATGTAGGTTTTGTCTTTTCTAAGATATAAAAACCTTTGGAGGCAGAAGCTACAGCTCATATATTCATTTCCCTTATGGAAGTGAGCACCTAACAGTCATTCAAGAAATAATTCAGACTAAATGTACGATTTTTTTTTTTTTTAAAGGACTGGTCTGCTAAAACAGTACTTTTTACTCTTCTGCGTATCATGGATGCCTTTGAAAATCCAATTAAATGCATATCCTCAACACCTGTATACCCAACAGAATTCCACTTGTTAGGCTGGACAGACTGCTCCTAAGGCGAGAAAAGGCTCCACAAGCTGACACTTGGGAGATGTTCCTTCCTCTCCATCCTCACTGTCAGGACCTGGACTGTCAACTCCTACTTCACATCCATCTACTTGCCTCCTCTCTCTTCTCCAAATTACTATGAACCATCTCTCTAACATCCCAATCAAAATCCTGTTTTTCACTACTTAGACTCAGTAGGATAAATAAACCCTTCAGGACAGCAGAGAAGGCCTGTTAGGAGCGGCTTCCTTTTTTGCCTCCAGTCTGAGCTTCCCCAGAAGCTCCTCTGTATCCACCTTCTGGTCATTCTTTACGTCACAGCCTGAGACTACCTGTCTGAGAAGCCCTGACAGCGCTCCTCAAGTCGCGGACGACAGCCCCCTCCAGCTGCGTAGCTCTGTCAAAGAACTTCCATTGCATTTTAATTGTGTTTGCATGACTCTCTCTCCAGCATGGGTCTTTCGTCTTGTCTGTTTTTATGCCTGGCATATCGCAGGACCCCAGGAAATACTTGCTGAAAGAATGAACTGACGCTACGTGCAAAACTGGCACAGAAAACCACAGTAAACAGTGGCGTGTAAGGGCTAACGTGCTCCGCATCCTGCATCCCTTTTCCCTTGCGGTGTCTGGCCCGAGGGCTAGCTGAGCCATTTAAAGGTATGTGTAAAAGTGCATACCTTTTCTAGATTCTCTCACCTCATTAATTTATATCTGGAAATGAAGGCTTTGCCACAGTCTGGCTGCAAGCACTTGTAAGGTCGCTCCCTGGAGTGGGAATAATTGTGGATAGTGAACTTCTCCAGGGTGAGGAACGTCTTGCCACATAATTGGCAGGGATAGGTGGCCATGGGCTTTACTTCTCACACCTTCCTTTTCAGATGCGCTGACCAAATGCTGTGCCATTTAGGCACAAATGGAGGGACGGTGCTGAGCACATGAGCGGAGCCACGGTGGCCTGAGCTCCAGAGCAGGGGAGAGGCCGCGCCGTGGGCCTGGCCTGGATCTACCCAGATATGGGCCTCTCAGTTACCATGAGCCTTGCTTCCTGCTTTCCCACATCCCAATTTATATATGCAGACTCGGGCTGGGAGGACAATGCCGGAGGCACAGGTGCGGCTCCAGGGGCAGAAAGATGATCCGCATCACTAGCGCGGGCGCGTGTTCTGGATCACGAGACCGCCTGCGGAGAGAAGAGGAACAGAGGAACAGTTTTCTGGTATTAGCCGTTTGAAAACAGCGCTCTTCCTCCCCTCCCAGCTCAGCACCAACCACCCAGAACCAGCACGCTTCTTTAAATGGGTCCAGTGCAGCACCCACATCCCCCTCCTCCCCGTGCGCTCCCACAGGTCTCTCTGCACTCAAGTCTTCAGGGGTGAGGAGGCCAGCACAGTGTTTGGACGGGGCACGAAGCACACTTTCCCTTCCCCAGAGACCGCTAGTTCCATAGACACGGGATTAGCTACTTCAGATCATGACTTCAGGTCAGTGGGAGACTCAGTCGGCCAAGTCAAAGAAAAAAAAATAACTCCCCTGTGCATTCGAATGTTTTACTGCTATGGAAACAAAAATCATCTCTGCTTATTCAAACCGTGGGCTATTCGTCTTCGCTCGTTGTTAGCACAACATACACTGTTTATCACACCTGTTTAAACTTCCACGGGATGAGATGAAATAATTTGTGTACATCCAAGTTAATTTGTTTGCAAGGTTACCAGGCTGAAGGTCTCAACTCTAGGATGCCAACAAAATGTGAATAAAGCTAGTTTAGCTCGCTGATGCGGGGCCTGTGGAGGGGAAACAAAATATTCCCACGGAAACAACAGTGGCCCAGGCTGCGGTCAAAGGCGTAGGTAGCATCCTCTAGTGAACTGTTTTCCTAATCTCTTCCCCTCTGCTTTATGGGGGCATTTCCTCATTCCTGAGCCCCACCCTGGAGGGCCAACTACTTGTTCGCAGGCCACTTCCAGGAGGTGGGCCTGCTGCCTTCTCAATCTCAACGTGTCTCAAACCAAAACTGTCACCACCCTTCCAACCCGGGCCAGTCCCCCAAAGCCAGGCCCTTCTGCTTCTACCGGTGGACCATCACGTGAGGAGGCGGACGTCGCAGGCGGTCCTGAACAACGCAGTAAAACCCTGACTACCTAGAATCCTGTGCTTTTCTAGAGAGAGTAATTCTCAGGCAAGTGGATACTAACCTTTCAAGTGCCAATACTTAAAAAAAATTAGAGTACTATATGTTTACATTAAAAACACCCTGGGGTAGCTTTTGTTTGCAGACCAGCCTTTTCTGAGCTTTGCCAAGGAAGCCAAGCGCTGGGCGGGAAAGGGACCAATCACAGCAGGTCTTCAAGTGCCTGTTTCGTGCAGGCATTCATTGACCGCCCAGTCTTTAGAGTTGCTCTTTATTGTTAAAAGTTAATTTTTACTTACCTTTTCACAGTTACTTTCAGATCGGAAAGCTGGAGCCTAGCTAGGTGAAATTTTATTGTAATAACAGTGGAAGCCTCTTTAAACATACGAGCACATGTACACAGAGAAACTGACCTTCCTTTTCTAATGGGCCAAAACTTCAGCAAACTTCTTGTGTTCCTCATCAGCTAGCTCAGATGCTTTCAGTGTCTGGTCAGAGCTCACAAGGAGCCAGCACCAGGCAGATACCCCTCACCAAGGTGCCCCATCTGCCTGGAACCCTCAGAGCTGACGTGTGTACTTTGACCTGAAGCTTCAGCACTGATCCAAAGCTGGGACGTGGCCGTTCTCAGGCAGCATCTTGGCACCAAACCTTCCTTCTGAGGGCAGCACGCACATACCTTGTTCCTCTGTCACCAAGTGTGACTTGAACTGAGCCCCTCTCCCCCAACTCCTTGTGCCCTCACAGTATCGCTGTTCATGCCCGAGGCCCTCCTCTGGGCATCTCCAACAACTGTGGCCACAGACAGAAGGACTCCTTCCAGGAATGCTATCCCGTGTGGGCGAGTTTTTGCTGCCAGGTCTCATGATGTGTCCTACTTCTCATCCAGCCCAAGTCCGGCCATAATACTGGCCCAGCTATAAAAGCCATAGAATTTATCATCATCATTAAATATACGCATTCACTCGAAATTGCTGTGTTCTTTCCAGGTCTATCACAAAAGATTAAAATGTGTGCACAGTATAAAGTTTGAAGTTCATCTTTTCCTTGTTCTCATTACAGCGGAACTCAAAATAGCACCAGTCCCTCAGGAGAAGAGCTGGCTTGGTGGGGGGGATTTTCTCTCCCTTCCACCAATCCCCTGCAGAGACACTTCTTTCAGCTTTGCTCACTAAATTCATTCTCCCCGCTCTTGCTTTATGAGAGATGACCAGTATGTCCCAGAGAACTTTCTGTGATGACAGAAATGCCACATACATGAGGGCTACTAAACACTCAAAATGTGACACCGAGAAATTGAAATTTTGTTAAAATAGCCCCATGTGGCTGGTGGTTGCTGTACTAGGTAGCACAGCTCCATTTCACGCTCAAGGTTCTGCTTCCCTTTCCTTCAGGCCCAACTGTGCTGCTGATTCACCCTCAGGTGTTTCCCTGAAGCGTGGGAGGGTGTATGTAGAACGAGTCTCTTGTTCTGTGAATACCCTGGAAAGACTCCCCAGTTCAGATTCTAGCCTGCCCATTTGTTCACTACATATTGAGTGTGTTTCCTCATTTGTGACACCACCTGATGCATATAATGGGCTGTTGGGGACAACCAACGGGAACAACAGGGATCTGAAATACGCGGGAATCTAAAAACACACCACACAAATATAGGTTGTTTATGAAACACTGGGATTAAAAGTAGAAGCCATCAGCTGCACAAGTGGCCCAGGGTTCAAGCGGCTCCGCTATGGATACGAGAGAAAAACACACGTTCCCTCCCTCTGCCTAACCCACCATCCGTTACTCACAGTGGGAGGCACACACATGCTCACACATGCAGAAAAGACCTATGACATTGCAGGTAAAAATTCGTACTCTGTTTCTCAACAGGTACCAACTTTGGCTGACAGCTTACCAACACACCAAGAATACAAAGGAAAAGTAAGATCTATTCAATTTAGACTTAAAAAAAAAGTACCTGCCCTTCAGCACTAAATAAAATTTTCCCAGATCCACTTTCCAGCCACTTCCCTAGATTCCAAAGTCCGACAGTCATGGACATCATTACCTACATTTTCCTTGGCTTGGCCCTTCAAAGATGGTGGTTATATGATCAGGGATTTTTAGACATGGCACATTTTATTAAACGTGACACACACATCCTACCTGTGTTCCCCCATGGAACTTTCAAAGAACAAATGTCACTTAAACATTTTTATACATACTTATTTCATGAATGTCTTTTCCCAAGACTTTGTGTGTTTTAGGTCTGTGTGTTAAATACACCTAGGCCAGTACTAAGTGCAAAGTTGATCCTTAAATGTTGAACTGAATTAATTGTGTGATAATGAACACTCTTTAATTTCTTCAGGAAGCCTTTTTTAATGATGAATTCAAATTCACAAATGGTTTTAATGTTTCATTCACCATAACTGTGTATTTCATTAATGTGGACCTTCAAATATAAATATTTACACTGTTTTCATGATATTATCACAAACTCCTATAAAAATAGTCTTTCTCAACAGACTATAAATTCATTGTGGCTGAGGATCAAAGCTCAGCTATTTTTAAAAAAATAAACCGTGTGGATAATACAACGTCCCCCATCACCACGTACATGACCAGTACTGGCTGGCTGGCTGCCGCTGATTCCAATCTTTGGTTGAAACCTGATGCGCTTTCTGGCCACATCCTTAAAACAGACTTGTGATTAACTTTCTATTATCTGGCAAACCACCAACAATCCTAACAGACAACTGACAAAGGGATGGTCCTGATGATAGTCAGTCTATTCTGTGACTTGACATACAGATTGCATTTGAGTCTTAAATATGGTAATTTTTCAACACCTGTCACCCTGGAGAGATAGTAAGTCTTCCCCCAAAACATCTCAGGACATAATTTTCAATCCTCTTGATTCTAAAAATACTGAGTGAGTGATACAGATCTGCCAGTATGCCAAAGGCGGCTTGTGCCATCTGCTTCATTCTGTTCATGCTGATTATTTTGGGGATGAGTGAGGATCAGATTGGAATAAGAACATATATATATGGCAACAGCTAGGAAAGACTGTGTTCCCTGAGAGCGGGTGGTATACGATGGTAGAGGTCAGAGCACAAGTGTAGTTCTAGGATGTCCCCAGTGCTGCGTAACACAATCAGCTAATGGGGGACGACAAATGTTCTACAACATTCTCAAAATAAACTACAACTTCTGGCTTCTATTTCCATTGTGCCGAGTGACACAATGCAAGGCCCATTTCTGAGAGGAAACTGAATTTCCATTTTTAATCCTCTAACATGGGTACTCTAAGCTCTTTTTTTGACTCCATTCATCACCATTCTTTGTGGATAAGAAGGTTCTGCTCCAAACATTTTCCTGTGTCTCAGACTCCCATAACTTGGGATTATCTTTATATAAATGTGTTAAAAAATTTATATAAATTTTATATAAATGTTTTTATAGAAATGTGTTAAAAACCAGTTTAACCAGTTTCTGTTTCCTTCTTATACTCACAAAATATGAAACAGCCAATCATGGAGCAGGGTAGGTGGAAGTTCATGGCTTATTTGGCTCTAGGAGCCCTCTAGAGAGGGTGCTTCTCTTAGTATCAGTTCTTTGAAGGACTTTGGTAGCAAGTTTCTAATATCAACAGAAAAACTATCCAGAAACATCAGCAAGATAAAATGATTCTCAGAACCCCTAAATAGTTACTTCTTACCACACACAAGCACCGTAAAATCTGGTAGGTATTGTATCTGAGCGAGTATGGCAGACAAGTTGGGGCTCAGTGTATGTCTAATCAGCAAAACAGGTGCTCACGGGGCAGGACTAACTTGGTTGAGGATAACAGATGTGAGGCCTTGATAAGTACCTTACCAGATGGCCGTGGCTAGGTTTTCACTCTTAACTTAGAGCAGGGGTTTGTAAGTGGCTGTGAATTCTCTGAAATTCTGTGCAAGATCAGGAGGCATGTATATTGGAGTTCTTATGAGGAGAGGGACCAAAGCTTTCTTCAGATTTGCTAAGGATTCCAAGATTCAAACAGGTTAAAGGCCACTGACTTAGATGGAAACAGAAAAAAAACAAACAAACAAACCCTCTAGGTGCTCTTAACTCAGTGTGTTCACCAAGTCATTGAGATTTCCTAATCCACGGGCCATATATTTTGTGTCTTAATCACTGCATTTTATCAGGTTAAAGAAAAACCAAAAAAGATTCTATAATTATGTCCTTCTGAAATTCAAGCAGTAAACAACTTGTACAAATTTCATTTCAAATATGACTGTGGGGGAGGCACCTGGCCAGCTCATGTCAGTATAGCATGCGACTGTTGATCTCAGGGTCTTGAGTATGAGCCCCACGGTGGGCACAGAGATCACATAAAAAATTTAAAACTTTAAAAAATAGATTAAAAATTATGGCTACAGATGATAACTATCATGTAAGACAGGTCTGCCTTCTGCCTAAAGGGCAGACTACCCTCAAAATCATAGGGGCTCATTTGTCAGCACCTTGGAAAATCTTTTATATGAAAAATGTCTGCATGTATTTATTCTCAATAAAGTACTAAGATGTCATCACTGAAATCCACTAACACATGAGCTGACAGCACCTGGGATGAACTCAAGCTGGATCCACAAGGCGTGACACCCTGCCGTGTCTGCACACCTCTTTCCTACAAAGGCTCAAAGGCAGCCAAGATGCAGGTCAACCCACTTGCTCTTTCCTTACTGTGCCACGTTCTGTCACGCCTCTCTGTTTTCCACACGATGCCCCTTCCTAGAATGTCCTGCCACTCCTGCCCACCTGGCCAACTCTTCCTTCTCGCCATCACTCCCAGGCAGAGGAATGAGCTCTTTGTCTGCTTGGGGAGATGGTGAACCTGGGAGGAAGCAATTAGAAAGTGTAGCTGAAACCCGGGGGGGCTTGGGCTAAGGAGGTTGTGGTGGAGATAGAAGTAGCTCACTGAAAACCATTGCTAAATTAGAAAGAGCAAAACTGGTTTGGTGAAAATCTACCTCCACAAAAAGTTCTGTGTTCCCTCCAGAACTACTTATTCAACAGCCTATTAGACATCTCCACCTTAAGGCGTCTGAGACCATGTGTTCTCTGTGGCGGGAAGCACCGACTGCCCCTGTGTTTTGCCCTGGGGGGTCGCCACCCGCCACCTGGAGCAGTCGCCCCACCACCTGCTGAACAATCAGGTTTGCTGCCTGCTGACTTTTAAACCGTTACCTTGAGAGACTTAACTTTGTTAACTCAGTGACTAAGCTTATTTTCTTGGAAACAAGGCCTAAAATAAACAAGAAAGCCAAAGTGACTTATGTATCTAATATTCAGAGAGCAAAGTAATGAGAAAGCTCTCTGGTTGATTACACCACAGTTTTAGAACATCAAATCTATGCACTAGACAGAAAATGTCAGTAAGGACAGGGTGCGAACTTTCTATTTGCAGATAGTTGAGTAAGATCTAGTTAAAGATGGCAAATTGAATTAAGTGTGTGGCTCTAGTCTCTCCTGAACTCTACTAAAACAGTATTAATGAGATTTTTCAAAAACACTGCCAAAGATAACAGAAGAGGAGAAAACTGCAACAAAATGCTGGGAGCTGGAAAGCAGGGAAACAAGTAATAACTGGCTTTGCTCTCCTCAGAAAGCTCAAACCTAAGCCAGTAATGAAAAGCTATGGGGCAACCTGATTTACCCTGCGGAACCCATCAAGAGACTCAGAAATGTGGGCACTAGGTAACTCTGGAGAGGAGGTGAGAGTGGGTATAAGAACAGAAAGAGTGGGAATGTCTGCTGGTGAAGCATGCAGCCCTCTGACCCCCTCCCGGTAGAGGGTCTGAGGGTGGTGCACTCTGCTGAAACAAGGGACTTCAGTGGAAGTCTGCACACTTGCCCTGTCTGGCTATCGGAACACTGGTGATCAGGCCCATCCCCTCCAGGAGACTGAAGGAGTCTTCTCTGGGAAAGCTGAGCAGCCCAAGAGAAAACTGATTACAAAGACAAATGGCAGTCCCCAGGTTTACCTGCATTAACCCACAACAAGCCCTATTTAAGTATACAAAGCTTCCATCAGCCTTTTAATGGCTCCACTCATAAATCAGCAGACAGCTGAGGATCACCAGAAATCAGAAGAAAGCATCTAATAAGAAAAACTGACACACAATAAATAGAAAAAAGCAGTTAGGATAAAGATGATGACGACTCTATGGGGAAAAGAAAACTCCTATAAATAAACAACTATAAATACGAAAGAGAGAGATCCCTAAAAGAACTATAAAACACATACGTACACACACAGATATTTTCAAGAAAACAACAGAAAAGGCAGTAGCAAGGGCAAGACCCAGGGGCAGGGATTTGAGTCACACTTGCTGGGGGAGCATCTGAGAATCTACGGAAACTCATCTGATGATTCTTAGGCAACTTTATGTTTGCCAATGTGGCTTCTTTTGAGGGCACCTGCTAATTTTATGTGTTTGCTCCTCCTGATGTTCACTAGTGATTAACACCATGAAGCAACCCTTTATAAACCAGCTAATATAACCCAGAGACTAACAATAAAATCATTCAAAGCTTAAATGGTCAAAAAATGCAGTTAGACAAAAAACAGAAAAGAGGAGATTATTTTTAAGGTAATGAAACAGCTTACTATCTTCATCATATGATAAAGGTACCTATTAAATACTGCACCTTGTTAAACATTTGTACTAGAATGGACCTACAGTAAAGCTATAAAGAGATGAAAGATATAAAATTGGAAAGGAACAGATCTTTATTTATAGATGACTGTCTACACAGAACTCCAAAGAATCCACACACAGAATAATAGAAAGTTCGGCAAGATACTTAGTTATAAAAATCAAAATACAAAATCAACTGTATTTCTAAATGCCAGCAAACAAATTATAAATATATATATTTAAATATATATATAAAATATTTATATACTAATTCAGTGAAGTGCTAGCAAAAATTCAACAGGTTCTTCATTAGAACCCTGATCATTCTAAATTTTTTATGGAAAAGTCCAAGAAGAGCCAAGAACTTCCTAGCCTACTGGATCATACTCATCATCATACAAACAGACCATGGTATCTCCCAAAGAAAAAGGTAAGAGATAATGGATAAGGTTTTTGTTTTTAAAGCTACCATAATTAATGCAGTATGACATACTAAGGCACAGGATTAGACAAGTGGACCAATCGAGTAGAATGAATAGCCAAGAAACAGACCCACCCTTGTATGGAAACAATATATGACAGGGTTTGGACAGCAATCACTGGGGAGAGAATAGACTACTTAATAATTGCTTATCCATGTGGAAAATAAGGAAATTGGATTCCCATCATGCACCATATTAAAAATTCTAGACAGATTACAGGCTTAATGTTTAAAACCAAACTTTAAAACTTCAGGCAAGAATAAAAAATAAAAAAACATTTCACAGAAGGGGGAGCTCAGATAACTAATATACAAACGAAAATATGCACAATTTATCCAGGTGAGATTTCTTGGTCCATCATTAAAACAATTTCCTTATACTTTTCTACTCCATGGGACTGCCCTTTTTTTTTTTCCTTTTGTCACATACTTACCACATCTGACATTTTCTGTTTTATTTTTTAACAGCCATCCACCCACCCACAAAAACACACTGGAATGAAATTCAATTTTTAAACCAACCACATCGGCAAAATATTAGAAAGGCAAAACCAAATAATGCCTTGTGAGAGTGAGAGAGACAATATACAAGACTGGAGTCATGGACAGACATTCAAAGATGTTCTTCCTTAGGGATTAACACTCTACAAAGATTTATGCCTGATAAAAAGTGAAAATAGGGGCGCCTGGGTGGCTCAGTTGGTTAAGCGACTGCCTTCGGCTCAGGTCATGATCCTGGAGTCCCAGGATCGAGTCCCACATCGGGCTCCCTGCTCAGCGGGGAGTCTGCTTCTCCCTCTGACCTTCCCCCCTCTCATGTGCTCTCTCTCTCATTCTCTCTCTCAAATAAATAAATCTTTAAAAAAAAAAAGTGAAAATAATTATCAGAATTCAAGGTGGATAAAGAACACAGTTGTCTAAGTCATGATCATCTCTTGACTGAAAGATCAAGAGAGGTTTCATGGAGAAGCCAAAGTTAAAGCTGAGCCTGAAAGTTTACCAAGTGCTTAAGTGGGGAGGTGGTCTATTTCAGGCCAAGGGAATGAATCAACCTAGGACACTTGAAAATAAGTAGTTCAGTATGACTGGAATCTGATGCAAATATGGGAGCACTGTGGACAAACAGGCCAGAAAGGGAGGCAAAGGCCAAATCATGAAGGTTCAGGGATATACTGCTTCATTCCACTAGGGTAAGGTGGGTTTTGTTCTAATACTTAAGTAGATTGACCAATCTATTTAGTCAAGGCTGGCACTGTCTCCACAAGAATGGGAAGAAACACTGGGAAGGACATAAGCATAGGAATCTATCAAGAAAATGGAGAAGAGCCAAACCACAAGAAGCAAGGAAAACCCAGGACTGATACCAAGGCACTGGGCAACAGGAACTCATTATTAATAAGCACCAGACTTGTCATCAGATCATACTTTGCGACAATAATTACGGCAGAGATGTGGAAGATATACCAGAGAGTGGTGAGACCAGAGGTAGCAAGATCATCCTGGCTTCTGCCACATCCCCAAAGAGGTAACAGTGACCTGGAAGGAAGAGAGGGCAGGCTGAAAGGACACTTGGTAAACAGACTAGTTAGATTAGGATTTAGGTTAGGTCACAGGAAAGAGGTGTCTGTGGTGGTGGTGAAGGAAAGGAAGGAGGAGTCCCAGAAGAAAAGTCCACCCAAACATGCGCATGGGGAGCTTCGTTTTTGACCTCTTATCCTTGCGCAGGGGCCCTGCTAATGCTCTCTGCATTGCTCTGGTGTGGTCTATGCACCCTGCCTAGGCGGGCACTAGTTTCAGACCTCTTCAATCTAATGGTGCCTAATGGGCACGGAGGCCAGCGAGGAGACCGACGGCATGAAGGAGGAGCTGAGGCTCTTTTCTAGACCAAACACAGCGAATGAAACCCTTTGGCTACAGGGAAGTGGACACCATTCTGAATCTGGCTTCTGTAAGTTACTCTGTACGTTACTCGGAGCTCTACATGGGTGGCCTCAGATCCTGTCATTAAGCCCACATGCTCAACTTTGATCACCAATGTTTGTCCTTCCCAGCATCATTTGGTAAAGTGGGTTGTCCTGGGGGTGAGGAGGAATTTGTTTTCTTTATGGCAGGCTGTAGCTAAATCGATTTTCCCTTAGGATATCTATTCTGCCTTGCGGAACAGGGCGGAAGCAGGCTTGTGGGGACAAGTAATTCTTAGAGGTTCCAAGAGCAGAAGAAGCTTTCTGCTGCTAAATTCCCCTACTTCTCTTGGGTACAAGACTGTAGTGACAAGTCTGTGGTGATAAAAATAAGCAGAATGAGAATCTGCATTTAAAAAATGGGATGTTTCAAAATAATTTCTAGATGGTTACAGTATAAAACAGGACCCCAGCAGCTCAAAACCCCTATTTGGTTGCCCCATCTAGTAGGAGAAAGTAGGCTTTTTTTACAGGTGGGAACCTTTCTTTGTCACAATGTGTTTAGCGGACTGAAGATCTATGTGACTGATTTAATAGTCAAGGCAAACCACGGAGTCTATATGGACTGGGGTGAGGAAGGTGGGAGGAGAAGAGGTAGAAGTAAGGAGAGGGCGCCTCTAGGCCTGTGTGTCCACTGAAACCAGAGGAAGCCCCAAGAAGCAACAGAAAAGGCAGAAACCCAGGAACATGAGCCTCAAAGGACCACAGAAGACCAAGAGAAGCCACACTACCCAGGGGAAAGGACTGCTGCCCAGGGAGCCAGGTCCCTGAAGCAGGTCTGTAAGCAGCCCCCCACACCCCGGACAGAGTGGAAGCAGAGGGGCTCGCCCAACTGGGGCCTACAGGATTCCCTGTTTGCATACCTGCTCCGACAGGAAACACCAGCTTCCAGTCAATCTACTTAAGTATTACAACAAAACCCACCTTACCCTAGTGGAATGAAGCAGTATATCCCTGAACCTTCATGATTTGGCCTTTGCCCCAGAACGGGTCCCCCCGCATGATGCTGAGAGCTTCCATTCCCTCTCCCCACCATGTACGTGATATTTTTAAGTACATTTAGGAAGAAATATCAAATGTCCACAAACAAGCAAAGCAGGCATGTGCATCCAGAGAGGCAAGTGTGAAGTCCAGGGCTGGTTCTCAAGTGGAGACGGAACAGATCTGGTCTCCCGGGGACCATTCCTGGCCCCCAGGTAGCACGGGGGGCGTGAGGGGCAGACAGCCATCCCGAAACCCACACGAGAGCCTCTGGTATAAGGAGATCTTCTAGTCATGAAGTCAGTGATGGGACTATCCTTCTGTGACGGCTGAAACGAGATCCCCCTCCTCCCTCCCAACAAACCCTGTGCCACTGGCCTTTAGGCCCTTTCAGGCTATGCTTCTCTCGCTGACAGCCAGTGATCTCTGTTCCCGGGGCCCTAAGAGTAGGGCGCCAGCGACCAAAACTTACCTAATTAGCGGCAGGGCCTATTGTCCTAATACGGTTACCATTCTAGGGAAAAGAAAAGCCTGGTCCCTTCCCAGGAAGTGTGTGAGGGTAAAGGCTCACACTGAGAAAAAAAAAAAAAAAAGAAAAGCATTCTAGTCACCCTGATGACAGGAAGCCAGGTCATGAGTTAAAAATCTCTTGAGGGAAACATAAAAGCTACAGGAGGTCTGGAAAAGATGCTCAAGACTTCGATGGACTGTTTGATTCTGAAACAACAGTATCTCTAAATAAATCAAGGCCTGCAAACAGAGAACACTAGGTCAGCAAAGTATCTCTGGGTGGCAGAATGAGAGAGGACTTCTGTTCTTCCTGTCTGAAAATCTGACACTGGCCACTGAGGCGAGGCTGGGCGTGCAGCAGGTGGGTGAGGGGGCCTGTGGGCGGGGGGGGGGGGGGGAACGGATGACACGCAGTGCATAGGGCGGCCTGCGGCGTCCCGTGGGCAAAGCCGGCTGGAAGGCAAGTGGAGGCTAAGGGGAGGCGCAGGAGATGGGCCTGGAGAGGAGGCGGGGCTGTCCCAGAGGGCGCGGGGGGGGCCAGTGACAGCGAGGACGCGTCCATCAACAGATTCCTTTACACAGGAAAAAAGTGACAAGTACTCACTTACCCATCTCCCCCATGGACAACTCCCTGAGGGAACCGCAGGTTTAAAAGTACTGTCCTGAAACTCTACGTGGTTCTTTTTTACACGCAGTGAGCCTCAGATCCAAAATCTGATTACTCAAGTGGACACGGATATAATTGGCAATTGGTAAATGACAACTGACTCTTTTTTCCCCCTAAGCTTTTTCAACAAATGAGCTTCCAGAACTCACTTTACTCTGAACTGTGTACACACTTAAGAGAAAAAGGTAAAATCGCTGCGCCTGTTCCAACGCTCAGTCCCCTGCTTCTGGAAGCACGGCGGCCCACCTCGGAGGGCACACGCCCTATCTATCAGATAAATGACTACCCAATGTCAGAGCGAGAATGTTCTCTTTGCCTTTCCATGCCACATCCAATAGAGTCAAATGATGCTGACCAAATGGTTCATCCAGAAATACTTAAATTGAAATATAAAGGTATTTATCACTGGTCCTTGAAAATGACCCCAGTTGTTATTTTTTTTTTTTTCTTTTTAAGATGCTATGCATTTCATCAGTTTCCATTTTCAAAGGCAAGGGCACTGGAGAGACAAGGCAACTCGTCCCAGTTCCTGCATTGGCTTCCCTGAAAGGGAGAAAGGAATGTCGGGGGAAACGGGGGGGCGGGGGGCGAAAGCTTCAGAAGAGAGGGGCGCTGGCAAGCAGGGCTGCCTCTCCTTTTCACCTTAAGTCTTTTCTCTCCCCCCATTCACAGCTTTAGGTCCTTTGTTTGTTTAACAAACCATTACAATCATACCCAGCTCAATGGGGAGGAATGTGAACTCTCTAAGGAGCTGTCCTGGCCATCCACATGTGTGGTCCCCCCTGCAGCCCATCCCCGGCTTCTCAGTGCGGGGCTGTGCTCCCGGCGCCCCCCGAGGCCAGGCACCTTGCTTACAATGAGCCCAACTTCCCCTGCCACATGCTTGCTGCTCCTTCCCAGTAACCTGTAGCGATGTCCCAAGCCGCGCCTCCTTTCCGGCTCGCCGGGCGCCTGGCTGGACTGGCCACCCTGCCTGGGCTTGTCCAGCGCAGCTCCTGAGACCCACGCGGCCTGGTGTGGAAGCCACCCCCCTACCAGCCTCGCCAGCAACCCGGCACTGACACATTCCAGGCTCTTCCTGGTTATCATGCCTAGCCTTCCAGCGTCCATCACATGGGAAACAGAAGACACAAGGGCAAGATTCCCGCTCCCCTGCCTACCTGGAGCTGCGAGGGTCTTTCTCCGTTCTGACTAGATATACTGGCCATGTTGGAATGAATTTCAATGTCTTGGCCCATACGTCAAAATATTTTTTAGTCCGATTATATTTCAAAGGGCACCCAAATATTTAGCAAAATGACAGTCTATTTCCGTCAGACTCATTAAGCCCTCTGAGGCCCCATTAGAGAGAAGGGCATCTTCATCCCCATCTGACAGATGAGGAGACTGAGGTGCGGAGACTGACATTCCCTGCCCACAGGCCCTGACTGAGGAGACGCTGCAGGGGCTGTTCCATTCGCAGCAGAGTGCCCGGCGCACAGTGGGTGCCCGCAAGGGTCCGCGTCCAGTGACAGCATTACTGGTCATGAGCTGACGACAAGCAGGGGCCAAACCCGGGTGCTCTGAGCTGAGGGCTCTTCCCACCCACACCCTGCCATCTTTCCCAGTCACACCACACCAGCTCCAGGCTTTGGCTTTTACTACAGTATCTCCAAATACAGCCTCGGAATCTGAGACAACCCGTATGTGACCAGCATCTTCCTCAGGCCGGTCAGCGAGCATGTGCCTCAAAGAGGGGGAAGCCCCTGACACAGCTCGGGCACACCAGTTAGGCCAGGGGCGGCTTGAGAACATTTGATCTGACAGGGAAGTCTGCAGAGAATGCCACAGAGCGGCCGCTGTGTCTCTGGCTGTGGGTGGGGGCCGGCAGAGGACAGGACAGGTTGCCAGTGGCAGCATCTGATTCCCTGGGCTGTACAGCACATGCATGCTTTGGCAAAAAGGAAAGGTTAGAAGATTGCTGCTCGAAGATATTTGGCAGTTTGAAGGGAGAATGTATTTCTTCTCCACTAGAACCTTGGTGAAGGACCTGGAGGCTCCTGCACATCCTTGACTAATTGTACTATGTGCTTCCAAGTCAATGGTTAATACACACGCCCAGACAGACAGAATTTGAAGAGGCTACCACTGTTTGCATACCTGCTCGGCGACAGGAAACACCAGCTTCCGGATGGTCGTGGAGTCCTCTCAGGAGCTTGTCTGAGGATTCAAACCTGTAGGAAGAGATCTTGCACATCTTCAGTGAATGAAGCTAGGGAAGCCTCCCCCCCCAACCAGGCTGCAGCTTGGGCTTCCCTTCAGGAGCACATACACACACCTGATCACGTCTACAGATTTCTGACTGCCCTTTCCATGCATTTTCATAGACGACAGACCAGTTTTAAACTTTAGGATCCTGTGGTAGGACACCTCAATAGCCACACCACCGTTAATTTTTAAATGTCTCCAATCTACCAGATGGCCAAAGTCTTAAACATTTAGATCATCTGATATATTTAAAAAGTATGATAAAGTTCATAATGCTGTAACTTAAAGGATTTTCAATCCAATGTCATCTTGCACAAGGAGATCTTTAAGTATTTATATTACATCTTTTGTCCTACTTGCAACTGGATTAGAAAAACCCTGAAGTTTTCCCCTGCTTTCTGCCAAGTGGGGGGTGGAGGGAACCATGAAACTGTTTACATAAAATATTCAAAATAGCACGCAGAAGAAATGGTATTTTTTTTTAAATCAACAGTATTAGAATACCATAAAACAGGTATGCAAATCTATGCAATGACAGAACCTGAAACAAATTCTGAATTGAAAAAAGTCAGCAATAACCAGTAGGCATTCATTTTCAACAAGAGCTTCAAATAAACATATAGATTCACCAGATGTGCTGGGGAAAAAGGCTGAGGTCTCTAAATTGAACACACAGTTCAGTGGTCACCGAAGCTGGCTATGCACTAGAATTGCCAGAGAAATCTTTTTAAAATACAGATTCCTAGGCCACAGTGCAAAGCCGCACAGACTGACATCACGTCACTCTGGCCCTGACAGTCTAGGTTTTCACCAAGCCTTCCAGAGCGCAGCCTGCAGCCAGCTCTGCATCACTGATCCCTGGTGAGCATGCGGAAACCACTATCTCTGCTCACCAATTAATTATAAAACTTGGCCTCTTCCAATTTAGGACTATTCCAACCAGTCAGTCCTCACAGGGGAAAGCTTTTTAGGATTTTCTTAACCAGCACAAAGATAACTCTATTATGAAACAAAGCCAATCAGATCTCACCTATGTGATTTATTCACTTGGTTGCCCGTGTCCTCCTCTTAGTTTGATCAAAAAAGGCTATGCCCATTTATTTGGTAGGAGAACATCCTTTTAAGTTAAAAATGGAAAAATTAAGATCATTTTTAGACAACTAGATTTTTAAAATAACCCATCACAATTCAGGAAAAAGCCTGGAAGGTTAAAACTGGAGGTAAGTAGGATCTCTGAATCATCAAGAGAGTTTGTTTTGCATGTATAAACACCTCACAAATCATCTCATGGCCCCTCTCTCTTCTCCAAATACCCAACGTTTATCATGGTGCTTTAATTGGGTAGCCTCCAAAGGCCTGTATGTTTTTTTTTTTTTTTTTTTAAAAAGAACTTTAAAAAACACTGAGCCAAGAGAGTAAAATTCTTCTGGATGATTCTTCCTTTGCTCCTACCCATCTCACCAATGGACAATACCAATTTGTGAATTCAGAGAGGCGGGAGCTCTCTCCTGCTTCACGAGCAAGGGTGCACATGACATGAGGTACGCAAACCAGGCAGTGGAGTAGCTTAGTTTCATTGTCAAAATATTCAAATTATCACTAAAAGAAAGCGATTCCTTTCTGAATCCAACAATACTCCTTGGCCTCCGAGGGCTCACACAGGAGCTTATTCTTCAGCTGTTCAATGTAAGCAGCCCCAGTGAAAGAGGAGAAGTCTGGCAGGGAGGAGGCCAAGTTCCTCTGTCTCTCCCACCTGCCATCTCCGACCAGTAACGCTCACATAGTTAACAATGCAGCAGAGAACCTGGAAGCATGCGTGGCCCTGGGGAAAACCGTGTGCAGGGTGCAACAATGTAATCAAGCAGAGAAGAGACGGAAAAAAAATACATCTGACAGGATGCTATTCGCAGACTGCATTTCAGGTCAAAATTCAGACTTCAAAATCAGAGAAAAGGTTTTAATCTTTCAAAGATATATATAAAATATATAATCTTTACCATATACATATATGTATATGGTAAAAATGACCCTATAACATTAAACATTCCTAAATATACATATTTCTGAGCTCCAGAGTAGCATGAAAAGTCACATTTTTCTAGGAATGGGGATTGGCACACAGTAAACAGATTAGAGTTAATTGTTTTAAATAAAAGGGAAAATATGGGGGGGGATAATCTGTTTATGTCTGCTTACTCACTGATGACTTTACAAACAGTAAAACCTCTTGAATCTAGAGCATACGGTTTCTAGAATGCATTTTTGCTGGCACAGTACGTCTTTCTAGGCATTTGCTTCTGGGAGCCGCATTTAAGAACGTGCCCTTTTCTCTATGAATGTACTGGTTTAGCTGCCTGCTGAGCATGCACTGAAACCCAAATTAAACAAAGGGATTTCCCTCCAGTTTCAGCTCACTCACTTCTGGCTACTCCCGAATTTTCTTAAGTCAATTCTTCAAACTGACTTTTTTATTTCTCATGATCTGAGTGGGAAAGAATTGGGCAAGCCCCAAACGCTGGGATTTCTGCCTTAGTTTTCAGTGAAAGACTCCTCTAGATTGAAGATGTGCAAGGTTTGTGTTTGAAAAGCTTTTCAAATAGGTTTTTTTTTTTTTAATTTTATTTTCTAAAGACTGTAATTCCAGATAGAAAGGAGCCCACCCAATATGGGAGATAACAGACAACCCACTCTTATTTCGCTGAGTAAACAATGAAATTATACCTCCGGAAGTAGAGACCCTGAATGGGACATTCATATTTATCTCAAAACAACAAAGTCAGTTTAAAGATGGCACGGAGGAGCGAGTTGCAAAGGGTCCCTCAGAATTTGAATAGATGTGTGGGCCTGACACCTGGCCCTCTACGTTCATGCACAATTGCTGGGGGACCCCCACTCACAACCCAGGGTTTCAACTCCTCCTTGAAGTCAGAGGCCTCCCAAATCTCCGTCTTCAATCCTGAACTTTAAAGTTCCAGATGAATCCACCTACCACCTCTCAGCCTGGAGATCTCACGGCCCTGAAGGTCGCCTGTTCTAAAGCAGGGGCCCCTCCAGCATTACCAGTTTTAGGTACTGGCACCACTAGGTACTAAGAGCTAACATTTCCTGGATGCTCACAGGTCGTGGCCATTTTAATCACTTAACACGCCCTTAACAACCATATGAGTAAGAGCTATTAGCCTCATTTTATGATGGGGAAACTGAGGCTTAGAAGTCGCACTACTTTGCCCATGGGCACGTGACCAGCAGACAGTGGGGCTGGCTTCCGGAGCACATGGTATGAGAGTCCACATTATCAACAGGGCAGTCTCTTGACTGCGTCACTTCCCAGACTCTCCCAAGTCAGAAACTCTGGAGTCATCCTAGATTTTTCCCACTCACTAAGCTATACAGATTCTGTGAGCTTCCTGTCTCTCAAATGTGTCTCCTTAATTTCCATAGTTACCACTGTGTGGACCATGTTTTGCCTTCATTACAGCCTCCAAATCAGCAGGGCAGGATGACTCCGGAATTCTGCTTTGTCTGTCCTCCCAACGGCTTTTCTTTCTAGCTCATTTAAAACAGGTGGCAGGCTTTTGTCATTCCTTGTGTTTTAGCCCAGATGACGACAGAGGCAGGCTGTCTTTGTTAACCTCCAAACCCAATGAGGAGATTCTGCCCAGATCCCGAGACGGCAGGAGAGGGCACACACGAAGGTGAGAGAAAGAGCCTCTCGCGCCGTGGCCCCTGCACAGCTCTCTTCCCCAGGGTAGTGGGCAGAGCCCTCGGGAGGACAGGGTGTGCGCTGAGCTCAGGGAGACCCCGACCCAGGGCAAGGTTCCCAGCCTCTGCTCGTGGGCCTGAGGCAGAGAGCCGCAGAGCCCGCTGCCGTGACACACAGAAGGTCCGAGCCAGTCCCTCACCTAGCAGGTGCCATGGAAATCTCTGGGTTCCAGGACACACCCCGTGAGGGAAAGGGAGACACTTAAAAATGACAGAGACGAAATGAAATTTCCCTGTAGGTTAGCTGAATGGGGGCTGGACTCTGAATTAGTTACAGGGAATAAAAAAGGAAGACTTCCTGCATACCTGAAGTTGTGTGGTGAGGTTCAGACTTGGGGGGGTGCTCCGGAAGGTGCCAAGAACCTTAGCCTCATGTGCCATATGCATCTGTGCTACCGACTAGCCTCAACTGCTACAACTGGAGCCAGACTGTTCTTCAAAAACAGCGACCCCCTGCCGCAGAGAGGAGCGTGGTCTCTGCAGAGGCACTGGTGACCTGGGGGCAGTCCTGTGCTCACAGCCCCCGGGCAGACAGAGGAGGAAGGAAGGAAACCCGTGATGTGGAGAGTTTACTCACAAGATTAACTCCTCTGATTCCTATGCAAATACCTAGAAAGGGAGAGGCAGAGAAAGTGGTCTTTAAGGCCTTCATCTTACACTGTGAATTGCTTAAAAGCCAAAGAAGTAAGGACGTCGAGCCGGAAGAGGAGAGAGGGAGGCCAGTGCCGCCGGGCGCAGGCACAGGACACCCCTGCTTCCCAAGCCTGGCCCGGACTCACAGGGCAGCAAGCTGGGACAGGGAGAGGGACGGCCCATTTGCATCCGATGGAAATGAGTGTGTGCAGCAAACTGAGCAGCTCGGGGCAGAGGAGAGTCCTACCCTAGGAGAGCGGATGTAAGCCCTTCGTGTGACAAATGTGTTCATTCAAAGATGTTGCAGTAATGGTAGGTACTTGTGGCCCCAAATGAAACATCGAAGAGGGGTTCAGACTTTGAGGCCAGTCACACATCCTCAAAGCAGACTCCATTTCAGTCCTGTGGCTGAATGTCGGAGGCCTTCGGGAGAGGCTTCTGAGAGCCCTGACAAAAACGAGAGAGGTTTCCAGACAAGCCCAGCTGTATCAGCCATCCTGCAGAGATCAGAATTTTCAGAACAGCGGGCCCTGGCCAGAAGAACTTCAGACTGATGAGAATCAGCAACCAGGGAACCCCGTTTTCCAGCCACCCAGGCCCCCAGTCTGCCCGGCAAGTGGGGTACCTCCAGGAGGATGGTGGAACTGGAGCGTGGGGGAGGATTTCCCCGGGGAGCAAGTGCCCTGTCACAGAGGCAGAGCGGGCTAAGGCTCTCCCAGCTGTGGTTGTTGGGAAGATGAGGATTCCGTAGGAAACTGGACTCGAGAAGAGAACTCATAGACGGTAAACATGGAAGCAAGGGTGTGTTGAGCAAGCAGGCAGAGGTGTGGGAAAGCAAAGCAACCACAGTGTGGGGCCACTCTGGCCTCACAAGGATCTGGCCTCTGTTGATACTTACTTCCCTGCTCACGCCAGATAGGTGAGGCCTGGAAGGGAAGAGAGAAGCAAGCAGCTCGTGAACGTTCCCATGGCCTGTCCCTAACCTTCATCACCCAACATGGGCAACGATGTGCAGGGGACTACTCTCCAATCTGTGGTGCCTAGAAACTTGCTAGGAAAAGGGTGGAGAGGTGTGCCAGAGGATGGAAGACGAGCCCATTTTATTGGCCCAAATTCAATTTTCACGTGGCTTCCCTTAAACCTACTCCCAGCCTGGTGAGTAAAGAGCTTGAATCAGTGAGGTCAGGGCCAAGGGACATTTCTACATAGTGGAGACTGAGGTCCATTCTGGCTCCTCGGTCTCTGTTTTTGGTTTTTTTTTTTTTGGAGTGGCTCCCCTTCATTCTAATCACAGTGCTTCTGTCAGAGGGATTCTTCTAACATGCAAATACGCTCCTGTCACTTGGCTGTTGGGGATTCTTCCGCAGTCCCATGAGTTTCTGTCAGTGGCAACCAAGAGTCCTGACTCATCAGAACCACTGAAAGTTTGTCATCAGGAGAGCAATGCGCTCAGGTTTATGTTACAGAAAGAGACCTCAGACAGCAGACGTAAAGATTATGCTCCCGGACTAATCCAGCGTATACATTAAAATCAATATAATCGTAGTAACTTTGGGGGGAAAAAACCCCCCAGAAACCACCCAAAAAATGTGCACAAAAAGAATAAATGCAATAACTGCACCCTGAAGTTTCTCCATAAAATGAACTGTTCACAGGGAGTTCTAAATCTTCCCTGAACCAGAACTCACAACACTCTTACGGAGTTGAGGATACAGGGCAACATAAAATGATGATCATCTTAATGTGGTTCTAATTTATTTTATGTTGATTGTGCGGGTGTCTGTTTTATGAATCACTTTTAATTCCTGTGCTCAAACAAAAAGGAAAAAATTACCTTGGTAAATGCCACATAATGGATCAATTAAATGATTCCCCAAATAAAGTACACTTCGTTATAGTATAAACATGCATAGCTCCTAGTGCTATTTTAAACATGCTGATAGAGAAATGTGCTTAATTTACTAACTTTAACAATATTCAATACTATCCTATATTATGAACAGCCCCCCCCCCCCCCCCCCCACTCCCTTCATCTCTAAACTGCCTTCATTTTGGCCTTTTGTTTGTTCAGGGAGTCAGAAAATAAAGACTTTTTTTTTTTAATAAAGACATTTTAATGATAAACTTTTCTTAGGCAGAAGTGTATATAAAACAACGTGTTTTACTCTGTCTTATTCTACCGTGTCAGCAGCATACTCTACTTAACACTAGCTTGTGTTTCTACAGTTAGTTCAAAAAAACGTCGACCAAATGATAGTACTTGTCTAGATACAATCTAGAAAAATGGTGTGGTAGAGCAGAAAGATCCCTGGCTTTGGAGTCAGGCGGGTCCGGGTTTGAATACTGGCTCTGCTTCTTGCCCGGTATGCCATCTCAGGAAAGTTCCCTGGCTTCCCTTTACGGGGACATAGATCTTTGCAGGGCTGTTACAAGATTATACATTACAGATGTACATACAGAAGCACAATGCTACAGGGTCTAAAGTATACATGCAAAGTAGATGTAGCCTGTTAATAAGTATCAAGAACAACTTTACAGGCTGGGTAAGTTCCCAATTAGAAAACACTAATAACCTGTTTCAGAGTATGATATACGTGACAGAGCATACATGATTGATTCACTTCCATAATCTTTAATTCGGATCATCATGGCACGATTTCATTTGCATATTAATATGTGCTTGTGAAAGAAATTTCTATTATTTCCTGCATGCTTCAAAAGTTTTGTATGTCATGTATTTGAAAGATTCCTAACTTCTTAAACAGTGTAATACTATTGCTGTGCTTCACATGGCCATATCATGTTTAACTTGAGAAAACAATTACAATGGTGCCTGGCACGAACTGGTCTTACAGGTATCATAAAGTGACCTAAATGACATACAGAAGTGATCGTGGCATTTTTGGATTTTGCTAAATTTTTCTTTTGAATGTGTTGTTGGGGAAGTGGACTAGTTTCAGTTAGAATCACTTGGAGAACAGAAATTTAAACACACACCCCCTTATATCTAATATCCTCTTCACTCCGGCTTTCCACCTCGGGCAGCTGTGAATAACCTTCCAGAAGTCAGCCCCCAGAGCAAAATAAATTGGGAAGTGACTTATCTAGTGAGAGGCTTAGGAAAAAAAAAAATCCAAGTGTAAGATGTAATATAAGAAAACTTACACAGAACACTGGAATAAAAAAAAATATGGCAATTTAGGGTAAAGGAATTTTTAAAAAAAAAAAAAAAAAAGTGTGGAGAGAGGCTAAGAACTGTGGTTAAGCAACACTGTAAGCACTGAAGCTCCAAAACAGGGGGAGGATAGCGTTAGGTGAGGAAGGCAGGGGCGTCTTAAACAGAGAACTAATACATGTTACAGGGGAAGGGAAAAAAAAAAAAAAAACACCAAAACGTTGGATATGAAATATAAGGCTGGAATTAGAGGTTGCTATTTTGAAATAGGTGGTTAAAACAAATTATAATCTCCATATGTATGGTGGAAAATGATCAGAAATAAAAACTTCTGATAAATATTGAGGATCCTGCCGACCATAAGTTCTCTCAGATAAACACTGGATTTAGAGGCCCACTTATTTCCCCATTTCATAACTTTAGGAAATTTGGACAGAACAGATACAAATTGAGAATCACCTCATATTATGGTTTTAAGAGCATGATTTAGAAACTGAATTGTAACATATACAACAGACTCACTATGATTCTAAATGCAGGATAAAACCCCCAAATTTTCCCTTAGTATTTATTTATCTGTTTTTAAGATCTTTTTAAAATGTAAGAGAGGGAGACCACAAATTTCCAGTAAGCAAGTTATGATAAATAAAAATCAGTTGTATAATATCCCTTATTTCTAAATGGATATAAATATCAATGACAGTTCTTCGCATATTCTCTTGATGTTTTCTAAAGAGTGAAAAATAGGCTTTTGTATCCCTCAACCCTATTCTTCCTTCAAAGCCTGAAGTTCCTCAAGTGCAAATTCTCTGAGAGTGAGCATTTTCTGGAACATAACCCCCTCTACTGTGGGAAAGGTGGAGGGCTTTGGAGTGTGCCGTACCAGAGGAAAGAACAAGAATACAGACTCGCGACTGAGCGCGGGAGAGCAGATGGGGCAGAAGTCCGCCGGCTTAGCAGAGACATACTTACTTTTGTCAGTCTGAGGTACAGAGGAGTGTTAGATGTGACGTGAGACAGAGGCCACATCAGACGTGAGAGCAATCCTGGGGGGGGGGGGGGAGGAGAATCAAAAGGTTAAAAAAAGAGAGAAAAACCACATCCACGCTCCCTAAGTAGACACTGATATACAGAATGAGTTCAGGAATGCCAAGATCAAAAAGTTCTCCTCATCAGCATGCCCTACTGCCATATCCCACATTCCAGAAACCCGCCTTCAAGGTCTGACGGCAGCCTTCCTTGGGGAGAGGCTGTGCAATGATGTGGTGAAGGGCATGGGACACCAGATTCAAATCCAGGTGCGCCCTGGAGCCACTTAGAAACCTCTCACAGTTTGTTTGGTCTCTCTCGGAAGACAGTAATTGTACCTACAGCACAAGAGCCTTTTGAGGATTAAATGAATTAATTTGAGTGAAGGGCTTCACACGCGTGCCTGGGAAGCAAGGAGCCCTCACGTACTTGCAGTTATTTTCCAGAGATCCCAATTCAAGTACAAATACCTCACAGCTTCAGGCAGAAATTAGGTGGATCATCAGAACCTTTTAAAAAGTGTCAAACACGAGGGCGCCTGGGTGGCTCAGTTGGTTAAGCGACTGCCTTCGGCTCAGGTCATGATCCTGGAGTCCCGGGATCGAGTCCCGCATCGGGCTCCCTGCTCGGCGGGGAGTCTGCTTCTCCCTCTGACCCTCCCCCCTCTCATGTGCTCTCTCTCATTCTCTCTGTCTCAAATAAATAAATAAAATCTTTA
>NC_058410.1:21698822-21755937 GCF_002201575.2 Neomonachus schauinslandi | reverse complement strand
GGGGGGGGGGAAAAAACCCACGAAAAAACCAAACCAAACCAACAAAACTCCTTTGCTTCACTGCGGTTTTTTTTCCCCCAAAGACAAGGCTACTGTGAGAAAAGTAGCCTGAGAGGCAGAACTTGTTGACAGTAAGCACACCCAGTGAAGGTAATTATAAATCTATATTTCAGAACAGACTTTCCTGTAATTCAATCTAATGAATAAGGAGGATGTTTCCCTTTCAATGACTAGATAAGCGGGTAGTAGGGCTGCTTTATTTGGTCAGTCTGGATGGACGGGAAGCCATCTGAGAGGGAAGTATCTGGTGTCTTTCTACAAGGAAGTTTGCTGATGGAGATAAACACACACACAAATACAAACACCTCATATATGTTGATCCCTAAACCTATTTTGAAGGTTCAACTCTTAAAGCATTTGACCTGATTCTTCTTGGATATTATAGCAGTCTTTGGTCCTGAGAAAAGGCTCTTTTATGGAGGATCATGGAGCTGGAGTTATCTGATTCAACAGACATAGCAATAACACGGTTTTTAACTGAAGTTACTTCCTTGGCCTGTATGTAGTTCTTTCTATCAATGTAGACAAAGATATGCCTCACTGCTAAAACGAAAAAGTGTGGTTTGATTTCCTACACTTCCTTCCACCCTCCACCCCTCCCTACTTTGGTATGATGTCACATGAAATTACTTCCAGAAACGGAGAGTAGAGCAACCAAGTTATAAAACCTAAATGCTATGCTTACTGCGTTCTTATCTAAAAGTTAGTACTTATGGGGGCGAGAGTCTATCGATGATCAAGGTCACGGTAATTTTCCTATTTCCTAAGAAATCTGAAATCTCACCAGATTTGCAAACTGCTGAATCTACTACATTTGTATGACGCATACAAACACCCCATTCCTCTACAAGAGTCCTATCAAAACTCACACATTTGCAAACCTGTATTTTAAACTTCACCCTTACCTTTAATCAAAAACAGGCGACCAAATAGATTTCTTTAAAAATAATCTTGGTGGTAAAAACAAAAATATCATGGAGAGTAAAATATTAGCCAGTCACTGTATTTCTGTGCTTACTTACCCCCCCTTTACTAAAATTTTCCATTACAACTTTAAGATGTTGTTTCCCAAAGAATGTTGACAACTATTTCCCACTTAAAGCTGTGGCTTAAAAAGAAATAGGTTTTAACTTGAGAATAGCCCAGAATTGGGCTTGTTCTAGGGTCCTTTGAAATCACAGTAGTTAGTCCTTTAGACTAAAAATTTCCCTTACACTTTTCACTGACAAGTGAAGGTGTTTACTTCCTTTGATAAGGGGCTCATAACATACAGTAGTGGTAAATCTGGTTAAAGAAATTGTCAAAGGGTGTTTTGTTTTGCATTATTTAACATTACATCCTAGAATTAACTGATGTAAAATGGAAGCTTTATCCATCTCAATCAGTAAATCTGGTCAAGTGAAAGTCTACAAAACTCTAAATTAAAAGCTTTTTCGTCGAACTGGAAATATCTAAACACTGTTGAGATTTAATTTTAGGAAAGAATATTGGAGAACAGAATTTAGATTTAAAAAGGACAATGCCATCCACTTTTTTATGCTTCCTGTTCAGAGGCTGATGGACTGCTCAACAAACTTGCCAAATCAAAAAAATTGTTTAATGATTCTCCATAAAGAATAGATTTTTAAAAGCTATAGCACCAGTCAGGTAACAATAGATCAATCAGGTTTTCCTAAAATGTAGTATTTGCAGTTGAAGCCTGGATAAGTAATTACATTCAAAGTAATGTACAGGGAGCTATCAATCCCCATTCAGGCAGCTCGCATTCACTGAGCCAAGAGCTTTGCTGGGCTTGGAGATATAAAAATGAATCCGCCACAGCTGCTTTACTTCCAGCTAAAAGAATACACCTAAACAAAGAGCTACAGGGCAGTGTGTTAAGTGCTATAATAGAGGTGTGCACAAAGGGCTTGGGGCCAAAGGAAGAAGCTATAAATTCTTCCTGGGAAATCAAGCAAGTGAGGGGAGATGTAAAAGAAGGTATGGTGATGTTTCCTTGTGATAAACTCAAGACTTTTTCTGTACCGTGTTCTCAAAAGTAAGGTAGTAATTTTAGGATTTATGAACTGTGTTAATGGCAAGGGATAAAATGTTCTATTAGCCAGTTTCATTTATGCTTGGCATAGCCTTTCAGTTACAATGTCCTAAGAAGAGAAGTTTTTAAAAATAACCGTATTATAATATTCCCATACAACACACACTATTCAGAATGGCAGGAATAGTTCGCATGAGTGAAATTTAGATACAAAGTTCAAAGATGTTTTGAAACATAAATGAATGACATTCTTGACATTTAGTAATAGTACATTAATAATGCTCATTTTAAGTATCAATTTTTTTTTCTTCTTAATGCAAAAATAAAAAGAATCACTTGATTATATCATGGTTAATATTTGTCTTTCTCTCCTTTTGTGTTTAAAATAGAAGGAGGGTGTTGAATCAACTTCTACTTAGCATCATTTATTATGCATACCATATTCCTACTTATAACACAGTTGTGACAGAACCCCCATTGTTCATTACACACTAGCCCCAAACTTGAGTAATTCTAATGTAAGCATGAGAAACCACCGTCTCCTTTGGGGTGAATTTCCAAATTCCTCTGTGTTAAATTGAGGTCTAATTTTCCCTGTGCCTGGTTTTCACAAGAAGGTCCATTCCACCCCATGTGCTCCTTTTCAGCTGTCAATAAACAGAGGCAGCGAATTCCCCCACAGCTTCACAAAGCTAGTTAGGCAGAGCCATTCATTCCTTCAGGAAAACAGGGCATTGATTTCAGCGAGTTCCCAGGGAGCAGCTGCAACAAAGAGATCAAAGGCCCACCTCTCTTTCCCTCCACTGCTTCCATCAGGCCAGGCCCAGACAAACAGCGACAGGTTTCCTTGAGACAAGGAGAGGGCCCGGCAGACCACCTCATGGTTCAATTCAAATTCATCCGTTTCCTACATTCCAGGGACAGTCCAGAATGCTAACCATGACAAACCAGCACAATCGGCCGGCATAATATACTGCTCGCTAGTTCATCCAAGGTCAGAGGGAAAAAACAAGCACCCAGGGAAGCCCTCCACTTCTAGGGCCTGCTGGGCCTCCATGGCCCCCTGACATTCCATAAATAAACTTCGCCGGCTCACTCTCCCTTTCTTGTTCTGTCCTGCAATTCCGCGAGCAATGGTCTCACTTAATCTGCAATTTCTTTAGTGTCACCGTACCCAAAAGCTCGGGACACTTTATTCTCAACCTAATCGTTCTAATGATGATAGGAGCATGGCGATGCGGGCAGCCCTTCTCAGTTCACACCCCGCACACTACCACCGGAGGATGAATTTACGGCTGTAATCGCTAGGGCTTCCTTCAAGGCCTGATTTCCAGGGAAGGCCACACAACCAAAAGAGAGCCAGTCTGCGTAGATTCTGTTTGCGGAACAAAAACGTGAACGGAGACAGAACGGTTAGCTTTTGGTGTGAACCAGGTGAGCACCCACACTGGCGACCCAGACCTCTAAATGATAGTCTGTGTGTGAATGAGCTGTGCGCAGCTTTGTGGGGTGAGGAGGGTTAGCCAGGGGGAGGGGGAGCATGAGGGGCTAGGAAAGAAGATGGATTCTCCCGACTGGTTACCTACACTGAACTGATTTGACCAAAAGGTTTCTCAAGTCTCCTCCAAATTCTGAGCTGCTTCTTTGACGCAACCTTCAAGAAAGCCTGTAACAAAATGCATTTATTTTATTGTCCTCCATTCCACTTCTGTCACTAATCCTGAGGAAACATGGGAGTGGATGGGTTAAATTTGAAAATTCCTAAACCAAAAAGAAAATAAACAATATTGGAATGAAAGGCATGGAGAACTCATTCCTTGACACAGAACACAACCATCCCACGTGCACATCTTAATAGCTTCAGTATAACCTGGGGGATCCATTCACTGATTATTCATTTGACTGCTAAAGATGTCATTTTGTACACAGAACCAAAGAGCCCTCAAGAAGACTTGCACTTACTCTCAAGTCGGGACAGAAATGAGCTTAGAAATTACAGAAGTCTACACGGCACGGGAAAGGTAGCTTCCTAGTAGACGCAGTGTGACAGTTATATTAGGAACCTCAAAGCTGACTCTGGCACCGATCCACTTTGGGCCTCTCTGTGTTTCTACTCTTCCAAAATGGAGACAGAAATATCTGTCAAGAATTCCTTTACAAGGTATTGTGAAATAACCATTCCTCAAAAACAAAGTATCTCATCGAAGAACACTAGTCTTAGGAATAGAACTTCTTACCTGATAGATCACTCTAATTCAATAGAGGGGCTCTGGAAACTCACGAAGTTTCTATAAATCCAATCATTTTTTAAAAGCACTGAGAAAATTTACTACTTAAGGAAAGGCTATGGCGAATGACGACATATACTTATCAATTCATTTATATACCCTTTCAAAAGCATTTATTTATTTTTTGTGGGTTTTTTAAAAAAAGATTTTGTCAGAGAGAGTGTGCACAAGCAGGGGGAGCAGCAGAGGGAGAGGGAGAAGCAGGCTCCCCTCTGAGCAGGGAGCCCTCTGTGGGGCTCGATCCCACGACTCTGAAATCATCACCTGAGCCGAAGGCAGATGCTTAACCAACTGAGCCACCCAGGTGCCCCTTTCAGAACGATTTAAGGCCCTTAGAAACTTCAATTTGATCTTCACCACAACCACCTGGGACAGGTAGTTTTACTAGTTTCTATTTTTGAAAGAAAACAGGCTTAAGAAGGGTAATAAACTGATTTGCCAAAGTCTCAGAACTTGTAAGTAGCAGAGCCACAACTTTAGTATTCTGTTTTTCAATCCTGTGCAGTACCTAACTACCATGTGTGCATATAATTATTCACTGAATGTCCCTCACCTTAACTCTATTAAATAATCAATCTACTCCTAAGCCCAATGCACTATACCTCTCATCCAAGGACGCAGTGCTTGACTATGGAGTCTGGTGTCAGATCCATATTGAAATTTTAGTGTCATCTTTTAGTAATTTTGTAAATTAAGCTATTAATATTTTCAGACTCTCAGTTTCCTCATCTGTAAAGGAGGAATAGTATCTTCTCTGGCAAGGTTTGGGAAGGATCAAATTAGATAACTTGCATAAAGCACCTAAAGCAGTGTTAGCATATAATAAATGCTTAATCGTGGTAGCTATTATCATTGGTATTGAAAATCAAACCAATGTAAAACTTGTTAAAAGGGAAAAACAGGTTTCTTTTTCAATAAAAAGACATCAAATGTAACTTTCAGCCTCTGGATGACATGGTTCTCTTGAACACTAAAAATTTACCACTCGAGTCTAATATTTTAAGGTGGCCAACTAATAAATCCAGATCACTGTCATAAAAGATAAGCTACTACACAAAATAGAAACACTAATTGAATTGTCTTTTTTAAAAAGCTGACTGAGGGAAAATCCCTGGTTGTTATATATATATATATTTTTTAAAGATTTTATTTATTTATTTGACAGAGAGAGAGACAGCGAGAGAGGGAACACAAGCAGGGCGAGTGGGAAAGAGAGAAGCAGGCTTCCCGCCGAGCAGGGAGCCCCATGTGGGGCTCGATCCCAGGACCCTGAAATCATGACCTGAGCCGAAGGCAGTAGCTTAACCAACTGAGCCGCCCAGGCGCCCCTTGTTATAAAGCAGCCATGTGGTTTTTCTGTGCTATCAGCTTTGCTTCTTGCCATTACCTACCTGAAGCAGGAATATATGTCTGCTAGGCAGAAATTCGCAGTTGCCACATGAAAAGGAAAAATATATAATAGGAATATTTTGTTGCATGGAGCTAGTGCGCTAAAGTTTTCAAAGACTACGTATGTTATTTCATTTGACCCTCACGCTACTCACTAGAAGAAAACAGATGAACTTTTTTAGCACAAAGACGGCCAGTGGTAAATGGCAAACTTTTTTTCTCCTGGTCTCATTTTCCATGACACCCTATCAATAGTTGGTAGTATGTAGATGCTCCAGTACACAGTGTACAGAAGACTGTGGGAAGACAGAGGCCACTAAGTCTGGGAAAGCCAGAAAAGGCTTTGGAGAGAAGGTGACATACACCCAACCTTTTACCTAGTACAAAATCACATCTATAATGTTAGTGACTGTCCCTGAGCTTGATGTAATTTTCTCTGAACCCTGAATATGTCTTCCAGTGGCTTACTTCTCATGCACTGTTTCGTTATTTGCAAACTTAAATGGATGTCCCCTAAAAAAAAAAAAAAAAAAAATTTTTACCCAAAGTTTTGATATTAAAAGAGGCAGAGAGTTGAGGCCACTGTTGTTTGAACACCACTTACAGATCCTTCTAATTCTACAGTTCTGTGATTTTTTAAATTACTGCTTATTCTTACATTGTATTACTTACTATATAATACATCAGTTTAAAAGTGCATGTTAATCTGTAGCCTATTAACACTAAAAAAAGTATGTATTTTTTCCTTCACTACCGTTTATCTCAGAAGTTAAAAGTTGGGAAAAACCCTTAAGAGTATCTAAGGGAGGGAGTGCGTGGCTGGCTCAGTTGGTAGAGCATGTGACTCTTGATCGTGAATTAAAGCCTGACCTTGGATATAGAGATTACTTTTAAAAAAAAAAACTAAGTATCTAAGGGAACATGCCTCACTAAAGAAACTCAGCCCATGGCAGGGGAAGTCTGATGGTTATTTCTTTCCTATGAAGGGCTAAGAGTTGCCTTTTCATAACCATCTGTATTATCTTCTCCAACACGAAATAAGCATGTTTTTTAATAAAAGACACTCAGATATTTGAAGATGATTTTGACAATCCCTTACCTAGAGCCATTATTTTGAGACTGTTGCTCTTTTCCAGTATAGGCACATAGTGCTATAAATTTCCCTCTAAGCCCTGCTATAGTTGCATCCTAGTTATTTGGAAATATGTTTTTATCTTCAGTCAGTTGACAATACTTTCCAATTTCCCTTTTCATTTTTTTTTTTTTTTTTTTTTTGTCAAATGGATTATTTGGTAAAAATTCACCGGCACAACCATTTGGGCCTGGTGGTTTTTCTTTTCTGGAAAGTTGTTGTTGTTGTTTGTTTGTGTTTTTACTATTAACTTGATTTAATAGATATAGGGCAATTTGTGTAACCTATTTCTCCTTGAGACAGTTTTGGTAGTTTGTATGTATCTTTCTAGACATTGTTCTATTTTATCTGTTATCACATTTGTGAGCAGAGACTGACTGTAGTATTCCCTTATTTGCCTTGTAATATCCATGAGATCAATAGTTATGAGTCTTCTTTCATTCCTGATGTTGTTAATTTATGCCTTCTTTTTCCTTTGGTTAAACAGGCCATGATGGGTCCTTGATGAGTTTACCACTTTATCATTATGAAAGAACCATCTTTATACCTGGCAATATTTTTTGCTCTAATTTCTAGCTAGAAGTTAGCCACTCCAAGCTAAAAAAAAATTAGTACTAAATACATACTGCTTTCCATCCCTTACCCTATAATCTGTCTTTAGATAGATGAGGTCCATTTTTTGCAGGCAGCATATAGTTAATTCATTTTCTTCTTTAAAAAAAAAAAATTTAAGCTGACCTTCATTGCCTTTTAACTAGAGTGCTTACACCATTTATATTTAGTATGATTATTGATACAGTTACGTTGAAATGTACATCTTGCTACCCATCTGTTGTTCATTTCCCTTTTCCTTTTTTTTCCTGCCTTCTTTTGGACTATTTTTTTCTGATTTAATTTTATCTCCTTTGGCTTATAACTTTCTTTTGAGGTCTTGGTGGTTGATTTAGGGGTTTTCGATGTATTCTTAACACAATGTACCTTCAAGGGATATTACACCTCTTCACATAGAGTATAAAAACCTTAAGGGCACCTGGGTGGCTCAGTCAGTTAAGCATCTGCCTTGGGCTCAGGTCATAATCCCAGGGTCCTGGGATTGATCCCCGCCTCAAGCTCCTTGCTCAGTGGGGAGTCTGTTTCTCTCTCTCCCTCTGCCCCTGCCCACACTCGTACTCTCTCACATGCTCTCTCTAAAGAATAAAATCTTTAAAAAAAAAAAAAAACCTATACTACATTTCAAATTTTCCCATCCTGACCTTTGTGCAACTGTTGTCATATATTTTACATGTTATAAACCCCAACTACATTGTTGCTATTTTTGATTAAAACAATCACCGTTTTAAAAAAATATTTAAATAAAAACAAATTTATACATTTACTCAGGAGGTTACTATTTCCGGTGTTCTTTATTTTGATCTAGTATTATTATCCTTCTTCCTTTTTTTTTTTTCTTTTAAAGATTTTATTTATTTGACAGAGAGAGAGATAACGAGAGCAGGAACACAAGCAGGGGGAGTGGGAGAGGGAGAAGGAGACTCCCTGCCGGGCAGGGAGCCCGATGTGGGACTCGATCCCAGGACCCTGGGATCATGACCTGAGCCGAAGGCAGACGCTTAACGACTGAGCCACCCAGGCGCCCCTATTATCCTTCTTCCTAATGGCTTCTTTTAACATTTCTTATTGTGTGGGTATAATAGTGGTGAATTCTTTCAGCTTTTGTATGTCTAAAAAAGTATTTTACTATCTTTTTTGAAAGATATTTTTTTAGCTATAGATTTCTAGGTTGACTGTTTTTTTCTTTATTTTAAAGAAGTTGCTCCACTGTCTTCTGGACTGCATTGCTTTTGGTGAAAAGTCTACTGTCATTCTTTGTTCCTCTAAACTTACAGTGTCCTTGTTCTCTGCTTTAAAATCTTTATTACTGGTTATAAACTATTTGATTGTGATATACGTTGGTGTAATGTTCTTCATTTTTTTGGTACTTGTTGGTATTCGTTAACCCTCTAAGATATGTGAACGTACTGTTTCCACTAAATTTAGCAAACTTTCAGCCATTATTTCTTTAAATATTTATTCTGTTACCTTCCTCCTTTGGAGACTCCAATTATACATATATTTGGCTGTTTTGAAGTTGCCCCATAGCTCACTGATGAGCTGTTTGGTTTTTCACTGTATGTGTATGTCTTATTTTGTATAATTCCTATTGCTATATTCCCAACTCACAAAGTCCTTCTGCAATGTCTAGTCTGCTGTTAATCTTATCCAGTGGATATTCCATTTCAGATGTTTATGTTGCCTCTAGAAGTTCAACTTGGATTTTTTTTTTATAGCTTTCATGTCTCTCCTTAAACTTATTGCTTTCTTGAGCACAATCTTGAGCATACGTATAAAAAAACTGTTTTAAAATCTTTGTTTAGTAAAGATGTTTACTAAATATTTAAAAATCTGTTTATTAAATTTATCTTTATTAAATCTATCATCTCTGAGTCTACTTGTATTGATTGATTTTTCTCTTCACCATTGAATTTTCCTGTTTCTTGGGAGATCTGGTAAATTTTGATTGAATGCTAGATATTGCATACTTTACCTTGTTACGTGCTGGATATTTTACAGTTCTTTAAATATCCTTGAGCTTTGTTCTGGGCTGAAGTTAAACTACTAGAAACCATTTGACCTTTAAACCAAGAGTCTGCAATTTGTGGCCCACAGGCCAAATCTGGCCCACAGCCTATTTCTGTAAATGAAGTTTTACTAGAATTTGGCCATCCTCATTCATTTACATATGGTCTAAGGCTGCTTTATCATTATAGTGGCAGAGCTTAGTAGCTGCAACAGAGATCATATGCCCTGTAAAGCCTAAAATATTTCCTATCTTACCCTTTACCAAAAAAGTTTATGATCACTCTCTAATGGCTTACTTTTAGGAATTTTTTTTTTTTTAGAAAGGATCAGAGCAACCTTTAGTCTAGTATTAATTCTCCCTCACTACTGAGGCAATACTCCTCCAAGTACTCCATTTTATGCCACTTATATTAAAATGTTTTTCTAGTCTGGTGGGACACATTCTTCCCTGACCTGTGATCTACATTTTCCTTCCCAGTGGTTCTTTTCCCAGCCTTGAGTAGTTCTCTTATATGTGTGCACTAATTGGCACTCAGCTGAAGACTCCAGGGGAACGCTCTGATGACCTCTAAAGTGTTCTCTTTGAGCAACTCCCTCTTCTCTAGAATGCTGTCCTACAAATTCTAGCTGCACCTGCCTCCTTGAATTCCCAACTCTATCACCTCAATTCAGGGTGACCACTGAGCTGTGTCTGAGTTCCCCTTCTTACACTGTGGCCTTGGGCACATCATTTGTTTCCCTTCTCTCAGGGTTCAATCTTATGCCGCTGGTTGCCTAATGTATGAAAACCTGTTTTAAAGATTTTATGGGCTTTTGGGGGTTTTATTTTGTTTTTTGGTTGTTTAAGGCAGCAGAATGAACCCAGTTCCTGTTACTACACCATGGCTAGAAGTCATGGAAGTCCCCTCAGTATGATCTCCTTACATTTGCATTAGTGCTTTATATTTACAAGTAAATACTGAAAAGTCTGCAGTATCTCATTTCATCCTCTCTACATCATTAAGATGTAGAGATTACCTGAAAGCTCAAAAAATGCAAAAAGTGACTTGTTTGGGATCACATTACAGGGCAGCCCATGTCTCTTAGTCATTTTCTCATCCATAAAAATATATGGTTTTTCAGAATTAGGGATATATAACAAATAAGAGATGGTCTTCTGTATAAAGTACATTGTAAAATAATTTATTACTAGTATCTCATAATACTAAGCAATACAGAATTAGATTGTTACTGAATATTGCTAATGATGAGGTCTATCACCTCTATTAATCCTTATAATCCTCAGAGCTATTATTATTTCAGTCTTATAAAAGACAAACTGTGGCTAAGAAAGGTTCATTAATTTGCTCACAATCACATACTTATTGGCATCACGTTAGAATTCAAGTCAGGCTACCCTAATTCTAAAACCTGTACTCTCCACCATGCTGTCTGCTCCTTAATTTATAGCTCTTAAAAAGAGTTTTTGGAACTAAATTATGATAGAACACTCCAAGTCCTCAGTAACAAAATGGCATTAGGAGCCATTTACTAAAAGTATCAAGATCTCTTCATTTTTTTTAAAAAGATTTTATTTATTCATTTGTCAGAGAGAGAGCACAAGCAGGGGGGAATGGCAGGCAGAGCAGGCAGAGGGAGAAGTAGGCTCCCCACTGAGCAAGGAGCCCGATGTGGGACTTGATCCCAGGACCCTGGGATCATGACCTGAGCCAAAGGCAGATGCTCAACCAACTGAGCCACCAAGACATCCCAAGATCTATTCATTTTTTACCAAAGAACTTCTAATCAAACAAGCACAGAAAAAGAAAATGAAAATTCTTAGAAGAAATTTCAAACCTAGTTTTTCTCTGAGCAATACTTCAAAATATACAGATGACTGAGATTTTAGCTGCTTTTTAATCATGTTTAATCTAACAAAAGTTCTAAAATCAAGCATTCAAACTTCCTTATTGAATTATCTGGGAAAGCCTACAATTGACAAAACTCAGCTGAGCTTGAGCTCTAGCACTAGAATTTTCTTACATCTAAGTACTGAAAACATATTCTTAAGATATTATTTTTCTCATAACAATGCTATACATACTTACTGTAGGAAATTCTGAAAATACACATTTCTTATTTGAGTTATTCTTAGTATGTTAGTTTCTCGCTAGCCATAAGAAATGAACCTACTATCTTAAGCCTCCAATTATTGCCACTAAACATATATTCATCATTTCTCTAACTACTTATGGAATTGCATTAATTCTAAGGGTTTTATAATTGATTTTCAGAACTGTACAGCTCTATCCATCATATTGCCTATAAGATTTTAGTGTGGGGCACCTTGGTGGCTCAGTCAGTTAAGTGTCTGCCTTGGGCTTGGGTCATGATCTCAGGGTCCTGGGATCAAGCCCCACGTCAGATTCTCTGCTCAGCAAAGGGTCTACTTTTCCCTTTCTCTCTTCCTCTTCCCCTGCTCGTGCTCCCTTGTGCGTGCTCTCTCTCTCAAATAAATAAAATCTTAAAAAAAAAAAAAAGATTTTAGTGTTATCTCATCTTCTAATAACTTTACTTGTTACTTTTCTGTCTCACTGCCTGGCTAGAACTTATACTACCATGTTAGCAGACATCATGTCACTACTCTTGATTTTGATGGAAATTTTCTGTGAGCTTTACTATTAATAAATGTGTTAATGGTTCAAAACAAATGTTTTACATCCACAATAAGTACTATCCCTAAAAGATGACCAAAAATGGGTGTTAAATGTTATTAAATGTCCCATAGGACTCTAAGTTCACACTTTTTTTTTTGAAATTTATTTTATTTGACAGAGAGACAGACAGCAAGAGAGGGAACACAAGCTGGGGGAGTGGGAGAGGGAGAAGCAGGCTTCCCGCCGAGCAGGGAGCCCGATGCGGGGCTCGATCCCAGGACCCTGGGATCATGACCTGAGCCGAAGGCAGCCGCTTAACGACTGAGCCACCCAGGTGCCCCTAAGTTCACACTTTAAAAAAATTATTGTACAGTGTATTTATGCATAAGATACCCAAATGTTGAAGCATTTCTGTACTCTTAGGGTAAGTCCCATTTGGTCAGAGTAGATAGTTCTTTTTAAAATCTTATTTGCAGATTTTTACATTTATTCTCATAACTGACAATATTTTAAAATTTTTGCATTGGCCATTACGTTTTAATGAGGGTTACATAAGTCTCTTGAATATATCTATTTTATCTTTCTGAGCTGTGGAAGTCATGTAGCATGTAAGTAACTATTACATGAACATTAGGAAGAATTTATCAATCTGACAGGCAAACTAGGTCAAAATAACCTTTAGTGTCTTACACACTGAAACTTTCAAAGTTTATTTATATAGAACTTTATATAGTATTCACTTAAAACTTTCTTATTCTCCCCTGCATCTGCTCTAATATTCTTTTTGTATTTTTTTGATTACCTAGTATGTGGGCAATTTTTGTAAGTGTTCCAAAGGCATTATAGTGTACGGCTGTATCTCTCTTTTGTCTAATGGTCTGTTAACAGTTAAAAGGACCCATAACAAGATAGGAATTATTTCTTTATTGCCACCTCCAGTCAGAAAAATCGAAGTCCCATGGAAAACTCCAGTTGGCCTGGCTTGGATCACATGCCATCCCAGGACTAGAATACCAGAAGGACAAGATACAAAGACTGCCCCAATATGAGTCACGTACCCATCTTTGTGGTCAGGAGGCAACAAGAGAAAGGCATGTTAGGCAAAGTCAGTACGTACTACACAATCCTTTTCCCCTATTCCACTTTCCTCTTTCTGAACAAAACACACAAAGTTCCCTTCCTTGTGGAGTTCACTGTCAAAGGAAGGTAAGACAAACAAACAAAATATATATCAGATGGTGATTTAAAACTAAAGTACTGAAGAGATAAAGAGCACTAAGAGGGTAAGGCAAGGAGAAATAGTGGCAATTCAAAACAGGCTGGTCAGGAAAGGCCTAGGTGCGATGACAATTTAGCAAAGATCTGAAGGAGGTAAGAAGCAAGCCTTATGGCTTTCTGTAGCAACAATAACTGAAAAACCCCAACTTGGAACAAGAATACTGGTATGGCTAAAGCAGTGAGTGAGGGGGAGCAGTAAAAGGCTAGGTCAAAAGTAATGGGGGCCCATATTAAGTTGATAAACCTCTAAAGAGAAGCACTGGCTGGAGTCGTTAGAACAGAAAAGTAACATGATCAGAGTTGAGAGTTTTAAATAATTTATCTGGCTGCTGTTTGGAGAACAGTTTATAGGGGAGAAAGTATAAAAGCAGGGAGACCAGTAAGAAGGCTATTTTAATAAAAAGATGATGAAGGTTTGGACCAGTATGACAGTGGAAGAGGTAGTGAGAAGCAGTCCTCTTCTGGATATATCTAAGGTAGAGCTGATAGTATTTTCTGACAGCTAGATATGTAGAAGGTGAGAAAAAGAAGAAATGATAATGGTGCTAAAGAGTATGGCTTAAGAAGATGGAGGAATAGAGTTACCATTTACAGAGATTAGGAAGAGTAAGGAAGAAGAAAGTCTGGATGAGAGTGGAGAGGAACCTAATTGTGGACATGTTAGGTATGATACACGTATCAGACATTCAGCATTTGGATCTTTAAATGTGGAGTTCAGGAGAGAGGTTCATACTGGAGATATAAATTTGGTAGTTACCAGCATATGTGTGTAGTTAAAGCCATGAAACTGAGAAACAGTGCAGGAACTGCCCTGGGTCACCCAGTGTTTGGAAGTCAGGGCAATGAAGAGATATTTGCACGAAAGACTGATATAAGTGGTCATGGTAACTGAAGGCAGCTGGGAAAGTGTGGCGACTCATAACACTAGGGAGGAGTGTGACTGACTGGGTCAATTCTACTGATAGGTCCGGTAAGATGAGGACTGAGAACTGTCAGATTTGCAACATGGAGGTCATTGGTGACGCTCAAGACAGTTTTGGTAGAATGGTGAGAATCAAGCCTGACTGAAATGGGATCAAGATAGATTGAACAGAAAGACCGAAAAATTGTGTAAAAGGAAATGGAAATGAGATGGATTGGTAACTAGGGGGAATGGGAGTTAAATAATTAAGTAAAGGAAGGGGGAAATCCATAATGCAGGGGAGAAAAGGGACAACTGCTATAGCAATATCCTTGAGTAGGGGAAAGGAAATAGAATCTAAGAACATAAGTACAAGAGTAAGCTTTAGATTAGATTTGTGCAGTTCACCCAACGAGGAAGAAGAGAAGGCAGGATGTAAGGTGCAGGTGGTTGGGTAGATGTGATGATGGGTGCTTGTGGAAGTTCTCTTTTGGGTATTTTTATCAGTGAAAAAGGAAACAAGGTCATCAGGTGAAAAGGAGAATAGGAGAAGAGGAACTGGAAGTTTATAGAGAAATAGGTTCTAAATATTATCCTAGGAATTAATTGTCCAAATTGCCAGAACACATTAGAGCCCCCCTGAGATTAGTAATCAAAATAGTTAAAGTAAGACTAGTGAGGATGGCTAGGTACTTTTCTCCAGCTGTGTTTAGCTGGGCAGCTACAGGCATGGAAGAGACAGACTACGTCTTTGGGATTTAGATAGCTAAGGGCAGCGAAGCAAGAAGGAGGAATAAGAGAGGGGGATACATGGGTGATTTTAATGATAGCGCAGAGGCTATTGACATTGAGTAAGGAAATGTCCAGGTGGAGTTAAAAATTTGTTGGTGGGAGTGGGGACTGGTGGAGAATGGGATGCTTAAAATCAAGATCATGGAGGGAAACAGTTACTGCTAATGACTAAGTCCACAATATGACCATGGGAGGACATGGCTGAAGTCGTGTGGGAAACAAGATCACTGAATGAGAGGAAGTTAAGGAAGTGAGAAATCAGGGTACTGGAAGGACCCCAAGGTGGCCATAAAATCACCAAGAATTAGGACACATTAGTCTTGGAGAGGAGGACAGTGAGCCAGGAGCTAAATCTTCAAGAAATGAGAGTGATGTGGGAATCAGTAAGTGACTACAACAAGGAAGAATATTTTTACTTTCAAGATTTAAAAAAATTGTTTTTTATCGATAATAATTATTAATGCTTAGTTGCACGTCAACTGTTTTACAATACTTCACAGTCTTGTTATATTTCTTCCATTCTAACTCCAATGTCCTATTTTCTTTTGCCATCATTGTGAAAAATGTACAAGAGATCCTGTCATTTTTACCAATTTCCTAAATTTTAAAGCACCATTTCCCCAAAAATGTTTCATGGAGCACCAGTCTTATGGCATATTTGCTGACACTGGGGTTATATTGAGAAATATGTTTGAGAAACACCATAGACCATAGGCTCTCTTAGATAATCAGTTGTTGGAAATAAGTCTAATTTTAACTCAGTTTTTTCCCCCGAATTTACATGACCATAGGTCCCTTTCCCATATAACATCAGTTAACATCCAAAGGAATGAGTATTCTAAGGCATATACTTTGGGGAAGTCTGTATTAGAGGTGTCTTCCTAGTGGCCTCAAAATAGGTGAAACAAAACCTGATTTGATTCAAACCGATTTAGACACTGTCAGAGAATGCAAATCCCCCAAATGCTACTTTGTAACAATATTATCCTCCATTGCTAACATGATGAAAAACAAAGCCATCTTCAGACAATATTTCTCAAAGATGTCCTTAAAATTAGTTTAGCATATTTCAGTTCTTCATCAAAATGACAACATAGATAAATCAAATAGTGACTGCACATTATGGTTCATAACCTTATTTTTTCCATACTGGCAACACAGTCTCTTTTCTAAGAAAGTGGCCGAGTAAAACCCACTTAATAATGTAATATGTTTTCAGTTATATAGAGAATAATTTATTTTCTCGGGTTAAAAATGTTTGTCCCAATTTTCCTACTTCAAATGTTTGCATTTCATGGAATTAAAAAAAAAAAAAACTCTACCCATTATTAAAACAGGAGTTCTAATTTTTTTTCAATATACAACAAAGAAAAAGTTACAAAATAGCAAGATAGCTACTTCAAATGATAAAATGGGAATACAGTTAAATTCTCCCAGCCTGGAATCCTGCCCTTATTTCATCTAATTGCCAGATTTTCACATGTAAATGAAGCAGAATTCATTTTATCTCACTAGTCAAACCACTTACACCAGTGGCTTTCTCCCAGGGTGTTGTGTCCCTCTTATCAGCCACCAAGATGTTCTGTGTGAAGACTGTGATGTCCAACAGGATGGATGTATATACAACCTCAGCTCCACAGATGGCACTTTACTCCTGCTAATCATAACCCTGGTAGGAAGTCACTCCACAGAAACAGCTGGCATTAGCCTAAGATGTGTAATTCAAACTTCCTCAAAGTAACTATCACCTAATGGTATCAGAGAAAGTGAAACAGACCTTAAAATAATGTAAGAACCAAATAATAGAGTTTTGCTCCAATTTTTGCTCCAGGTGCTCTAGAAAAGCACTCTTATGTAATTAGAAAATACAAAATGTTGGGGGTGGAGAATAAAAAAAATTAAAATGTCAACTTACAAAACCAATGAGGATTTATCAACAAGGCAGAAACCTAAAAAACAAAAACAAAAAAAATATTAAAAATCATTTAATAGTTTTATATAATAGTTGCACATGCATTTTTTAATTTTACTGCAATAACTGTAGATTCATACATGATTTTGAGAGAGATCTTGAGTACCCTTTGCTCAGTTTCCCCCAATGATAACTTTTCACAAAACTAAAGTAGAATATCACAATAAATATATTTATATTACTACAATCCACTGGTCTTTTCATATTTCCCAGTTTCATTATGCTTATTTGTGTATGCATTTAGTTCTACAGAACTTTATTACCTGTAGGTTCACATATCTACCACCATAGTCAAGATACCAAACAGTTCCATCACTACAAGGATCCCTCAATGTTGCCTTTTTATAAGCACACCCACTGCCCTCCCCACAACCCCCTTCTGTCCCTAACCTCTTATATATCTATTTTTTTTTTTTAAGATTTTATTTATTTGACAGAGAGAGACACAGCGAGAGAGGGAACACAAGCAGAGGGAGTGGGAGAGGGAGAAGCAGGCTTCCTGCCGAGCAGGGAGCCCGATGCAGGGCTTGATCCCAGGACCCCAGGATCACGACCTGAGCCAAAGGCAGACGCCTAATGACTGAGCCACCCAGGCGCCCTTATATATCTATTTTTAACATTAAAACAGCAACATCCATTTGTGAGCGATAAGTATTTTACTCACTGGGCATAAAAGACTACCACCTAGTATATGTCAAATCATGAATAAAAAATTCCATTTTTCTGCATTAAAGAATACATTTTAATTAAAGGGAAAAAGTCTGGAGAGAATTTCTTTTACTCATTGTTATCATAACAAACTATTCACTTCAAAAGTCAAAAGGTGAAAGGTAAGCTAACAGTATTGCCTGAATCAGATTCCATACTTTCAAACATATATTTTAAAAGACTTCATTCTTTTAGAGCAGTTTTAGGTTTATAGCAAAATTGAGGGGAAGATGTTTTTAGTTTCAAATTCCATTTGTTCAACAACTGGTATATAGGAAAGCAACTGACTGTCGTATATTAGCCTTATATCCTGCAACCTTGCTATTAATTACTTATTAGTTCCAGGTTTTTTGTCTGTCAATTCTTTTGGTTTTTCTACACAAGTAATCATATCATGTGAACAAAGATAGTTTTATTTCTTTCTTCCCAATCTGTATATCTTTTATTTCCTTGTCTTATTGCATTAGCTAGGAATTCCAGGACGTTGTTGAAAAGAAACAATGAGAGACCATCTTGCCTCATTTCTGATCGTAATGGAAAAGCTTTTACTTTCTCACCATAAAGTATGATGTTAACTGTAGGCTTTTGTAGATATTCTTTATCAAGTTGAGGAAGTTCCCCTCTATTTCTAGTTTACTGATTTTTTTTTTTTTATCATGAATGGGTGTTGGATCATATCGAACACTTTTTCTGCATCTGTTGGTACAATCAACTGATTTTTCATCTTTAGCCTGTTGATGTGATAGATTACACTGATTTTTTTTGAATGTTGAACCAACTTTGCATGTTTGTGATAATCCCCTTTGGTCATCATGTAGAATTCTTTCTATAGATTGTTAGATTTGATTTGCTAATATTTCATGAGGATTTTTGAATCTATACTCATGAGGGATACTGATTTGTAGGGTTTTTTTTAATGTCCTGGTCTGGTTTTGGTATTAGGGTAATGCTGGCCTCACCAAATAAGTTAGGAAGTATTCCCTCTGCTTCTATCCTCTGAAAGTGATTATGAAGAACTGGCATAATTTTTTCCTTAAATGTTTGGCAGAATTCACCAGTAAACCCACCTGGGCATGGTGCTTTCTGTTTTGAAAGGCAATTAATTATTTGACATCTTTAATAGATATAGGCATGGGCACTGAATTATTCATAGTATTCTATTATTATTTAAACATCCAAAGGACATGAAATGATATCTCTTTTGTGATATTAATAATTTGTATCCTTCTTTTCTTAGCTTCCCTAGAGATTTATCAATTTTATTGATCTTTCCAAAGAACCAGCTTTTGATTTCATTACTTTTCTTGGATATCTTATTTTCAATTTCATTGATTTGTTTTTTGTTTTTTTTAAGATTTTATTCTTAAGTAATCTCTACACCAAACATGGGGCTGGAACCCATGATCCCGAGATCAAGAGTCTCATACTCTGCCAACTGAGCCAGCTAGGTACCCCGATTTCTGCTCTAATTCTTATTACATCTTTTCTTCTGCTTACTTTCAGATTTAGGGTTTTTTGTTGTTTTTTTTTTTCTAGTTTCCTAAGGTAGAAATTTAGATTACTAATTTCAGGGCTTTCTTCTTTTCTACTATTTGCATTCAATGCTCTATATTTTCCTCTAAGCATCACTTTCTCTGCATCTGACATTTTGATAAGTCATGTTTTCATTTTGTTCAAAATAGTTTAAAATTTCTCTTGATATACTTTTTTGACCTTTTATAAAGTGTGTTGTTTAACCTCTGTATTTTGAAATTTCTTACTTGTCTTTACATTACTGATCTCCAAGTTAAATTCTACTGTGGCCTGAGAGCAAACAACATATGATCTTTATTTTTTTAAACTTGTGTTTTAAGGCCCAGAATGTCATCTATCTTGGTGAATGTTCCATGTGAGCTTGAGAAGAATATATATTCTATTGTTGTTGGATAAAGTAATCTGAAGATGTCAATTGCATCTAGTTGATTGATGGGATATTATGTTCAACTAGGTCTTTATTGATTTTCTACCTACAGGGTCTATCCATTTTTGAGAGAGTATATAATATCTTTCTAACCAGAAACCTCTAAGCTCTAAGAGCTTACCATGGCATAATCTAGGTATTTTATATATATTATCTCATTTAATCTTCGTAACAACCCTACAAGGGATGCACCATATTATCCCTTTTTGGCCCATGAGAAAACTCAGACACCAAACATTTTAGTAAGTTGCCCAGGATCACACAATTAGCAAATGACTGATCCTGACACCTGGGTCCAGGCTTTTAACATCTAGGCTATATGACCTCTCAAAGAAACCTAGGATGATGAAATCAAGTTATTTTGTGTTACCATTAATTTCTATGACAAACAGTGAAAATTTTCCAAGTCTTGGTAAGTAATAGTAATTACTCCTAAGTGCTAATGTCCCTTTTACTTACGGTTGCTAAACACAGTAACCTTGGCAGATACAGTATAAGCACAATACTTGTATGGTTATTCTGTGGTTCTTCATTCTAAAACATTCCACAAAACTGACTGAATTTTTTTCATGTTTCTTTGCATGTTACCACAGGTATAACATTTATGTTCATGTTCACTGTCTTCTTAATTTTTAAATTTTTAATAGAGACTATATCTGTACAACTAGGTTTGTAAATAACTACAGAGGAACATGCAAGAAATGCCTTTAATGAGCATAATCATGAGCACAAAGACAATGGCAGGTAGGCTCTACTTCACCAGAGTTTCTGGTTTTCAGGAACCTGGACTCTGACATGGGAAGGGAATGAAGACCTTCACTGGAAGGTAGGACCCATCATCAGAGAATATTATGAGCACTTTCCTTTAAACTTCGTTTACCTACCAGGAAGATGATATAACTTATTAACCTACATTAAAGTTTTTAAAATCCTAGGATGTAAAAAACCAACAATGCCATTCTTAGTTCATGTAACAAAGTACCACAAACTTGATGGCTTAAATGATAAACATTTATTTCTCCCAGTTCTGGAGGCTGGAAGTCCAAGATCATGGTGCCAGCATGGATGGGTTCTGGGGAAAATTCTTCTCAGGGTTTTAGACTGCCAACTTCTCACATGGTGGAAAAAGAGCTGGCTAACTCTTTTCACATGGACACTGATTTCATTCATGAAGGCTCCACCCTCATGATCTACTTACCTCCCAGAGGCCCTACCTTCAAATATCATCACACTGGGGGTTAAGATTTCAACATATGTATTTAGGGGGACATATTCAGTCAATTGCAATGACCTTATACAGAGATGAAGATAATACAGTCATCTCTGAAAAACCTCTCTCTCTACAAAATTTCACACCTAAGGGAAAAAATAGGGATAGACTACTAAAAACCTATGCAATTTTGTAATCAGAGAGCTAGACAAATAAAAATGGTATCTTGCAGATAATTTGGACAGCCCAGGCAGGCATCTGTGTGACTGGAGAATGCCTCAGGGATATTAGCCATGCACAAAAACAGAGTGGAAAAGCTACTGCAGTAGAAATGGAGATGGAGGGTTCAGAGATGGGAGTCTCACAGCTAAGGAGAGTGACTTCACTCTTAACTCCATCAACTCCAACTCAGTTGAATTCTAAAGCCTGCCCACAACTCTGGAACACTTCTCCACTCCTGTTATTTCCTGCTTTCTCCCCGATCTTCCAGTTGGTGTCCTCACTCCCAACACTTGTACATACACCTATGTCTCTGTAAACATCCCCACGTTATACTCCACTGAGGGGGAAAAAAAAATTTAAAAAGCTATTGGATACAGCATTTCATCTCTTCAATGCTAACCCTACGAAATTCCTTTCCTAGCACCAACCAACCCCACTTCTCCATTCAAAGTCTCCTCTACATTATCATGTTCTCCCTTTCTACTAGAAATACTTCTCCCCTACATACAACCACGATCTGTTATTTCCCAATCTTTAACAAACAAAACCTTCATTAACCTTGCAATGCCCTCTAGCTCCCACTATATTCCCAGACTACCTTTCTCAAACTTCTGAAAAAGATTGAAAATGTAGATAATCCCCATTTCCTCACCTATTCACTTTCCAACCCATTCCCCTGGCTCTTATCTCCACCACTCTATCAAAAGATCCTTATCAAGGTCATCAAAGCAATTCTTATTATCCTCATTTTAAAAATCAGGGCACTGAAGCTCAAGAGAGATTACTAGGTTGAGATAGTAAAGACATACCTTCCCTTAGAGATAAGCAAGAGCCCAGGGCTGCCCCAAAGCTTTCTTTTCAGGATATTAGACTAAGAACTTCATCTTCCAGGGACCCCACCTCTTTCTTCCCTTAGGTCATCTTCCCTGCATTAAATCTCAGACTTACTCCCCAAAATAACTCATTGTTTTTCATCATTTTTCATTGAGAAAGAATTTTGCTTGAGCTATGAATATTTTCTGTAGACCACTTAGTGTATATTATTTTATTTAATTCAATATAGATGGTTTTATTCCCTTTGTACAAATAAGAAAACTGTGAAACAGAAAACTTTCCCAATATCAGACATTTGAAGTATCAGAGCCAGCATTTGACCTGATCACCTGGATTCTACAACCTAGGCTGCCTGCCATCATGATGGTTAGATCTCACAGCTTCTCAGATGTTCCTTTTACATGGTAACAAGGTAAGAACATCACTTAGAAGTGTAACACAATCCCAACACTTCCATAAGATCAGAAAACGTAGAGTTGATACAAATTTGCTATAAGCAAACATAAGAAACTAATTTATATATCATAATGGGACTTTGTAATGATAATTACAGTTGTCAAGACAGGACACTCAACTTTGGTGACTAGAGCATTTTCCCTCCCCAGCTCTATCTAGGAAGCTAAATTAGTAAGCATGAGGGATGATACAGATTTGTGTGCTCACCCATATCATATTCTTTTTTTAAGCACACAGACATTACACTTGCTCAGTATTGCTCTTAAACCTGGATAGGAGGGGTTCATAGCAAATCCTTCCCTCTAGAGTAAGAAGGTCAAGGGTCTAAGGGGACTACCCACCCATGCCCAGACTCCCCTCCTAGATCATGCTGCAGATTCCTGGAACCATAGGGTTCCTTGTCTAAAGAACTTCAAGCCTGCTAGTAGGGACTGTGTAGCCCTCTTTCCCAGACCTAGGTTTATGAAGACGGATTTGCCACTGTATATGCAGCTCTAGGTCCAAGAGGTAGCCAAGGGTGGCTATTTGCAAGGGGTGGACACAACTTAAATGTGTGCCCTCTGTGGTGCAGAATTGGTCCTGGAACATGAAGAGAAGGGAAGATGGGCCAGCCTTCCTATGCTGCCATATTCTAGAGATGCAGAAACCTCAAGACTCCAAAAATTCCGCAAACATAGTTTTCCAGGTCATATAAGATAAATTTGCCCAAGAATGATAAATTAACTGTAAAATATATACTCTATTAGCTTAACTTATAACTTTTAGCTATTCAGATATATGATACAATTGCTTCTGTTCATATTTCTGCTTTAACTTCTTACAGCTAGGCACAGCCATGTGACTAACTAGACTAGTTCTAGGCTGCTAATAAATAATTACTGGTACAAGACCATTTAACATTCTCTTTCCCTTCCATGGCAATCAAGGTCAAGTATAACAGAAAGTATTCAAGATGGAGTGCATCCATAGGCCTGAGACTGAGTGTGTGGGGCAGTTTCCCAGAAATCCACAATGGATGTTTAGTGTGAGAAAAAATAAACTGTTCTTTCACTAAAGCCACTGGGGTTTGGGGATGGCTTGTCAGCACAGCATAACTTTAGCCCATCCTGACTACACAGAAATTGGTACCAGAAGTAGGATGCTTCTCTAGCAAAAACTAAAAATATATTTAGTGGTCAGGAAGCAGCGAAGAAACAGATCTTAAGGGCTAGGATGATAGGTATTTTATACTGTGACAAAAAATTTGATAAATCATTTGTTTCTGGTACCTTAGGAGGCAGATTACCTACCTAATAAACTTGCAGCTCTAGAAGAGGTAAGAAAACAAAACATTTGAAATGTGCATTGGTTATTTTTGGCTGCATTTGGGAAGGTATTCAAGAAAGGGATGAGTGAAGAACTATCCAGTTTTCAATAAGAAGTGAAGAGGAACACAGAGATTCCAGACATTTCTGATTTGCAATGTTACCTGAACTAAACTTCTCAACTCCCATACTAATAGAGACATTAAATGAGGGTCATAGACCCAGGAAAACCCTTTTTTAAAAAAATTAAATTGCTTCAGGGCAAGGATAGATAACATAACTATTAAATCATTTTTTTTCGATAAGATGAGTTAAAAGATCAGATTAAGGGTACAGTTTTCCAATAGAAGCCAGTCAGTCCCCAAATAACTTTCTTTTGGTCTAGAAAGAACTATACAGGTAAGAAAGCAAATCAATGCAGCAGACCTGAGAATGAAGTCTCAAAACAAAGGGGGAAAAAAAAAAAAAAGAATAAGAAAAAGAAATGTGCTCACCAGCACAGAGAATTAATCAGAAACAAACAGAAATTAAATCTTCCAAGGGTGCCTGGGTGGCTCAGTCATTAAGCATCTGCCTTTGGCTCGGGTCATGGTCCCAGGGTCCTGGGATCGAGCCCCACATCGGGCTCCTTGCTCAGCGGGGAAGCCTGCTTCTCCCTCTCCCTCTCCCTGTGCTTGTGTTCCCTCTCTCACTGTCTCTGTCAAATAAAATCTTAAAAAAAAAAAAATTAAATCTTCTAGATTTTGGAGGAATTGCACTGCCAAAGAGAACCAGTCTATCAGCTTAAGTCTAAAAATGACCCTTTGGCTCCTCCTATATGGAAGCAGTGGGAAGAAAGGGCTGCTCAGTTCCAAGTGGAGCAAATTTTCTACTCTCCATTTCATAAGGAACTAAGGAAAATAAAAGGAGAACTCCCCAGAGGGAAGAACCAGAGCCTCTGAAAACAATAAACAAGAAGGTAGAATCAAGCCCCAATCAAAAAACGTTTTGTTCCCCCAAGGTGTCCCAATATCTGTCGTGAAGGATTTCAGAACTGCTATGGACCAGTGACTCCAGTGTGTCTATGTTCCTCTTTTCTGGAAGGGATAGTTTTACTACATTTAACTACCTTGTTTTATCATTATATGTTAGGTATATATAAGTGAGGTGTGTGCACACACACATGTACAGATGGAAAGCCATGTGAGGAACAGCAAGAAGGCGGCCATCTGCAAGCCAGGAAGAGAGGCCTCCTCAGAAACTGAATTTGCTGGCACTTGGACTTGGACTTCTAGTTCTCAGAATTGTGAGAAAATAAATTTCTGTTGTTTAAGCTACCCAAGCCGTGGTAATTCTGTTATGGCAGTCTAGACAGAATAATACAGATTTGGTACTGTGAATTGGAATGCTGAGTAACAATGTGGAAGTGGCTTTGGAACAGAGTAGAAGCTGGAAGGGTTTTGAGGTGCATTCTAGAAAAAACCAAGACAGCCTTGAAGAAATACAACGTTAAAGGGGATTGTGGTGAGAACTCAGATGTAAATGAAGAACATCCTCTTGGAAATAGAGGAAAGATGATCCTTCTTATAAAGTGGCAAAGAATTTGGCTGAATTGTATTGTAGTGTTTAGTGGAAGAGCTTGCAAATGATGAAATGTTAAGCTTGCAAGTGGATGTTTAGGTGAAGAGATTTCTAATCAAAGTGTTGAGGGTGTAGCCTGGCTTCTCCTTATAAGACCTTCTCCCTCTTGCTTGAATAGAATGCAAGAAGAGAGAGATAAATTGAATCATTAAGGAAAAAAGGAGAGAGAGAACTTGAAGATTTGGAAAAATTCTCAGTCTATCCATATTGCAAAAAATGAGAGAGCATGTCCTGGGTTTACCAAGGGTGTGGCTGGACAATGAATCCATGAGGAGATTACCCCTGGAGTTACTATTCAGCCAAATCAGCAGAAGCTAGGAACAGAAATGGGATTATACCAGCAGAGACTCTGACCGTTTGGACCAAACAGAACAGTCAGGATGAAATAAAGGAAGGCTTTGGACTTCTGAGATTGAATAGGGCTAGACATAGAACTATTTGGCTGCAAAGATGCTTTATTCCTCATGAAAAGGAAAGAATGACCCCAAGGCAATTCAGACATCCTCACTTCCACTCCCACTACAGCCCCAAAGGGCAAGGCTGTTTCCTCCTTGGTTTAAGAGGGTGGGGCTCCATCCTTGGTTTCAGTGGGTCAGGCTGTCCCCACCCAGTGCCTCAGGGGTGGGGCCATTGCCTAGGGCTATGGGGCCAGAGGGCAGATTGTGAAGCCAAAGAGGATTATTCTTGAGCTTTAAAATCAAATGGAGTTTGCCTTGCTAGATGTTGGCCTTGTTTGGGACCCACCAATCCCTTTCTTCTATCCTACTCTGTCCCACCACTGTATTTTGGAACCCCCTCATCTGTTCAGTTTCACAGGTTCACTGTGGGAGAGGAATTTTGCTTCAAGATGAATCTTACCTCAAGTCTCATCCATACCTGATTTAGATGATATTTTTAGGCTCCACACCCAATGTGAGGCTCAAACTCATGACCCTGAGATCAAGAGTCACATGCTCTACTGACTGAACCAGCCAGGCACCCCAGATGATATTTAGATAAGGCTTTGGACTGTAGACTTATGAGTTGATGCTAGAATGGGTGAAGACTCTTGGAGCTATTGGGATAGAATGAATGTATTTTGCATGCAAGAAGGACATGAATTTAGGGGGCTAGAGAGCAGAATGTCAGAGATCAAATGGTATCCCTCCAAAATTCTTATGCTGAAGCCCTAACCTCCAACATGATTATATTTGGTGACAGGGCCTTTAAAGAAGAGGTAACTAAGATTGAATGAGATAAGGGTGGGACTTGTGTCCTTACAAGAAGAGGAAGAGACATCAGAGACTATTCTCTCCCCACACATGCACAGAGGAGAGGACGGACACAGCAAGAAGGTGGCTGTCTATAAGCCAGGAAAAGAAGTTTAGAAACAGACCCACACGGATGGAAACCAGATTTTCACCACTGCAACTCAAAGACAGAAAGGAAATTCTTTTCAAAAAAAAAATGATTCTAGAACAACTGGATTCCTACAGTGGAAAAAAAAAAAAGTAACCTAGATTCTTATTTCACATCATACAAAAAAGTATTGTGATAAATCCTAGAAGGGAACACAGACCTGTGAAATGAAAATGAAGCTCTTCATGATTGTGGAATGGGCAAAGATTTCTTAAACAGGACACAAAACATGGTATTCAAAAAATTGATAAACTGGATTTAGGAAATTGTGTTTATCAAAAGACATCATTAAAAGTGAAAACAAGGGCACCTGGGTGGCTCAGTTGGTTGGGTGACTGCCTTCGGCTCGGGTTGTGATCCCGGAGTCCTGGGATCAAGTCCCGCATCGGGCTTCCTGCTCAGTGGGGAGGCCGCTTCTCCCTCTGACCCTATCCCCTCTTGTGCTCTCTCACTCTTTCTCAAATAAATAAAATAAAAAATCTTTTAAAAAAGTGAAATCAAAAAAGTCACAGGCTGAGAAGCTATTTGCAATACACACATCCAACAAAGGACTCTAATTTAAAATATAAAGAATTCCTACAAATCAATAAGATGACAAACAACCCAATAAAAATATGCAAAAGACTTGAATAAGTACTGCATAAAACATATGAAAGAGTGCTCAACATTAATAATGAAGGAATGGAAAAGAAAACTATGAGCTACCAGCTCACATCCACCAGAGGGCTTAAAATGAAAAAGAATAGTAAGATCAAGTGCTGGTGAAAATGTGAACTACATCTCCCACTGCTGGTGGGAGGGTACTCTTACTCATTCACTGGTGGTTACCTGGCAGAATTTACTAAGATTAATACATGGCTACCCCGGGACTTTAAAATTCTAGTCTGACATACAAGTAAAATACTGCAAATGTCACTAAAAGATCTGTGTAGGACTATTCATAGGAGCTTTGGGTTTTGTGTGTGTGTGTGTGTTTTTTTTTTATTTCAGTAAGGTAAAATTTTATTTTGATAAAAGTTATTTCCAAAGTTATTTCCAAGAGAAATGGATCAAAGTTATTTCCAAGAGAAATGGATCAAATATCCCAATTTGTTGCACTGATTGCAGAAAATGTTCACAACCACTTCACAGAAATTGTAGTTTCTCTTAAGTTAACAGAATATTTAGGATAGACATGTCATGCCTAAATAGTTCAACCTGTAAGCATGAAGGATTAACAGAGAGACAAAGATGGAGCTGTGGAGTATTTTATTGAAACGTGGCACTCTCATGGCCCAGTCACCTCCCTCGCCTGCCAAGGTGCTGCTGGGAGCCGGGAAAGGCCAACGACATGGGTGAGCTCAGATCCAACAGCCTCAGAGGTACAGGACTCTGGACTGAGACACTGGTTATCAAAGCAAGAACCCAGTTGAGGAGAATCTTAAATATTTAAGTGATAAAAAAGGGTTTTAAGAAATGAAAAGTATGTACGACAAGAAGTAGGTTCTGAATAGAAGTGCTGGCAGCCCCTGCTCCTTGGAGCCCCTCCTGACTGATGGGCTTTGCTGATGAGCCTTGAGGGGCTCACATGGCCAACTGTGGTCACAACCTAAGACCCTCACGTGGACTGGCCATGGTCCCTGCAGACGGCATCAGTGAGGTCTCCTCCTCGTACATAAGGCAGAAAACCATGAGAGAGAAATCAGTGACCTGCTCAAGACAATTCCCTTTTCCATCCTGGGCAGGAAGTACGAACTGAAAGGCCACATTTTAGATACTTCAGATATTCGTCCTTTTTCACTCTCCTCCTGGAAAAATGCAATGTAACCACAGCACAGCCTGTGGAGGGAACACAGGGAAGGAGCTGTGTCTTCGGCAACACCCGCAGGAGCCAGGCTGGGGGCTGAGGAGAGCGGGTCCTTCAGGCAGCCCTGGGGCTGGGAGATCTTGTCCAGAGACATGAACCCCATGTCCCCGAGGGTCCTTAGCACCACTCAGCCATCAGGCCAGACCAGCAGGGGGGTGATGCGGCCACTGTTGAGAGAGAGACAGAGCCAGCCTTCGGGAGGGAACTGCCGCACCCTGCACATGATGTAGCGGATGACGCCGGCAAGGCAAATGAAGGTCTCCCAACTGCCCTCCTGCCGCTTGGCATCTGCCCAGTGGATATAGTTCTGGACGGCGGCCTCGATCCAGGCTCCATCCTCATAAACACAGCCTCCAGCTTCTTATGGGGCATGGGTGGGTCAGGTTCGATGAGGGTGCCTTCCCTTAGCAGGTCTGTGCTGACCTTGCAGATGCCTCACAGGTGTTTGCTGCTGATATCAGTGGTTTCTATTGCACAGCTCATGGAGGAATGGACAATTAACTAATCAGGTTCAGATTAGTTAAGACTACCTGTTCCACTGGACTATTTTATTAAACTTCCACCCCAAGCTTGCAAGTCAGAGCCCAGTTAGTTCAGCCTGCTCATGACCCAAGAGCTTCAGAGTGGGTCATTCTCCAGGGAGGCATCCACGTGGTTCTGGGAGTGCCTGATGAGAAAGATGCATCACCTGGCCTTGGCCTCATAGGGGTCCAGCCTGCATGCCAGTTCCTCTTCTCCAGAGTCCAGGTTCCTCTTCTGTAGGCTGACCAGGGACTGTGGTTCTTGCCTGTCCCAGTTGGGGTCACAGATGCCTAACCCGTGGCACATGGCCCCCATCCACGCTGCCGCCCTGAGCGGGCGCAGCTCTGTGTCCCCACCCACACAGGGCTTCCCCAACGCCACTGCCAAGAAGAGCACGGGGGCCGGGGGCTGATCCCCTTGCCAGGGCACAGGCCACCAGCTGCCACACCTGTCGGAATGTCATGACCACCTGACCTGCACCAGCCATTCACCCATAGCAGCTTTATTTGTAATAGCCCAAATTAGAAAGAACCCAAACATCTGTTAACAGTGTGGATAAACTGTGGTATGTTGATACAATGGAATACTACAGAAAAAAGAATGAGAAAAAGTATATACACATGCATTAATATGGATGAATTTCAAAAAACTATGCTGAAAGAAGTCAGACAAAGGAACACATATTATTTGGCTACCCTTAAAGTCCAACAATAGACACAACTAATCTGTAGGGATGGACTCTAGGGGAGATACTCGCTGGGAGGTGCATGAAAATTTTCTCTTTCTGGATGGATGGAATTGTCTTTCTTGATCTGGATGTACATATATAAAAATTCATCAAGCTATATATTTAAGATTGGCACATTTTATATGTTTTTTCCCCACGTATTCTATACCTCAGTAGAAAAAGTACTTCATAAAAGATACGCAGACTATTTTTACCTTATCAGTTGTTTAGTAAAGGTTATTAGGTAAAAGCAAAATTATCTACTTAAAAACAAAACAAAGACCAAGCAAACTCTGCTTATGTCTGTTTCACTGACCCCAAGCTAAGTCAAAATTAGACTATTCAAACCTTATCCATTAGTATGGCAAATCTGAAAAAGAGTAGGAGTACATCAGTCAGTCCACAGCAGTTAAGCTTGTTACTCAAGACTCCACGGAGCATACTGGCAATGTATGTGAAGCAATTTTAATGGTGTGTTTTACCATAAATACACCTATTTAATAATTTTAACTATTTATTTTTAGTACCAAGGCAGTATGGCATAAAAGAAATAGCAAGAGCTTTTGAATCAGACAAACCAGTTTTGCCACTTACTAACTATACAGTATTGGGCAAGTTTCTTAATCTCTTTGATACTGAGTTTCTTCACAATTTAAAGCAGAGACAATAATACTTACTTTGCAAAACTGTAGCACAATTATAGTAGGTATTTAAGAGCGGTAGCTATTTAGCAATAGCTCTTTGTATGCAAAGTATCACGGTAGGTACTGGAACCCTATCTCTAAGAACCTGACCAACTGGAAATGACATTTAGATATAAAGATTGGTGATGAAAGGTAAGAATTTAACAAGGGCTATAGATTACAAATTATAGGGTTCCTATCCAGCTAGGAGGATTGTGGAGTGAGTATTCTCTGAACAAAGCCTGGAAAAGTTTTGGAAAATCCACTTAAGGCAGAGGAAACGGCATGAATTAAAGTTTAGCCCCAAAAACAGTGCAGTGACTTCAGGTTCAGATTTGTTAAGACTAACTGTGCCACTGGACTAATTCTAAGAGTAAGACTACAAGGCTAGTAGAACAAGCTGGGACTAGATAGAAAAGGACCAGTCAGGACTAAGAAGTCAAGGACCTGTTTTCTCAAGTCCTGGGATATCACCGAGGGGTTCTTTTCAGGAACTGACTCCAGTGATCACTCTACACAAAAGTAGGGAAGGAAAATCTCAATACAGGGAAATATAGGATAATAAGGGCCTAACCCAACATGCTGAATGAAAAAAGAAAAAACCAGGAAAAATATTAGAGTTCAATTTTATCAACTTTAAAAAAATGAACAGACATGGAGTTTCCCTGATTATTCAAGTGGGCCTGCCTTCAACTTTTTAAAAATGACTGACCAGTTCATAAGCTCAAGAGCAAAGAAGTATCCAAAAGCAGCAAAACATATTGCCAGGCACATCAAAAGCACTCAGTATATACTGCTAACGAGTCCTTTTTAATATTCCAAATACTGAAACCTCTACAATAATATAATGTTCATGGTGGAACATGCAGAAAAGCTAAATTCATTTTTTCCTTTCTATTGATTTTTTTTTTTTTACAATACATGCCAAGTTTTGGATTTGCTCAAATTCAATATTTTAAAAGATTCATTTGCAAGAGCTATCTTACCAAAAGACTCAGATACAAATCACTTTAAAAAGTTGGGAATATTGCCACTTCAGTTGCTAAGCTTTGTTTAATTTTTTTTTTTTTTTTTTTTTTAGGAATCTATCAGTATGTTTTTTGCTATAGCGAAAAAACCCCAAAACCAAAAAACACCATTGTATGACTCATGATATTACATGAAAAAAAATTAGGAAGTTAAATTCATATCATATGAATATATGTAAGGTTCACTCAAGAGTACATAATAATTTATATAACTATTAAAATAATTAAAATGAGAAAACCTACTACACTAAGAAATAAAGAAAAAAATGAGTGCTTCCTAGGGGCTAAGCACAATGCTTAGCCCTTTCTATGTATTAGCTCATTTAATCCTCTCAACAACCTTCCATGGTAGACACTTGTTATCTATGTTTTATAGATGAGAAAATCCAAATATAGAGAATTGTCCAAGATTACACTGTATGGCAAGGAAGAGGCAGAATTAGGAATTGAACCCAGGCAGTCTGGCTCCAGAGTCAGAATTCCAGGTAATAAATGTAAAAAGAATGAAGGAAATGGAAAATCACCATTGGAATACCACAATAATAATTGTTGCAGGCAAGATCAGTTGAATGTTAAAATTAGTGGGCTAAACTTTGAGAAACAGGACATTTGTACAACCTCAAAACATCTCCCTCAGAATATTTATTAATTACCCATGGTAGTTTTAACATAAATCCACAAATAATTTGATACCTTTTCCCTTTCCTCCCTTTGAGTGTGGACTTCTAACAAAATAGAGTACAAGGAAAAAGTAGTAATGTGTTACAATGGAGAAACTGGGCAGACACCATCTAAACTACATGATTACGGTTAACATGTTGGTGGGGATATCCTGTGCCCCCAGATATGATGCAATGGAAAGAGCACAACATTCCCGTGGTATTCATCTCCCAAAGTCCATAACCTCAGTCTAATTGTGAGAATACATCGGACAAACCCAAAATGAGGGACACTGTACAAAAAAAGTGGCAATGTCTAAAAGACAAACTTTTCCACAGATTGGAGTAGACTAGAAAGTCATGACAACTAAATGCAATATGGACTACGGATTAGATTATGGAATAGAAAAAGGACACTAGTGGAAAAACTGGGGAAATCTGAATGAAGTCTGTCATTTAGTTAATAGTATTGTGCCAAGGTTTCTTAACTTTATTAATGTAGCATGGTTATGTTAGATGTTAACATTAGAGGCAGCTGGGTGAAGGGTGTATAGCAACACTCTATACTATCTTTACAAATCTTTGGTAATTCAAATATCATTTTATAATTAAAATTTTTTAAAAATTCAATATCCATTTGTGAAAACAAATGTCAATAAGCCAGGAATAGAAGTCTCCTCAATCTGGTAAAGGGCATCTATAAAAAAATACAATAAACATCATTCTTAATAGTGAAATACTGAGGTATTCTCTTTTAAGATCAGGAGAAAGCAAAGATGTCTATTTTAATGCTTCTGTTAAATACTGTTCTGGTGTTCCCAACCAGTGCAATAAGGCAGGAAAAAGAAAAAAGGAATAGAGATTAGAAAGGCAAAGTTAAACTTTTTTTTTTTTCAGATGATATTGTGCATTTTGGAAATCTCCAACAATCTACAAACTACCAGAACTAAAAAATGAATTTAGTGAAATCACAAAATACAAGCTCAATATACAAAAGTCAATTGTACTTCTATATATTAGCAAGATGGTTGGAAACAAAACTGAAAAAAAGGTACCATTTACAATAGCATCAAAAACTCAAATGCCTAGAAATAATTTTAATAATGCAGAAGTCCCCTATACTAAAAAACGAAATAATGGTGAGAGTAACTGAAGAACTTATATGACGAAGAGACACACCATGTTCATAAATTGGAAGATTCTCTTAAGATCTCCATTCTCCTAATATTGTTCTGTAGAGACAATGCAATCCCAGTCAAAAGTCTGGTAGACTTTTTAAATAGATGTTGACAAGCTGATTCCAAAATTTATATGGAAATGGACAGCACTTAAATAGCCAAAACAATCCTTAAAAATAAAAAAATTGAAGGGCTTACACTACCATATGTCAAGACTTACTATAAACTACAATAAAATATGATATTGATAGAAGAATTGGTAAGTAGTCTAAGTGGAACAGAATGGAGTCCAGAAACAGACCCAAATGTATGATCATTCATTTTCAACAAAGGGACCGCTGCAATTCAATGGAAAAAGAAAGGGCTTTTCAATAAATATGTGGAGCAGCTGAATGTCCATATGGAAAATCTTGACAACCCCCATCTCATACCACACACAAAAATCAACTAGAGATAAATCAAACACCCAAATGTGAGGACTAAACTATAGTTTCTGGAGGAAATCATAGGCAAATGTATTTAGGACCTTCAGGGTGGGCAAAAATGAGGGTGGCAAGAAAATCTGTGGGCAGAGTGCAAAAAAGCACTCTCCACCCCCACCCATAACACTAATAGATTAGACTTCACAAGAGTAAGTCTGCTCATCCAAAGGCAACATTAGGAGAATAAATACGCAAACTTTAGATAGGTAGAAAATTATCTGCAAACATGTACCTGATAAAGATTTCCTATCCAGAATATACAAGGAACTAAAATCATTAACAGAAGATAACCTGCTAAAAAAGTAGGCAAAAGATCTGAACAGCACTTCACAAAAGAAATCTGAATGGTCAAAAAATATATAAAAAGATATTCAACATTATTAATATTCACAGGAGTGCAATCAACTTACCCTAAGACCATCAATTTAGCTCCTTGGTATATATCCGTAAAACAGGAGTATATGTTTGCCAATGGCAATTTCAAGAACATTTGCAGAAACTGTATTAATAATGACCCAAACCAGAAAACAACTCAAATCAACAAGAGAATGGATAAATGAATTGTGGTCCACCCACATAATACAATACCACAGAAGAGGGTCACCAAACTTTTTCTTTGGCCAAATAGTAAACAGCTTAGGCTTTGTAGGTTATACAGTCTCTGTTTTAACTACTCAACCCTGTTGGACATGTTTATGTCCAATGAAGTTTTATATACTAAAATATGTTGTGGGCTAGCATTGGCCCACAGGTCACAGTTTACCACCCCTTGCTATAAAGCAAACAAAAAAACTACTTACACTTGCAACTTGGATGAATCTCAAAAATATCCGGTGAACAAAAGGAAACCAGTGCGCGCGTGCACGCGCACACACACACGCACACACACACACTATATGATTCCATTTATATGAAGTTCAAGAACATCTGAAAATAATTCATAGTGAGAGAAGTCAGGACAGTAGTTGACTGGGGGAGAGGAGTGACTCCACTGAGTAGAAGAGACAGGAGGGAATTTTTAAAGGGACAAAAATGTATTCTATCTTCTATCTGGGTGGTGATCACACAGACATACATCTATGTAAATTTCATTAAGCCATATACTTTATTTTTGTGCTTTTATTGTACATAAGTTATAGCTCATTTTGGAGAAAACAAAACTGGACAAAAACCAGAATCCAGACCTGAAGAAATTATCTAGAATTCAACATGAACAAAACATATATAAAAGCTGGAGTAAGAGAAATGGGTAGACTGAGCAAGTCTAACAGAAGTCTCTTCAGAGTTTTTGAAGGAAAGAATAGCAAAAAAAAAAAAAAAAAAGGAGGGAAAGCTACACAGAAAGAAAAAAGATGAAACTTTTGAGAATTGGTGAAACACCAACCTTGGAGACAGGGAACAATAAATCCAGGATAAATGAAACGTCCACACCTTGACACACTGTCATAAAACTGAGAACACAAAAGATCTTAAAGATTTTTTTTTTTTATTTGAGAGAGAGAATGAGAGACAGAGAGCACGAGAGGGGAGAGGATCAGAGGGAGAAGCAGATCCCCCCGCTGAGCAGGGAGCCCGACGTGGGACTCGATCCCGGGACTCCAGGATCATGACCTGAGCCGAAGGCAGTCGCTTAACCAACTGAGCCACCCAGGCGCCCAAGAGAAAAGATCTTAAAAGCAGGCAGAGAAAAAAAAAAGACAGATTAACAACAAATGAGTTATTTGAGCTAACTGTAACACGGGAAGCAGAAGTCAATGAAATGAGACCTCCAAAGGACTGAGAAAGAAAACGCCAGGCTGGAATTATGTGCCAAACAAAACTATCATACAAATGAGTAAAATAAAGACATTTTCAGATAGTTTGCCATCAACATTCCTTAATAAACAAGCTTCTAAAATATACTTGACAAAGGAAAAAAGATCTAAGATGCAAGAAGAAATGACAAACAAAAGTTCCATAAAAAGAAAAAAATGATGTTGAATTTATAGGAGAAAAAAACAATCAAGGTGTAATTAAAACTCTAGATGAAAAAAACATGCAATTAACTGGTGTCAAAGCAACCTAGGTTTCTTGAATTATTTGCAAGTAGAATTAATAAACTTTAGATTAAGTTGTACATGAAAATTTTAAAGAAAACTACTAAAAGAAATAAAACAATTTTCATACTAGTTAAGAGGAAAGAAAATGGAATAAGAAAAAATCCAAAAGCTGGCAAAGAGAAAACACACACACACACACCAGAATAAAAACAACCATAAAACAGAATGTTAACTTTAATCTTAAATATATCATTAATTATATTTTACGTAATTGGACTGAGAGCCCCATTAAAAGACAAATATTGTCAGAGTAGAACAGAAAAAAACAATCAGGTTTCATCTATGCGAAAGGGATATTCTAAACAAATGCTAAAAGGTGTGACTAGAGTATTCTAAAACAAAACTGAGTTTAAGGTACTAGGTATTTGGGTGGGGATAGAACATCACTGTAGAATGACAAAAAGTTCACTTTACAGATAGAGCAATTCCACCCTTGTATATATTGAACTTTCAACTTTTATAAAGCAAAGAGACAGAATTACAAGAAGAAATGAGAAAATTCCTTATTTTATTGTGATCTTTTTGTTACACCTTTCAGTAATTGATAGCTCAAAAATTGATAGCTCAAACAAACCAAAAAATTAGTAAGATTAAAAAGATTTGAACACCACAATTCTTGTGCTTAAGACGTGTGTGCGCACGCATGTGTGTGTGTATGTGTGTGTGTATTTATGTTTTTATACCTACCTTGTCCCAAAAAGTCCGTGAGTACATATTCTTCTCAATCATTCAAGGCGCAGTTGAAAAACTAACCATGAGGCCACAAAGCAATTCTCAAATTTCAAAGAATCGGTAGCATAGAGCCCTCACTTGCTGACTACAGTGCAAGTTAGAAATCAATAAAAAAGGATAACTCACAAAACCTTCCACATTTGGAACTAGAAAATACTTCTAAAATCTCATGGGGAAGGAATAAAAATCATAATGAAAAAATTTTTAATTCTTAGAACTGAAAAAAATATATGGCATAGAAAGCAACACTAAATAAAAATCCGTAGTATTTGCGGAGACAAATCTAAGACCAGAGTAAAGAGCCCAGAAATGAGCCCCAGCATATCTGGGAATATGTATAGGACAGAGGTAGGCACTGCAAATCACTGGGACGGGGCTAACTGCCACTCCACATGGGAAAAAGAAAACGAGGTCTTCTTAATCTCCCAACGTAAATTAAAAAATAGCTATCTATACATACACAAGTCAGGCAAATGAAAGAACTACATGTATAAAAAATGGAAACTTTAAAACTTTGAAAAAATTTCAAAACACATTTCCCTCATAGTAGGGAAGAATATCTTGAGTCACGAAAGCACAAAGAAAAGATTGTCTGCAGTTTACATAACCAACAAAGGATTTGTACCTTGAATAATGTTTTCCAACAGAAATTGCCGCAATGATGGAAGTGTGTTGTTATACAATATAGCACAGTAGAATATAAAATAATGGAGTATAATATAATAGCCACTAGTCATATGTGGCTACTGAGCACTTGGAATGTGGCCCAGAGCGACCGAGGAATTGAAACTGTTGAAGTAAATAAGACAGCATGTTAACATTTAAAAATCCTTCGTGAAGGTCCATGAAGGTCCGTTATGTTTTTATGTACTTTTAGTATTTACATTTTTCATAAAAGCACTGTATTCTAGCTTATATTACTATATAAACTATAATTTCACTTTCGTAAAAAATGCATTAACAGTCGCTTTCCAGAAAGCAAACACACCAAATGTCCACAATATTATCTGTGAATGACTTTTCTTCTATTTTAAAAAATTAAGATATAAAAACATATAAAGGATTTAATGAACACAGATGTATCCACCCCAGAATTTATGAAATAAAACATTACGGATATTGTGTAAATTCCCTAGGTACCTTTCCTGATCACAACTTTTCTCTTTTTAAAGAAAAGCTGGCAAATATGAATAGACTAGAGTCCTGGCTTCAGGCTTCTTCATTTCACAACACCCATATTTTAATAGGTTTGGGGGGAAACTTAATATACAGACATTACATGTATCATTTAACAAAGAGTTATAGAGCAAACACTCATGTAACCATTGCCCAGGTCAGGAGATAAAGCATGTCCAGCATCCCAAAAGTCCTCAGTATGTCTCTTCTCAATCGCAACCCCCTCCCTTCACCCCCTAGGAGAAGATCAACAGCTTGACTTTTAGGGTATCAATTTATTCACAATTTCTCTTTACTACTTTTAATGCCTATATATGCATCTCTAAACGACATCTTTATTTCACCAGGTTCTGAATTTCTCATAGAATACTGAATGATATCAGCTTCAACAACTTGGGTTTTTTTTTTTGTTTTTTTGGGTTTTTTTTTTTTTTTTTTGGCTCAACATTACTGAGACACATTTACGTTGAAACACAAAACTACTTCATTCACCACTGTTCTGGGTAGTTTCCATTTTATGAATATAATTTACCTTTCCCCTTCAGATAGACATGAAGGTTGCTTCCAGCTTTGGGGTATTACAAATAACACTGCAGTAAACCTTCTTGTACACGTCTGCTTGTGTATATGTATGAAAATTTATCTAGGGCAGTGGCTTTCAAACTTTTTTGACCATGACTCATACTAAGGAATGACGTTTTACATCATGACACACATCTGTGTATAAAACCGAGAGAAAAAAAAAGTTTCATGAAGCAAATAACCAATGACCTGAGACATATTCTGTTATTTTCTATCCTCTGCTAATTCGTGTTTTACAAATTCTGATGATTATCCACTTAGCTGATTTCACGACTCACTAAAATGGGCTTCAAACTTTGAAAAACATCGCTCTAGAGGATAAATACCTAGGAGTAGAACTGCTAGGACGTGGAACATGGACATCGGACACAGGCAACTTTTCTAGATCCTTAACTTTTAAATAAATGTTCTTATCTGAGTGCATATAAATTTACCACTCTATAATTTTAGAGCTAAAACTGTGAAACATCAGATCGTTTTATCTTTTCCTTCGGTCATAAAACAGTACTAATCACTTACCATGTGCTATGTATCCAGTGGACTCCGAGCGAGACTGATGGGTTAATACACAGGGGGGTGGGGAGGACATAAGGGACCCGGACCTCAGTGAGGCCCCAGAAAGCTCACAGGAGGGGCCTCTCTGATCCTGCCTGGGGAGGGAGGGGTTAGGGAAGGATTCCTGGAAGAAGGAGGACCTAAGCTGAGTGCTTCTATTTTTAATTTTATTGGTTTCCTAAAACATAAAAGTAACACATTTGCTGGGGGGGGGGGGGGGGGTAAAAATTACAGCAGTATATTTATTAAGAAGTAAAAATCCCCACCACCGATCTTAAAGTTTGATGCTGAGACTAAACAACCAAAGTTGCATTATCAGTTATTCTAATCTAGGAAATTTTTAGGAGCCCACATTTTTAAATAGTTTTAAGGGTACATCTGACACAGTCCATCATATTAAGGCATAAAACAAATCATACTTTCCATAATGAATGTAAATGCAAACATTTCATGTTTAGTCACATTATTACTTTTAAGAGACTTTTTTTTTTTTTTGGCCTTTTGGCAAGGTTAAGAATGCCAGTTTTCAAAAATCGAGTCTATTTACTGCATACCAAATATACACAAATGCTTCAAAAAGTGGCATTAAAAACGACCCGTTGAAAGAATGTTTTGTTCAAGTCAACTTGGCTTGGCCGGTGACAATCTGTCGGAGTTTCACACTTCGTCCCGAGGAGCCCCGGACCCCGTCACGTACGCGGCGCGTCGGCACCCGCACACCCTCCCCAGCGCGGCACGGAGCCCAGGACGGTCCTCGCTCCGCGGCAATGCCGCCGCCCCGCCGCCCCCAGGCCCGCAGCGGGCCCCACCGCCACCGAGCTGGGCCACGAGCACCCAACCACCTACCCTGCGGGGTCAAGAGCCCCCCGGAACTCAGGCGAGGCAGCTCGGGCGCGCCGCCTCCGCGGCCATGACGGCGACCCGGGGAAGCACCCCGCGCGCCAAGGCCCGCGGTCCGCCGGGCTGGGAGGAGAGCCGCCCCGTCCGTCCGTCCGTCCGTTCGCCAGGAGAGTGAGGCCAGAATACGCCCCAGACGTGTCTAAATCAAGGCTCGGGGCGGTACCGACGGGCTGAATGACAAATGGCAGATGCCGTGGGCTTTGCCGCCCTCGGCAGCCGCGAGGATGGCTGCGCCGAGGAGGCCGCGCACAGGCGGAGCCCGGGAGCCGGAACGGCGCGTCCGCGAGGAGGGCGCTGGGGCCCCTGGCGGGGGCGTCACGTGGCAGGAGGAGGCCCCGCTGGGGAGCCAGGGGGTCGGCGGCCTGGGCGGAGGAAGAGGACAGGCGCCCAGACGCCTGGCCGATTGAGTCATCCGTGTGGGCTAAGCCAAGGTCGTCCAGGTGCAGAGCTGGCGCAGGTAGACCCGAACCAGCCCGAAGCCCCGTACGGTATCGAAGACTGTTCACTTAAGTCACCACCAGGATGAACCGCCCTGAGCCAAATCATAAATGAGAAACACGACAGATGCTAGCAGAACACTGCAATAAGCCAAATTCGCTTACCTCCTATTCGTGCAGCGTTGAAATAATGGCAGCCTAACTGTGATCACTAATTGTGAGCCAGGCACAGTTACACTTCGCAGGTAAATTTACCCTAGGAGAAATACTTACTCCCGTCTTTCAGATGAAGATACTAACGCACAGAAAGATGAGACGGAAATAATTTTATAGTTAAGGAGTCATGCTATGTATGCTTAAGTAATTTAAAATTTTTCAATGTTATTTTAAGAAAAAGAAACTGAAGCAAATCTCCAGCGGTTGCTTTCTTCCCTACGTGATATATATTCCTAAAAGAGGCCTATAAACGTTAAGTAAAATGAAAGGCATGAAGAATTCACTACATATTTCAGAGAGTCTCATAGCTCCGAAATACGAGGTTAATAGCATCTTACGATTCCACCCACCTTCACTGCAATCTTCCAATTTCCACTGCTTACATTACTTCTGGCTTACTAGCACTTAGAACATTTACCAGTGCTCTCCCACCTTATTCTCCCAGATGTTCAGTCTTGATTCTGTATTTAAATGAATTCAGTATTCATCATAACTTATTCATTCCTAAATTCTTTATTTTTATTTAATGGCCTGTTCTCTTTTTCAAGTAGTTTTCTTAAGGAGGGCTCAACGAGCACCTTCATGTTTTATCTGCTTTTTAGCTCTACACATAAATAAAAACTGAACAGGGTAGATATTTTGAATTCACACCTTTCTTCAAAACCTAACAGAACAAAAAGGCAATTGCTTTCATTGATTTTTGACATCAGATTTTGTGGAGAGATCTGAATCCTGGGTGTCTTCCCTGGGAGGGGATTTGATTTTTCTACTTGGATGCCTGATGAATTTTTTTTTATCATTAAAACTCTTTAGAGCCTCATCTGGGCCATGTCTCTGTCAATTATTCGATGTCAGTTCGCCACCCCCCCCCCCCCCCCCACCCCCGGCATATAGTATGATCTTTCAGTTTATGGATTCCATTCTCCTTTTCTTAGTGTAGACTCCCATTCATATTATACATCCAAGTAAGTTTATCTTTCATCGATTGGGTTTTTCTACTTCAGAGTTACCAGTCTCCTTATACTTGATTTCTGTCCTTCCATAGCCACCTTCTTGAGATTTGTACTCACTCGGATTCTCTCAAAATATTCCATTCATTTTTCTAGTTTACTGAATTTTAAAATCATGTTGTTTTGAACCTCAATTTTCTTAGCTATGCAATTTCCTTTTTCATCACATTCTCGTCTTATATTGTCCTTGAGCTGTTTTGAGTAATCCGTATTTTTTTTTCTTTTTCCTGTAGCATAAAACACATACAAGGAATACAAATTTCTGTTCACTGGTTGTTTACTTCCAGCCTTGGTTTTTTTTGTCTGTCTTCTACATGCTGTTTTCCTTGCTTCCCACTCCCATGTTATATAGCATGTTTGCATAACAGCTATGTCATATCTTTTATCTTGTTTATCCTTAAAAGTTAATACCAGACCTTATATTTGCACTAATATCCTGCGAGTGAATTCCTGGTACACTTTCCTCTTCAGCTGAGAAGTGTCCGTCTTCCCTATCCTGAGCTTCAGTTTCAGAGCTGAGTGTTGTTGCTATCTACTTTTTCTGTGACCTGAGGGTTTTAGGATGAGGGGAGGGGTGATGGGGGATTGTGGAACTCAGCTTGCAACAGAGTGTACAGCTTGCTGGGGGAAGTCAGACATCACTTCTGAAATTCCTTTAAATCCTCAGCAGCCCTCCTTCAAGCCAGCCAAGGAATATCCTGTACCTGTGAACTTCGGTTCATTTGCCCGGTTTAACACAGTACCCCAAAAGGTGACAAACTTTCCTGCTTCTGGCAAAATCCAACAGTGGCACATAAAGATTCCTTGATGTTTTACAGGGATGCCACTGATTTCTTTCCCAATTGGAGGACATTTGTGAAAATTCTCAAAATTTGGTCTGATCTTTTTCCTCAGTAGGTCTTGCAGGGGGGTAGAAGGTTGTGGATACACAATAAATTAACAGAATCTCTGGCATCTTTGCTTTGCCATCTCTTCTCACAGTTGACACTATAAGGTTTTACAGCACTTCTTTTTTTGGTTATAGCAGGTGAGCTGTTTTAATTTGTGTGGTTTAGGGTTTTTAGATTTTTTTTAGTGTTTCTTTGTGCCATATTTATCCACAAGTCAGTTGATCAGAGTGTCTCTCTCATTGGTAATGAATTATATGAAAGTTCTTTATTTATCTTTAAGTCATTCCCACAAAATTCTTTGAAGAACTATACGTTGACTTGGTAACGGTAATACCCTCCTTTTCCCTAAGCCTTCCCTCAATGACACATGCCTTTGCATTATGATGTGCCCCAACAAAGGATCTAGGGCAGAGATAGCAAACTCAAATCTCTATGAAGTTTAAAACAATGAGGAATAGGATTGTAGTAGAGTGAAAAGAACATTCTTTGTGTAAGGGGCAGATGCTGTACAGCTCAGGCCAATCACTACCATGTTAGAATTCAGGGCACTGTTACCAAATCTGTATAATTCAAGATAAGCACGATATTTCGTGTTTTAATATAAAATTTCCCAATTTTGGAAACAGTACAAAGGCCAAATGAAGTATCTCTCGGGGCGCCTGAGTGGCTCAGTCGGTTAAGCATCTGCCTTCGGCTCAGGTCATGATCCTAGAGTCCCAGGATCGAGCCCCGCGTCGGGCTCCCTGCTCAGCAAGGGAGCCTGCTTCTCCCTCTGCCTCTGCCTGCCACTCCCCCTGCTTGTGTTCTCTCTCCATCAAATAAATAAATAAAATTTTAAGAAAAAAAAAAGAAAGAAAGAAAGAAAAGTATTTCTCAAGGCCAAACTGGACCCAAGGGTTATGAGTGTGGTCCCAGTTATACAGAACCACCCATGATCTCGGTTTTATTCTTCTAAGCATTTTGAGATACAGGTTTATTCTACAGACTCTTTAATGACTTCTTAGAATGTCTTTAGCAAATATAAAGCAAGAAGATTCACGCTGACATATTTACAATTTGATACAACATGTCAGGACCCAGCACCTTCAGGAACAGATGTTACCAGGGGTAACAGTTATGATGGGGCTAAAATCAATACCATGTGAGCAGAGTGTTTATATAGATTATGACAACATTAACAAAATAGCAAGAAAGAAAATATTTTCAACGGATGCAGTAAAGGCATTTGACAAAATCCAACACCCATTCTTGCAAGAAAAAAAAAAAAACAGGAAAGAAAAGAAACTTCTTCAGCCTGATAATGGACATATTTGTTTCCTATAGCTGCTGCAATAAATTACCACAAGTTTGTGGCTAAAACAAGAAATGTATTCTCTCACAGTCCTGGAGGCCAGAAGTCCAAAATCAAGGTGTCAGCGGGGCTTCACTCCCTCTAGTGGCTCTAGAGGAGAATCCTTCCTTGCCTCTTCCAGGGTTTGGAGACTGTTGGCATTCTCTGGTTTCCTTGGCTTCCTTGGCTTCTGGCCACATCACTCCAACCTCTGCCTCTGCTGTCACATTGCCCTCCTCTCTAAGTGTGGTATGTTTCCACTTCTGTGTGTCTATCATACTGAATACTTGCCATTGGATTTAGGATGCACCTGAATTACTTGACATAATCTCATCACAAGATTCTTAATTTAATTACATCTTCACAACCCCCCCCCTTTTTTTTTCCAAATGAAGTAACATTCTCAGTCTGGGGGATTAGGACATGGGCCTGTCTTTTGGGGGGGGCACCTTTCAACTGTCTAAAATGGGCAAAATCCCAGTCAGCTTTGCTGTGGAAATTGACAAACTGAATCTAAACTTCATATGGAAATGCAAAGAATCTAGAATAGCAAAAAGGGAAAAGAGGAACAAAGTTGGAAGAATTACACCACCTGATTTTAAGGTCTATAAAGCTACAATAATCAAATCAGAATGGTACTGGCATGAACAGTATATGGAGTCCAGAAAAAGACCCACACATATAATCTATTGATTTTGGACAGAGGTACAACATAATTTCAGTGGAAAAAGATAAATGATGTGAGAACTGTTATCTGTATGGAGAAAAAAAAAACCTTACACTTACACTTCACATCATATACAAAAGTCAAATTAGAGCACAGATCTAAATAAAAAACAAGAACTATAAAACTTTTAGAACTGCCCTGTCCAATAAAGTAGCCACCAGCCATGCTATTGAGCACTTAAAATGTGACTAGTCCAAACTGAAGTGTGATATAAACAAACTATAGTCTAGCTTTTGAAGACTTAGGATAAAAAAAGAATGTAAAATATCTCAGTATTTTTATATTGATTAGCTGTTGAAGTAATATTTTGGACATATTGGTTTAAATAGAACATATGACTGAAATTAACTTCAACTATGTTCTTTTTTACTTCTTTAATGTGGCTACTTAAAACATATATGTGGCTCACATAATAGTTTTGTTTGACGGCACTGTTCTAGAAGAAAACCTGGGAATAGCAAAGACTATTAGGGTAGGACACAAAAAGCAACAACCACGAAAGAATACATTCTTAACTGGATTTTACCAAAAATAAAATCTGTTTTTCAAAAGAAAACACTAAGGAATTGAAAAGCCAAGCCACATACTGTGAGGAAAATATTCCTAATACATATATCTGACCTAGGACTTGTATCAAAATATTTAAAGAATGCATACAACTCAATAATACAATAAACAATGCCATAAAAATGGGCAAAGACTTGAAAAGATACATCACCAAAGAAGGTATTTGAATGACCAATAACTACATGAATGATTCTTGATGTCATTTCCCCAATGACTAGTACAAATTAAAATCACAATGAAATACCACTAACTACCCGCTGGAATGGCTAAAATTTAAAAGACTGACAATGCCAAGTGTTCTCAACGATATGGGAAATCTAGAACTCTCATACATTGATGGTGGGAATATAAAAGAGTACAGCCACTCTGAAAAATTGTTTAAAAGCTTCTTATAGGGGCGCCTGTGTGGCTCAGTAGTTAAGCGTCTGCCTTCGGCTCAGGTCATGATCCCAGGGTCCTGGGATCGAGCCCCGCGTCAGGCTCCCCGCTCAGCGGGGAGCCTGCTTCTGCCTCTCACAGTCCCCCTGCTTGTGTTCCCTCTCTCTCGTTGTGTCTCTCTCCGTCTCTGTCAGATGAATGAATAAAATCTTAAAAAAATAAATAAATAAAAGTTTCTTATAACAGTAAACATATACTTACTATCTACCCAGGGATCCCACTCTTAGGTATTTATCACAGAGAGATAATAACTTATCTATACAAAGACTTATACACAAAGATTCATATTAGCCCCAATCTGGAAACAAATTGTAAGAAAATAAGCAAACTGCTAATCATCTCATAGGTGAATCTAAAAAACATGATACTGAGTAAAAGAAGCCATCATAAAAGAAGACCTGCTATATGAACCCATTTATAGGAAATTTTAGGGGGAAAAAAAACTAATACAGAGTAACAAAAAGCAGATCAGTGATTTCCTGGGGTGGATGGAGATGGGGCATGAGGGAACTCTGTAGGGTAATAGAAATGTTCTGTATCTTGATCAGTGAGATGATTGCATGGATATATTTGTCATACTTCACCGAATACTACACTTCTAGTAAGTACATTTTGTTATATGTAAATTAAATCTCAATGAAATTCATTAAAATTTTTCTATTCTTACTTGCATGGAAAGGGGAGAAAGAAATTATGAGACTGTTTTTATCTTCATCCACTATAGTTTGAATTTGTATTTACCTTCTGCTTTTTTGCTAACTCTTTTGTGAGCACTCCCTGGTACATCATCAGTTCATTTTCTCACCTGTGAGGGTTTAAGTGGCAGAGACGATACTCCAATCCACGTCTTCCCTCAGACCCCTAATGCAGTGTTCTTTCACGATACAAGCAGCCAAAGGAAGCAATCACAGTATACAGTTTACATTTTGCTTAACAGACTTAAACCATACAATTTGAAAAAAAATCTTCCAGTGAATTCAACTCAACAAATATTCAATAAGTGTTTAGATTTCATTTTCTCTAACCAAAGTAAAAGTAACACCTTAAAACCTAAATAAACAGTTCTTTTGAGGCCCATGGCTTCTGGCCAAACTACATCTCTCACTGGCCTTATGCTGGCCTTCCCTCAATCTCCAAGGCCCTTTTTTTTTTTTTTTTTGAGAGAAAGAGAATAGGTGCACAGGCGGGGGTTGGGGAGGGGCAGAAAGAGCGGGAGAGAGAGAACCATTAAGCAGACTCCACATTCAGAGCAGAGCCCCATCGGGGGCTCGATCCCACAAACCTGAGATCATAGCCTGAGCTGAAATCAAGAGTTGGATACTCAACCAACCAAGCCACTCAGGCGCCCCAAAGTCCCTCCTTTTTTAGAGACTGTAATCCTTGGCTCACAGAGTGCAATAGAGTCAATTTGCAATGACTTCTCTATCCAGGTATCACTTCCTCAAACAGGCCTCCCATGAGAACATTATTTTTCCCAAAGTAAAACAGACTGATGTCTACTTCTATCTTCAACTGACTGACATTTGGTGAACATAGTAAACTCACAAGGCAGTGTTTCAGTAATGTAGTTCCTCTACTCACATTTTTTACATTACGTGGTCAAGTTTTCCTGTTACACACATTTTGGAAAGTGCAACAGAATAATCATGTTGCTTTGCCATGTATCAAGGAACAAGAGACAAGAAGACATGGCTGCTTGTGGCTTCCAAAGAAGTGAGGATGGTCCATTGATTTAAGCAGCTATGTATTTCCTATTTTTATAATAAAATGTGTGGTTGTAATTCAAATTATATGAAGTATGGAGAAGACTTTCCAATTTTTAAGTAGGAAAATTCAGTGTCTCGTGTCTAGCTTGAAATGAAAATAGCACAATTAAAGATGGGGAGGATCCATTCACCTTTTATTAATAAGCAACCAGAACCAGTCAGAAGTAATTTAAAATATAATCAACGGCATTGGTTTTCGTATCTGTTGCATGTGGCATGAAAAGAACCAAGTTGACAATGACCAAATGCTGACCTTTGGAGTGAAAAAAATAAAAGTAGTATACAAAGGCCAAATATTGATATCTATTTTTTTCTGACTATAATTAAAATTTTATCACAAAATTCAACAGCAATAGGCAAGAAGGTACAAGAAAGAGGGAAGGTGGTAGAGGCTTTTCATAATTTAGGAGTACCAGCCATTCATTTTAAAGTTAAAGGATATGGCAGGCTGACTATATCTGTTATCTTCTCCCTCCCAGAGCTCTGCCAAAACAAGGAGAGCAGAGAGAGACAGGAGCCACAGTTGAAAGAGTTCAATAGATTTTAAAAGACAAAAACAAATCCTGGAGTGGTAACTGACTTAAGAGTGGAGAAGTACCCCCTGAAGGGCTGGACACTCAGGGGTACCAGAGAGCAAGAAGTGGAGTGTGGGGCTGTCCATGAAGTGTTGGTTGAAAGCCTTTATTTTGCATACAGAGCAATTAGGTGACCAGGTCCCTTCTTGTACCATGGGTAGTCTGGCAACCCCACTTCCCCCACCCCAGAGGAAACCAGAGTTGCTATCTGGATAAACTGAACTGAGAAAGATGTAGAGATCCATAAGGTAAGAGGATTAAAATAGAAGAAATACTAATTATCTGAAGACTGAACTAGGGCACCATACATTATTTGGCTTTAAATCTGCCATATGCTTTTAATTCACATTTTTAAAAATCATTTAAGAATTAAAACAACAATGAACTTTGCAGTAAGTACATAACTGCTTCATCATATTCTTTACTGTTCATCTTAAATTTTCCCTTTCCTTTTTGAAGTTAGCAGTCTGATAGCCTGCACTCTTGGTCCACGGACTTTACCAACAGTTACTCGTGATTATCAGGAGATACATTTTACTTCCCCTCCCAAAATGTCCCTAGTGACTTTTAAGTCTCTGCTTTAACACAAATTCCTATACCTTTATCCTAGAGAAGGGGTCAGCAAACTACAGCCTACGGGCCTCATGTAGTCTTTATGTCTCCTTTTGCACAGCCTGCAGGCCAAACGTAGTCTTTAGGTCTCCTTTTGTAGAGCCTGTGGGCTAAAGGTTTTACATTTTTTAGATGTTTGCGAGAAAAAAAATCAGAACGAGAGTATTTGGTGACATGTGAATATTACATGAAATTAAATTTCAGTGACCATAAAGTTTTATTGGAACATGGTCCCCCTCATTCATCTACATATCATCAATGGCTGCTTTCATGCTCTAAGAGCAACCATCTGTATGGCCGGCAAAGCTGAAAATATTTGCTTGCCAGCCCTTTACAGAAAAAGGGCTGACATATGCCCTAGAGGTCCAGGCACAATCCTGACCTCAGCTCAAACCCCCAATCTCTTGTTTTCTTTTCATCCTTTGCCCTTCAATCCTCAATTATCCTGCAAGGTAATCTCCTCTCAGATTACCCTGAGCTTCCCGGTCTCCTCTCACTCTCTATTCCTACGGCTGTCCGTCCTACTGCCCTTTCCCTTGTGCCCTCTGATCCTCTCCCCAGTAGCAAAACCATGCTTCTCCCTCCTCCTCTTCAAAGGTCTCTCCAGCTCTCCACCTTTACTCAAAGGCCTGGCCCTCCTCAAAGATACACCACACCAAGGGCCTTTTGGTTGAGGAGGTACAATTGCCAATGGCCACTCCACACTGGAGACGTTAAAAAGACCGCATGATGCTTACCCCCATCCCCACTGCCACGTCATTGCTTTTACTCACATATTAAAACATCTTCTTTAGGGCCCAGGACGTCTGGCTCCTCCACTCTCTTCCCACCTCTGTCACCGTCATCCAGGGACTAACTCACTCTAGATCTTGAACAATGGAGAGCTTTGGCCCTTGGCTCGTATAATTTCTCCTCCAGTTGCCCCATCTTCCTGGGCCAATTCAACATCTACGTGAGGGATTTATGCAATACTTTGGTCTTAGAATTCCCTTGCTTCCTCCTAATGAAAAAAATCTTCTCTCCACTCAAGCTATCATCTGAATCCATGGCAACCTCCTAGCCCTTCAACAACCTGGAAGAGCTCCACCTTAAAAAGCTTTAAACTCCAGGATCCCCACCTCTGACCATGCCTTCTGATCCTTTTGGGTCTCTCACTCTGTGCTCCCGGCATATTTACTTTGGAGCGACACACACACCCCCACACCCCCCCACACACACACAACACACACACGTGTGTGTGTGCCTTCTCTGGGTTCAGTTTCTTCCCTACACTGTACAACTCATTCTCTCTCCGCGGTCTTCTTCAATAGATGCTAAAACTACTGGGTGAAACTTGGAGAGGAATAGGATAGTCACAGTCCATGTACTTCCCAAGCATCGATCCCCCCACAAATTTCTTATTAATTAAAAAGGGGGAAAACCATAACTTGACAGCAAAGAAATCTAGCAAATACCACCTTAACCAAGTGAAGAGAGTTTGTATCACCAGTAATGGGATAAACTGACCTATGCTTCGTGATGCAATGCACTGATGAGGACACATCATCACATATGGAGCATTCCTGCTGGAAACACAGGACCCAAGTTTACAATAAGGAAACAAACCAAAATTAAGGGACATTCAAAAAATGTTTGAAAAACATCAATGTTACAAAGGACAAAGCTAAAAAAAATTCTTCCAAATGAAAGGCGATTAAAAATTCCACTGAATGTAATGTCTAATGAATCCTGGAGTGTTTTTTGTTTGTGTGTTTTTTAAGCTATAAATATATTGAGAGGTGACTGGTTGGCTTAGTCAGTAGAGCATGTGACTCTTGATCTCAGGGTTGTGAGTTTGAGACCCACACTGGGTGTAGAGATTACTTAAAAATCTTCAAAAAAAATACTGAGACAATTGGAGAAACCTGAATATGGACTATACATTCAATAGTATTGTCCTGATGTTAAATTTCTTGAGTAATAATTGTACTGTTGTTATGTAGAAGAATGTCATGGTTTCTAGGAGATAAATGCTGGAATATTTAACAATAAACAAAGTCTAACTTACATTCCAATAACAATGTAAGTATTGCATACATAAAAATGATAAAGCAAATGTGTAAATATTAATAATTGGTGAATCTACATTAAGGGTATAGGGGAGTTCATTCTTTCAACTTTGTATTTTGAAAAGCTTCAAAACCACAAAAAATTTTATTAAAAAACTGCATGGCTTTGTCCAATTCATGTCCAACCATCTATGGATGCTCCCATAGTCAGGCTGTTGAGAACTGCTGGAAAACTCCCACCTATGATTGTCAACTGAGCTGTGCCAAATATTGCTTATTCAGCTTGCCACCCATTTGCTGGATAGCTTTTGAAACCTTTATCCCTCTCCTCAAAACATCTCAAACACCCTCACCATCTTCTTGCTTCCTGGAAAGCTGAGATTATCAAGAACAAACTCCTACTTCCTCTCTTTTTCACCACCTATGAGCTCGCCTTTATCATCCATCCCTCCCCTTGTTTTGTCCAGAGCTAATTCCCCCCATGTGAATTCTTCTCCCCTCAACGCTTCAAAAAAACTTGTGCTGTCAACATCTAAAGCCCATCTTTTTTTTTTAAGATTTTATTTATTTATTTGAGAGAGAATGAGAGAGAGAGAGCACGAGAGGGAAGAGGGCAGAGGGAGAAGCAGACCCCCCGCTGAGCAGGGAGCCCGATGCGGGACTCGATCCCGGGACTCCAGGATCATGACCTGAGCCGAAGGCAGTCACTTAACCAACTGAGCCACCCAGGCGCCCCAACATCCAAAGCCCATCTTTAACACTCCACTGGCTCTTTCTCCTCTGTAAACAAACATATTACAGTTTCTCCCAACTTGAAAAAAATGTTAAACCCAAGCCCCAGATCTCCTCTAGCTATACTTTATAGTTCTGGTTCCCCCCCCCCCCCCCCCCCAAAAAAATCTTCTTGAGAGTAACCTCTGCTTGATCTCTCTACTTCTTCGGCATCATTCATGCCTCAGATTTGGGTCCCCAGCTGTCAGTTCTCCTCTGTCGCCCTCGCTACTCTTCCAATGCCCTTCTGAAATTGGAAAGCCAATAGAGAGTCCGCCATTTGGAATCTCTCTGCAGCATCTGGTATTACTCTCCACTCCTTCCTGCTTGGAAGGACCCTCTCTCCCAGTGTCAATGGCTTCCTTCTCTTGGGGCTTCTCTCTTACTACTCTGACCATTCTTTCTAAGCCTCCCAGGAAGGGTAGGAGTCTCTACCAGGACTATTTTGCCAGGGAATTTCACCAGCATTCCCTTTCATGGGCTCTGGAAAGGTCCTTGGCCCTCTAGTCTTGTCACTTGAAACATTAACACCCAGGTGACCTCATCCAAACCAGTAATAGTAGCAGCCACAAATATATGCCAGGTTCTACACTGAGCACCTTCATGTTTCGTTAGTTTCTTTGACACAGCAATCCAAGCAGGTACTGTTATGATCTACATAGTACACTTGAGGAAAGAAAATTTAGGGAGGGTAAAGAACTTGCCCAAAAATATCTCGGCTAATAAGTAATAAGGTTTAAAACTCTGATTCCAGAGCCTGTGGTGTGTTACTCCCACAAAATCATTAAGGCAGGACAACACGGGCATAATGGCACATGACCAAAACAGAAACTAAACGGGTAACAGGGCATTCTATGAGATCTGAGTGCGTCCATAATGCAGGATACTAAAACCGGAGGAAAAAGGACTTCATATTCCATATTTAACAATACCATGGGATGGGGTTAAGAGCCCCTACAAGTTCTATTTTGTTAGGAAATTTTAGCAATTATTACTGTACTTTTTGTGTTACAAGGGTTTATTAATATCTTTTCTAAGTTTATTCCATCTGGCAATATCTTCAAGATACTGTACCCCTACTCTTTGTGAGTCTTTCTTGTAGTTACTTTCCTGTTCTGTCCTTCAGGGGACATTTTTTGCAGGAAAAGTAAACTTTCATAGAAAATGGGGTTTGCTCTTTCATAATGGAATAGTTACATAGAGGAAGGACATAGAGAAATTCTAAACTGCCATTGTTCTCCCACCTGCCTACAAATGTATAAAATTTGTAATACACAGTAAACATGGAGGTCATTTTTGTGAGCAGTACCTCTGAGACATGATCCAGTATATTTTTGTCCTATTGTCATTTTAAAATCACTGACAGATTTATTTCACTCTGGCATGCCATCATAACAGTTGAGCTTTTAGACAGTGGGAGTAATAAAATTCCACAAAGAAATTAAAGACTCTCAATGTCTGGATCATGCAGTTCTTTTCCTCTGCTAAAGCAATTAGAAAGGTAAGGGGATCTAACTGTATATTGGTAGCATTCCAGGAGGGTTTCAAAAGGTCAGGTGGTCATGGAATCATAGAACTGAAAATTGAAAGATACCTGCTCTCTGGAAGGTAACTTAATATTCTTCATTTTACAGGTGAGGCAATCAAGACCCAGAGAGGCTGACTGGTAAGAAATGGAAAGAGAGGGGAGAAGGTAGCTGCAGAAGAGATGATCCAATGCTCCTATCTCAATCAGATCTGGGTCTTTGAGCCAGAAATTCAGAGTCACCCAAAGAACTTTCAAAACCCACGTGCCAAGGGCAAGCCACAGACTGGGAGAAAATATTTGCAAATCACAAATCTAATAAAGACTTATATTTGGATATACAAAGAATACTTAACAACAACAATAAAACCAATTAAAAAATGGGCAAAAGATGCAAACAGACCACTCACCAAAGGAGATATACAGATGGCATATATGCATATGAAAAGATGCTCAACATCGTTTGTCATTAGGGAAATGCAAATTAAGATACCACTACACATTTATAAGAATGGCTAAAATCCAAGAATCTGATAATACCAAATGCTGGCAAGCATGCAGGGCAAAAATCCATCATTGTTTGTGGTGATACAAAATGGCATAGCTACTTTGGAAGACAGATTGGCAGTTTATTACCAAGCTAAACATAAACATACTATAGCATCCAGCCATTGCTCTCCTTGGTATATACTCAACTGATCGGAAAACTTATGTCTACACAAGAATCTGCACATAAGTGTTTATAGCAGCATTATTCATAATTGCCAAAAACTGGGAGCAACGAAGATGTCCTTCAAATGAATGGATAAACAAACTATGATACAACCATACTATAAAATAGTCTTCAGCAATCAAAAGGAATGAGCTTCTAAATTCATGCAACAACATGGAAGAATCTTAAATGCATATTGCTAAATAAAAGGATCTAGTTTCAAAAGACTATATACTATATGCTTCCATCCACCTAACATTTTGGAAAAGGGGACACTGTAGAGATGAAAAGCAGATTAAACTCACCAGAAGTTTTGGGAGGGAAGAACACCAACTATTCTCGGTGAAGCACGGGAGGAGTTGTTTAAGGACAGTGAAGCAATTCTGGATGGTAATGCTGTAGTGGATACATAACACTATGCAGTTGACAAAACCCATAGAATTATACAGCATGAAAAGTCAACCTTATTGGATGCAAATTTTTTTTTTTTTAATCAACCAGGAGGTCATGAATGCAGACTGTGACAAAAGAATCTAACTGTACTACTAACGTATAAACTCACGGAAGGGAGTCGGAGAAAAAAAGGGTGTTGACCTAAGTAACTTTAGAAATGACTGAAGACAAAAGAAACCGTACATAAGCACTGAACTCCGGTTGGTAAAGTTGTTTCCCATGGGGGCACAAGTTAAAAGTTCTGAAACCACTGTACATGCATACTGGGAATGAAAAATTAGTAAACAGATGGTGATAATGGAAGGCAGGATTTTCTCACTGTTGGGGAGGGAGGTTACAAAGGAGAGAGGGGAAGGCTAGAATAAGCCATGTAGTGCTAGATTAGAGTCAGAGATTAACATGATGAACTCAAGTTTACCTTAATAAAAATACAGACCGATATGGCAACAGTTACAGGTAGGTGTGATCCACAGGTTAACATTTCCTACTTCTGTCTATTGAGAAGACCAAGATGCAGTAACATCCTGTCACCATGAGAACACCCAACACTCGCATCTTCGTCTCGAATACAATTCTCCAATGAAAGGAACCAGCCCCCTTGGGAAAATGGCCAGTTCTAGGGCTGGGGCAGGGGATGAAACTACAGCATCCTGTAATGTCAGAAAGCAAAAAAGTGCTCAAAAACAAAATGGTCATGGGGGTAGGTCAAAGAGACACAGGAACCAACCTAAAAGAGTTTCCCATGACCGAAACTGGAATAATTTGAGCAACAAAACAATTTGTGTAGTACTGAATTACAAGACACGGTACAAAATAAGTACTCCTTTAGATCAGTATTGACAAATCCCATGGGAGGAGAATTCCAAATAACGTATGTAGATCTAGATCCCCTGCCTTCAAGGAAGTGGAGCATGAGTCCTCCCTCCCTAGATAGTGGGCCACACACAGTGACTTCCTTCCAAAATGTATGGTATGGAAAAGGGAATAAAGGGCAACCCTGTAGCGGAGTAAGCTGACAAACATCACCTCAGCCAGGGGATCAAGGTAAACATCGACAGTGACAAGTCATATTCATAGCATAGACCCTATTCCCTCACCTCTATGGTCTTCATCCCCCAAACCCCTGTTAATCATAAGAAAAACCATCAAACAAACCCAGATTAAGGGACTTTCCACAAAATACCCGATCAGTACTTCTGAAAACTGTCAAGATCATCAAAAAAAGGAAAATGAGACATTTTCACTGCCAACAGGTCCCTAAAGAGACATGAGGACTAAACTTCATGTGCTCTCCTGGATGGGATCCTGAAGCAGAAAAAGAACATCAAGGCAAAACGAAAAATCTAAGTATGGAGTTTACTTAATAATTATTAGCTCATTAATTGTGACAAATATACCACAGAAATGTTAAGATGTGAATAATGGGGGAAACTGGATGCTGGGTATCTGGGAACTCTCCATTGCCTTTGCAACTTTTTTGTAAATCTGAAATTACTCTAAAATAATATATTTAAAAGAAAAAAAAAATCCTGGTCTGAGCTCCACCTAAAGAGATCTGCATTCACTCTGGGAACACTGCTATGAATAGAAGCTAAAAGGAATACTGAGTAATGGACAACAAATGGACAAAACCTACCTCTAAAGAATTTCTTCAGTCTACCCCAGCACTTCATTCATATATTCGATAAACATTTATAGAAAGCCTACTGTGTGCCTGGAATTCTGCAAGGTACTGTGAATCAAAACCTAATAAACCAGTGTTTTCTAAATAGTGAGCCACAAACCATTAGTGGGTCATAAAACCAACATAGTGGGTCACACCTAGCATTTTTTCCCTAATGAAGGAATTTTAAAAATATGGATTCGGGGGCATTGGGTGGTTCAGTCGGCTGGGCATCCAACTCTTGATTTTAGCTCATCTCATGATCTCAGGGTTGTGAGATCATATCTGATTTAAGCACAGAGCCTGCTCTGGATTCTCCCTCTCCCTCTCCCTCTGCCCCTCCCCTCCAAAAAAAAAATCAGAATGCAATTTCCACAGAAGGATTTTGCTTTTGGGAAATTATTTTGAGGATGTGTGTGCTTGTTCTGGACGATGATGTAAAATGCACTTCTGAAGGTAGGTATGTTAAAGTCAAAAGAACTTGAAAGCTATGCAATAAATTATGTGCCTGGCTTCAAATTGCTTAAATTTAGTAGGAGAAAAGATACAAGTAAATCTTAGATTTTTTTTAAACTATAGCATAATGAAACTGTTTTCTATGATTCAGACCAAAAAAAAAAAAAAAAAAAGGTACAATGCCAACCAGTTCACACAATCTTAGCCTAAGTAGTAGCATTGCATATTTATAGCGATTTACGTATAACTTATTCTACCTGTTTGGACTGAATGATGTCTCCTTCCAAATTCATATATTGAGACTTATCTCCAAATGTAACTGTATTTGGAAATAGAGCCTTTAGGGAGATATTAAGGTTAAATGGGGCCATTAGGGTGGGGCCCTAATCCGATGGAACTGGTATCTTTAAAGGAAGAAGAGACACTGGAGCTCGGTCTCCATGACCACAGAAAAGAGCGCAAGTGAGGATGCAGTGAGAAAGTGGCCAATTACAAGCCAGAAAGAGAGGTCTCACCAGACACCAACCCTGATGGCACCTTGATCTTTGACTTCTAGACTCTAGAACTGTGAGAGAATAAATCTCTGTTGTTTAAGCCACCTGGTATGTGGTAGTTTGTGAGGGTAACCCTAGCAGACTGATACTACTATACCTCCAAAAGGAATTTAAGGCAGCCAACTAGCTAAGATAGTCAGCCAAGTTATGAAAGTTAAAGACTTAGCACTCAGTTGCTGTGCACATTTTCTTTACAAATGGCTGAACAAATTCCTGGTGGTATATTTCTACAGAAATGCATACATCCATGATTTTCCAATAATTCAATTATACACAAGTCTTTGATTTATTAATTTTACTGTTATTTTAAGTTAGGATATATATACACATTTCAATTTCTAGATCACTTCCATAAGCACACAATGATGCTTAAGATCAATTA